>NW_027208207.1:1216000-1520000 GCF_964237555.1 Oryctolagus cuniculus | reverse complement strand
AATTATTGTAAAATATAAAGCCTGAATTTGTATTTATTGGTCTTATCAATGATATAGTAGAGGTGGTTACACTGAACTAGTAAAAAGTTGGGGCCAGCACTGTGGCACAGTGGGTTAATGCTCTGGCCTGAAGTGCTGGCATCAAATGGGTACCGGTTTGAGACCCGTCTGTTCCACTTTTTGTTTCTTTGTTTGTTTAAACTTTTATTTAGTAAAAAAGTACACCTTATGGATTAAAAGGGCTTTTTCCCTCCATAACTTCCCTCCCACCCACAACCCTCCCATCTCCCGCTCCCTCTCCCATTCCATTCACATCAAGATTCATTTTCAATTCTCTTTATATACAGGAGATCAATTTAGTATATATTAACTAAAGATTTCAACAGTTTGCACCCACACAGAAACACAAAGTGAAAAATACTTTTTGAGTACTAGTTATAGCATTAAATCACAATGTACAGCCCATTAAGGACAGAGATCCTACATGGAGAGTAAGTGCACAGTGATTCCTGTTGTTGACTTAACAAATTGACACTCTTGTTTATGCTGTCAGTAATCTCCCTAGGCTCCAGACATGAGTTGCCAAGGCTATGGAAGCATTTTGTGTTCACCGACTTCGATCTTATTCTGACAGGGTCATAGTCAAAGTGGAAGTTCTCTCCTCCCTTCAGAGAAAGGTACCTCCTTCTTTGATGACCTGTTCTTTCCACTGGGATCTGACTCACGGAGATCATTCATTTAGGTCATTTTTTTTTTGCCAGAGTGTCTTGGCTTTCCATGCATGAAATACTCTCATGTGCTTTTCAGCCAGATCCATGTGCTTTAAGGGCTGATTCTGAGGCCAGAGTGCTGTTTAGGACATCTGCCATTCTATGAGTCTGCTGTGTATCTTGCTTCCCATGTTGGATCATTCTCTCCCTTTTTATTCTATCAGCTACTATTTGCAGACACTAGTCTCATTTATGTGATCTCTTTGGCTCTTATTCCTATCATTATGATCAAATGTGAACAGAAATTGGTCACTGGGACTATTGAGATGGCATTGGCACATACCACCTTGATGGGATTGAATTGGAATCCCCTGGTATGTTTCTAACTCGACCGTTTGAGGTATGTCAGCTTGAGCATGTCCCAAATTACACATATCTTCCCTCTCTTATTCCCACTCTTATATTTAACAGCGATCACTTTTCAGTTAAGTTTCAACACTTAAGAATAACTGTGTGTTGATTACAGTATTCAACCAAAAGTATTAAGTAGAACAAACAAAACAATTACTAAGAGGGATAACGTATTAAGTTGTTCATCAGCAGTCAGGGCAAGGGCTGATCAAGTCACCGTTTCTCGTAGTGTTCATTTCACTTTAACAGGGTTCCTTTTTGGTGCTCAGTTAGTTGTCACCGATCAGGGAGAACATATGATATTTGTCCCTTTGGGACTGGCTTATTTCACTCAGCATAATGTTTTCCAAATTCCTAACAGGGGTCACTTTTCAGTTGAAATTTAATCACCTAAGAATAATTGTATGTTAATTACAGAGTTCAACCAATTGTACTTGAACAAAAAAAATACTAACATGGATAAAGTATTACATTGTACATCAACAGTCATGACAAGAGCTGATCAAGTCTCCGTTTCTCCTAATGTCCATTTTACTTCAACAGGTTTCCCATTCGGTGTTTAGTTAGTTGTTGCCGATCAGGGATACCATATAATATTAGTCCCTTTGGGCCTGGCTTAGTTCACTCAGCGTAATGTTTTTCAGACTCCTCCATCTTGTTGCAAATGACTGGATTTCATTGGTTTTGACTGCTGTGTCATATTCTATAGAGTACATATCCCATAATTTCTTTATCCAGTCTACCGTTGATGGGCATTTAGGTTGGTTCCAGGTCTTGGCTATTGTGAATTGTGCTGCAATAAACATTAGGGTGCAGACCGCTTGTTTGTTTGCCAATTTCATTTCCTTTGGGTAAATCCCAAGGAGTGGGATGCCTGGGTCGAATGGTAGGGTTATATTCAGGTTTCTGAGGAATCTCCAGACTGACTTCCATAGTGGCTTCACCAGTTTGCATTCCTACCAACAGTGGGTTAGTGTCCCTTTTCCCCACATCCTCGCCAGCATCTGTTGTTGGTAGATTTCTATATGTGAGCCATTCTAACCGGGGTGAGGTGAAACCTCATTGTGGTTTTGATTTGCATTTCCCTGATCGCTAGTGATCTTGAACATTTTTTCATGTGCCTGTTGGCCATTTGGATTTCCTCTTTTGAAAAATGTCTTTGAGGTCGTTGGCCCATCTCTTAAGTGGGTTTTTGTTTTGTTTTTGTGAAGTGTCTTGATCTCTTTGTAGATTCTGGTTATTAACCCTTTATCTGTTGCATAGTTTGCAAATATTTTTTTTCCATTCTGTCAGTTGTCTCTTCACTCTCCTGACTCTTTCTTTTGCAGTACAGAAACTTCTCAATTTGACGCAATCCCAATAGCTGATTTTGGCTTTGACTGCCTGTGCCTCCTGGGTCTTTTCCAGAAACTCTTTCCTGTGCCAATATCTTGAAGGGTTTCTCCAATGTTCTCTAATAACTTGATGGTGTCAGGTCATAGATTTTGGTCTTTAATCCATGTTGAATGGATTTTTGTGTAAGGTGTAATGTAGGGGTCTTGCTTCACAATTCTGCACGTGGAAATCCAGTTTTCCCAGCACCATTTATTGAATAGACTGTCCTTGCTCCAGGAATTAGTTTTAGATCCTTGATCAAATATAAGTTGGCTGTAGATGTTTGGGTTGATTTCTGATGTTTCTATTCTGTTCCATTGGTCTATCCATCTGTTTCTGTACCAGTACCATGATGGTTTGATAACAACTGCCCTGTAGTATGTCCTGCAATCTGGTATTGTGATGCCTCCGGCTTTGTTTTTGTTGTACAAGATTGCTTTAGCTATTCAAGGTCTCTTGTGCCTCCATATGAATTTCAGCATAATTTTTTCTAGATCTGCGAAGAATGTCTTTGGTATCTTGATTGGAATTGCATTGAATCTATAAATTGCTTTTAGGAGAATGGAAATTTTGATGATATTGATTCTTCCAATCCATGAGCATGGAAGATTTTTCCATTTCTTGGTATCCTCTTCTATATCTTTCTTTAAGGTTTTGTAATTTTCATCGTAGAGACCTTAATGTCTTGCTTATGTTATTCCAATGTATTTGTTTTTGTAGCTATTGTGAATGGGATTGATCTTAGAATTCTTCCTCAGCTGTGGCATTGCCTGTGTATACAAAGGCTGTTGATTTTTGTGCATTGATTTTATACCCTGCTACTTCGCCAAACTCTACTATGAGTTCCAATAGTCTCTTAGTAGAGTTCTTTGGGTCCCCTAAATAAAGAATCATATCATCTGCAAAGAGGGATAGTTTGAGTTCTTCCTTCCCAATGTGTATTCCTTTAATTTCTTTTTTCTTGCCTAATAGCTCTGGCTAAAACTTCCAGAACTCTATTGAATAGCAGTGGTGAGAGTGGGCATCCCTGTCTGGTACCAGATCTCAGTGGAAATGCTTCCAACTTTCCCCTATTCAATAGGATGTGGACCGTGGGTTTTTCATAAATTGCTTTGATTGTATTAATGAATGTTCCTTCCATACCCAGTTTGCTTAGAGTTTTCATCATGAAAGGGTGTTCTATTTAATCAAATATATGCTCAGCATCAATTGAAATAATCATATTGTTTTTCTTCTGCAGTCTGTTAATGTGGTGTATCACGTTGATTGTTTTGTGCACCTTGAACCATCCTTAAATACCAGGGATAAATCCCACTTGGTCCAGGTGGATGATCTTTCTGATGCATTTCTATTGGCCAGAACTTTACTGAGGATTTTTGCATCTATGTTCATCGGGGATATTGGTCTGTAATTCTCTTTCAATGCTTCATCTTTTCCCGGCTTAGGAATTAAGGAGATGCTGGCTTCATAGAAAGAATTTGGGAGGTTTCCCTTTTTTTCGATTGTTCTGAATATTTTGAGAAGAATTGGAGTCAGTTCTTCTTTAAATGTCTGGTAGAATTCAGCAGTGAATCCATCTGGTCCTGGGCTTTTTCTTGTTGGTAGGGCCTTTATTACTGTTCAATTTCTGTCCAGAAATGGGTCTGTTCATGTGTACAAACAGAAAAACCATGTTTTCTCGGGTTTCTGAAGCTTCCTGCACAGAAAACATGATGTGTGGAGGACTTGACTCCATGTGGAACCAATTAGCATTTGCCGGCAGAAAACAAAAAGTGTGATGCTAAAATGCATTCAAAACCATAATGTCCGTAGATAATGTCCAGAAATCACAAAAAAACACAGAGGCTGTAGCAAGATCTGGGATTGAGTTTGCCACAACACACCAGATATGTCTGCATTCATCCAGGAGTATCCGAAAAAATTGTTGTGGAATTCGGGTGAAATTTAACCAAAAATCACCGTCAAAATGGTTTTGGAGAAAAGCACAATCTTTCATTCGGCAAGTGGATTCAATGTCATGTTTACAAACAGAAATATCATGTTTTCTCAGATTTCTGAAGCTTTCTGCCTAGAAAATTCGAATGTGTGGAGTATTTGACTCCCTGTGGAACCAATTAGCGTTTGCTGGCAGAAAACAAAGAATTACATGCTAAAATGCATTCAAAACTGTAAAGTCCCTAGAAATGTCCAGGAAGCAATAACAAACACAGAGGCTGTAGCAACATCTGGGATTGAGATAGCCACAAAACACCACATATTTCTGCTTTCATCCAGGCATTTCTGGACTATTTGCTTTGGAATTTGGGTGAAATTTAACCAAAATATTAATGTCAAAGAGGTTTTGCAGAAAAGTACAACATTTCATTTCGGAAAAAGCATCCAATGACATGTTTACAAACAGAAATATCATGTTTTCTATGGTTTTTGAAGCTTTCTGCCTGGAAAACTCGAGTGTGTGGAGGATTTGACTCCCATGCTAAAATGCATTCAAAACCATAAAGACTGTATGTAATGTCCAGAAAACACAGAAACAAACATAGAGGCTGTAGCAAGATCTGGGATTGAGATAACCACAACACACCAGATATTTCTGCTTTCATCCACGCATATCTGGAAAAACTGTTGTGGAATTCAGGTGAAATTTAACCAAAAAATTAGCATCAATGTGGTTTTGGAGAAAAGCACAGTCTTGCTCTTTGGCAAGTGGATAAAATGTCATGTTTACAATCTGAAAAATAATTTTTCCTCGGGTTTTAGAATCATTCTGCTTAGAAAAATTGAATGTGTGAAGGAGTTGACTTCATGTGGAACCAAGTAGCATTTGCCAGCAGAAAGCAAAAAAGTGTCATGCTAAAATGCATTCAAAATCGTAAAGTCCATAGATACTTCCAGAAAACACAAACAAACACAGAGGCTGCAGCAAGATCTGGGATTGAGATAGGCACAACATACCAGATATTTTTGCTTTCATTCACGATTATCCCGGAAAATTGCTGTGGGATTCGGGTGAAATTTAACGAACAAATCACCGTCAAAGTGGTTTTGGAGAAAAGCACAATCTTTCTGTTCGGCAAATGTCATGTTTACAAACACAAATATCATGTTTTCTCAAGTTTCTGTAGCTCTCTGCCTAAAAAACATGAATGTGTGGAGGATTTTACTGCATGTGGAACCAATTAGCGTTTTCCGGCAGAAAACAAAAAGTGACATGCTAAAATACATTCAAAACCATACAGTCCGTAGATAATGTCCAGAAAACACAAACACACACAGAGGCTGTAGCAAGATCTGGGATTGAGATAGCCACAACACACCAGATAAATCTGCTTTCATCCACGCATATCTGGAAAATCTGTTGTGGAATTCGGGTGAAATTTAACCAAAAAATTACCGTCAAAGTGGTTTTGGAGAAAAGCACAAGATTTCTGTTCAACAAGTGCATCTAATTCCATGTTTATAAATGCAAATATCAGGTTTTCTCAGGTTTCTGAAGCTTTCTGCCTAGAGAACTTGAATGTGTGGAGGATTTGACTCCATGTGGAACCAATCAGTGTGTGCGCGCAGAAAAAAAAAAACTTACATGCTAAAATGTATTCAAAACCATAAAGTCTGTAGGTAATGTCCAGAAAACACAAAACAACACAGAGGCTGTAGAAGTTTCTGGAATTGAGTTAGCCACAACACACCAGATATTTCTGCTTTCATCCACACATATATAGACAAATAGTTGTGGAATTTGGGTGAAATTTAACCAAAAAATCACCGTCAAAGTGGTTTTGGAGAAATGCACAATCTTGCTCTTCAGCAAGTGGATCCAATGTCATGTTTACAAACACAAATATCATGTTTCCTTGGGATTCTGAATCTTTCTCCTTAGAAAACTTGAATGTGCGGAGGATTTGCCAGCATGTGGAGCCACTTAGTGTTTGCCGGCAGAAAACTTAAATTTATATGCTAAAATGCATCCAAAACTGTAATGTCTATAGATAATGTCCAGAAAACAGAAACAAGCATAGAGGCTGTAGCAAGATCTGGGATTGAGATAGTCACAACACACCAGATATTTTTGCTTTATTACAGGCATATCCAGAAAAATTGTGCGATTTGCGTGAAATTTAACGAACAATCACCGTCAAAGTGTTTTCGTAGAAAAGCACATTCTTGCCATTTGGCAAGTGTATCCAATGTCATGTTTACAAACACAAATATAATGCTTTCTCAAGTTTCTGAAGCTCTCTGCCTAGAAAACTTGAATGTGTGGAGGATTTGACTCCTTAAGGAACGAATTAGATTTGCTGGCAGAAAACAAAAAGTGTCATGCTCAAATGCATTCAAAACCGTAAAGTCCGTAGATAATGTCCAGAAAACACAAACAAACACAGAGGCTGTAGTGAGATCTGGGATTAAGATAGCCACAATGCACCAGATATTCTGCTTTCATCCATGCATACCTGGAAAAAGTGTTGTCGAATTCGGGTGAAATTTAACCAAGAAATTACCGTCAAAGTGGTTTTGGAGAAAAGCACAATATTTCTGCTCGACAAGTGGATCCAATGTCATGTTGACAAATACAAATATCATGTTTTCTCAGGTTTCTGAAGCTTTCTGCCTAGAGAACTTGAATGTGTGGAGGATTTGAATCCATGTGGAACCAATCATTGTTTGCCCACAGAAAAAAAACTTACATGCTAAAATGCATTCAAAACCATAAAGTCTGTAGGTAATGTCCAGAAAACACAAAACAACAGAGAGGCTGTAGCAAGATCTGGGATTGAGTTAGCCACAACACACCAGATATTTCAGCTTTCATCCACGCATACCTGTAACAACTGTTTTGGAATTAGGTGAAATTTTTTTTTTTTTTTTTGACAGGCAGAGTGGACAGTGAGAGAGAGAGAGACAGAGAGAAAGGTATTCCTTTGCCGTTGGTTCACCCTCCAATGGCCGCCGCGGCTGGCGCGCTGCGGCCGGCGCACCGCGCTGATCCGATGGCAGGAGCCAGGAGCCAGGTGCTTTTCCTGGTCTCCCATGGGGTGCAGGGCCCAAGCACCTGGGCCATCCTCCACTGCACTCCCTGGCCACAGCAGAGGGCTGGCCTGGAAGAGGGGCAACCGGGACAGAATCCGGCGCCCCGACCGGGACTAGAACCCGGTGTGCCGGCGCCGCTAGGCGGAGGATTAGCCTAGTGAGCCGCGGCGCCGGCCTGGAATTAGGTGAAATTTAACCAAGAAATTACCGTCAAAGTGGTTTTGGAGAAAAGCGCAGTCTTGCTCTTTGGCAAGTGGATCCATGTCATGTTTACAAACTGAAATGTCATTTTTCCTCGGGTTTTGAATCTTTCTGCTTAGAAAACTTGAATGTGTGGAGGATTTCACTCCATGTGGATCCAATTAGCGTTTTCCAGCAGAAAACCAAAAGTTATATGCTAAAATGCATTCATAACGGTAAAGTCCCTAGATAATGTCAGAAAACAAAAACAAACATAGAGACTGTAGCAAGATCTGCGATTGAGATAGCCAAAACACACCAGATATTTTTGCTTTCATCCATTCATATCCAGAAATATTGTTGTCTGAATGGGGTGAAATTTAATGAACAAATCACCATCAAAGTGGTTTTGGACAAAGCACAATCTTGCTGTTCCACAAGTGCATTCAATGTCATGTTTACAAACACAGATATCATGTTTTCTTAAGTTTCTGAAGCCCTCTGCCTAGAAAACTCAAATGTGTGGAGGACTTGACTGCATGTGGAACCAATTAGCGTTTAGCAGCAGAAAACCAAAATTGTCATGCTAAAATGATTTCAAAATGTAAAGTCCATAGAGAATGTCCAGAAAACACAAACACAAAGGCTGTAGCGAGATCTGGGATTGAGACAGTCAAAACACAACAGATATTTTTTATTTCATCCATGCATATCTGGAAAATCTCTTGTGGAATTCAGGTGAAATGTAACCAAAAAATCACCATCAAAGTGGTTTTTCAGAAAAGCACAAGATTTCTGTTTGACAAGTGCATCCAACGCCATGTTTACAAATAAAATATCATTTTTTTTGGGTTTCTGAAGCTTTCTGCCTAGAAATCATGAATGTGTGGAGGATTTGACTCCATGTGGAAGCAATTAGCCTTTGCCGCTAGAAAACCGTGTCATGCTAAAATGCATACAAAACGGTAAAGTCTGTGGGTAACGTACAGAAAACACAAACACAGAGGCTGTAGCAAGATCTGGGATTGAGATAGCCACAACACACCAGTTATTTCTACTTTCATCCAGGCATATCTGGACAATTTGTTGTGGAATTCGGGGTGAAATTTAACCAAAATATCAAGGTCAAAGAGGTTTGGAAAAAAGCATCCATGTCATGTTTACAAACAGAAATACCATGTTTTCTCGGGTTTCTGAAGCTTTCTGCCTAGAAAACTCGAGTGTGTGGAGGATTTGACTCCCATGCTAAAATGCATTCAAAGCCGTAAAGTCTGTACATAATGTCCAGAAAACGCACAAACAAACACAGAGGCAGTAGTAAGATCAGGATTGAGATAGCCACAACACACCAGATATTTTTGCTTTCATCCACGCATATCTGGACAATCTCTTGTGGAATTCAGGTGAAATTTAAACAAAAAAATCGCCGTCAAAATGGTTTTCAAGAAAAGCACAAACTTTCTGTTCGACAAGGGCATCCAAAGCCACGCTCACAAATGCAAATATGTTCTCTCGGGTTTCTGATGCTTTCTGTCTAGAAAACCCGAATATGTGGAGGATTTCACTCCATGTGGAATCAATTAGCCTTTGCTGGCAGAAAACTAAAAGTGTCATGCTAAAATGCATTAAAAACCATAAAGTCCATAGAGAATGTCCAGAAAACACAAACAAACACAGAGGCTGTAGCAAGATCTGGGATTGAGATAGCCACAACACACCAGATATCTCTGGTTTCGTCCCGGCATTTCTGGACAAATTGTTGTGGAATTCAAGTGAAATTTAACCAAGATATCACGGTCAAAGTGGTTTTGGAGAAATGTGCAATCTTTCATTTTGGAAAAGAGCATCCAATGTCATTTATACAAACAGAAATATCATGTTTTCTCAGGTTTCTGAAGCTTTCTTCCTAGAACACTCGAATGTGTGGAGGATTTGACACCATGAGGAACTAAAAAAACTTACATCCTAAAATTCATTCAAAACCGTAAAGTCCGTAGAGAATGTCCAGAAAACACAAACAAACACAGAGGCTGTAGCAAGATCTGGGATTGAGATAGCCACAACACACCAGATATTTCTGCTCTTACCCAGGCATATCTAGGAAAATAGTTGAGGAATTTGGGTGAAATTTAACGAAAAAATCACCATCAAAGTGATTTTGGAGAAAAGCACAATCTTGCTGTTCCACAAGTAGATCCAATGTCATGTTTAGAAACACAAATATCATGTTTCTTTGTGTTTCTGAATCTTTATTCTTAGAAAACTTGAATGTGAGGAGGATTTGACTCCATGTGGATCAAATTAGCGTTTGCCAGCAAAAAACTTATAGTTATATGCTAAAATGCATCCAAAATCTGAAGTCTGTAGATAATGTCCAGAAAATAGAAACAATCACTGAGGCTCTAGCAAGATCTGGGATTGAGATAGCCACAGCACACCAGATATTTTTGCTCTCATCCAGTGAATCCTGAAAAAATTGTTGTGAATATTGGGTAAATTTTCACCAAAAAATCACCATCAAAATTGTTTTGTAGAAAAGTAGAAGGATTCTGTACGGCAAGTGAATCCAATGTCATGTTTACAAACAGTAATTTCGGATTTCTGAAGCTTTCTACCTAGAAACTCGAATGTGTGGAGGATTTCACTCCATGTGGAACCAATTAGGATTTGCCGTCAGAAAACAAAAAGTTACGTGCTAAAATGCACTCAAAACCATAAAGGCTGTAGGTAATGTCCGGAAAACACAAACAAATACAGTGGCTGTAGAAAGATCTGTGAATGAAATAGCCACAACACAGCAGATATTTCTGCTTTCATCCCGGCAAATCCTGAAATCTTTCTGTTCGGCAAGTGGACCTACAAACACAAATATCATGTTTTCTCAGGTTTCTCAAGCTTTCTGCCTCAAACACGGAATGTATGAAAGATTTGTCTCCATGTGGTACCAATTAGTGTTTGCCAGCAGAAAACAAAACCTTAATGCTAAAATACATTCAAAACCGCAAAGTTCATTGAGAAAGTCCAGAAAACACAAACAAACAAAGTGGCTGTAGCAAGATCTGGGATGGAGATAGGCACAACACACCAGATATTTTTGTTTTCATCCAGGAGTATCTTGACAAATTGTTGTGGTTTTCAGGTGAAATTTAACCAAACAATCACCCTGAAAGTGGTTTTGGAGAAAAGCACAATCTTTTTGTTCGGCAAATGCATCCAATGTCATGTTTAAAAACACAAATATCATGTTTTCTCAGGTTTCTGAAGCTTTCTGCCAAGAAAACCCAAATGTGTGGAGGAATGACTTCATGTGGTACCAATTAGCGTTTGCCTGCAGAAAACAAAAACTAACGTGCTAAAATGCATTCAAAACTGTAAAGTCCGAAGAGAATGTTCAGAAACAAACAAACAAACACAGAGGCTGTAGCAAGATCTGGGATTCCGATAGCCACGACACACCCGGTATTTTTGTTTTCATCCCGGCAAATCTGAATAGTTGTTGTGGTTTTTGTGTAAATTTAACCAAAATATCACCAAACATTCACCGTCAAAGTGGTTTTGGAGAAAAGCACAATCATTCTTTTTGGGAAATGCATCCAATGTCATGTTTACAAACACAAATATCATGTTTTCTCGGGTTTCTGAAGCTTTCGGACTAGAACACTTGAATGTGTGGAGGATTTGATTCCATGTGGTACCAATTAGCGTTTGCCAGAAGACAAAAACTTACATGCTGAAATGCATTCAAAACCGTAAAGTCTTTAGAAAATGTCCAGAAAACACAAACAAACACAGAGGCTGTAGTAAGATCTGAGAATGAGATAGCCACAACACACCAGATATTTCCGCTTTCATTCCCAAAATCCTGAAAAATTGTTGTGGTTTTCAGGTGAAATTTAACCAAAAAATCACCGACAAAGTGGTTTTGGAGAAAAGCAAAATTTTTCTATTCGGCAAGTGCATCCAATATGATGTTTACAATCACAAATATCATGTTTTCTCGGGTTTCTGAAGCTTTCTGCATAGAAAACTCGAATGTGTGGAGGATTTGACACCATGTGGAACCAATTGCTGTCTGTGAGCAGAAAACAAAAACTTACATACTAAAATGCATTCAAAACCGTAAAGTCCATAAAGAATGTCCAGAAAAAACAAACAAACACAGGGGCTGCATCAAGATCTGGGATTTAGATACCCACAACACACCAGATATTTTTGTTTTCATCCAGGAGTATCTGGAAAAATTGTTGTGTAAGTCAGGGAAAATTTAAAAAATAAACAACCCTGAAGTGGTTTTGGGGAATAGCACAATCTTTGTTTTTGGGAAATGCATTCAATATCATGTTTACACACACAAATATCATGTCTTCTCAGGTTTCTGAAGCTTTCTGCCTAGAAAACTCGAGTGTGTGCAGGATTTGACTCCAGGTGGAACCAATTAGAGTCTGTGTGCAGAAAACAAAAAGTGTCAGGCTAAAATGCATTCAAAACTGTAAAGTCCGTAGAGATTGTCCAGAAAACACAAACAAACACAGAGGCTGTAGCAAGATCTGGGATTGAGATAGCCACAGCCCACCAGATGGTTTTGCTTTCATCCAGGAGTATCTGGACAAATTGTTGTGGTTTTCTGGTGAAATTTAACCAAAAATCACTGTTAAAGTGGTTTTGGTGAAAAGCACAATCTTTCTGTTTGGGAAATGCAAGCAATGTCATGTTTACAAACACAAATATCATTTTTTCTTGGGTTTCTGAAGCTTTCTGCCTAGAACACAAAATGTGTGAAGGATTTGACTCCTGGAGAAACCAATTAGCATCTGTGAGGAGAAAACAAAAACTCACATGCTAAAATGCATTCAAAACCATAAAGTCCGTAGAGAATGTCCAGAAAACACAAACAAACACAGAGGCTGTGGGCAGATCTGGGATTGAGATAGCCACAACACACCAGATATTTCTGTTTCCATCCAGGAGTATCTGGAAAATTGTTGTGGATTTCCGGTGAAATTTCACAAAAAATCACCGTGAAAGTGGTTTTGGAGAAAAGCACAAACTTACTGTTCGGCAAATGCATCCAATGTCATGTTTAGAAACACAAATATCATGTTTTCTCAGGATTCTGAAGCTTTCTGCCTAGAACACTCGAATGTGTAGGATTTGACTCCATGTGGTACCAATTAGCGTTTGCCAAGAGAAAACAAAATGTGCCAAATGCAAGCAATGTCATGTTTACCAACACAAATATCATGTTTTCTCAGGTTTCTGAAGCTTTCTGCCTAGAACACAGAATGTGTGAAGGATTTGATTCCAGGTGGAACCAATTAGAGTCTGTGAGCAGAAAACAAGAAGTGTCATGCTAAAATGCATTGAAAACCATAAAGTCCATAGAGAATGTCCAGAAAACACAAACAAACACAGAGGCTGTACCATGATCTGGGATTGAGATAGCCACAACACACCAGATATGTTTGTTTTCATTCAGGAGTAGGAGTATCTGGACAAATTGTTGTGGTTTTCTGGTGAAATATAACCAAAAAATCACCATTAAAGTGGTTTTGGAGAAAAGCAGAGTTTTTCTGTTCGGCCAGTGCATCCAATATATTTTTTACAAATGCAAATATCATGTTTTCTCGGGTTTCTGAAGCTTTCTGCCTAGAAAACTCGAATGTGTGCAGGATTTGACTCCTGTGGTACCAATTAGCATTTGCCAACAGAAAACAAAATCTTACATGCTAAAATGCATTGAAAACCATAAAGTCTATCGAGAATGTCCAGAAAACACAAACACAGAGGCTGTAACAAAACCTTGGATTGAGATAGCCACAACACACCAGATATTTCTGCGTTCATCCCATCATATCCGGAAAAACTGCTGTGGTTTTAAGGTGAAATTTTACAAAAAATCACCGTGAATTTAAATTCCTTTGGGTAAATCCCAAGGAGTGGGATGGCTGGTTGAACGGTAGTGCTATATTCAGGTTTCTGATGAATCTCCAGACTGACTTCCAGAGTGGCTTTACCAGTTTGCATTCCTGCCAACAGTGGGTTAGTGTGCCTTTTGCCCCACATCCTCGCCAGCATGTTGTTGGTAGATTTCTGAATGTGAGTCATTCTAACCGGGGTGAGGTGAAACCTCATTGTGGTTTTGATTTGCATTTCACTGATTGCTAGCGACCTTGAACATTTTTTCATGTGCCTGTTGGCCATTTGGATTTTCTCTTTTGAAAAATGTCTATTGAGGTCCTTGGCCCATCTTTTAAGTGGGTTGTTGGTTTTGTTTTTGTGGAGTTTCTTGATCTCTTTGTAGATTCTGGTTATTAACCCTTTATCTGTTGCATAGTTTGCAAATATTTTTTTTCCATTCTGTCGGTTGTCTCTTCACTCTCCTGACTCTTTCTTTTGCAGTACAGAAACTTCTCAATTTGATTCAATCCCAATAGTTGATTTTGGCTTTGACTGTCTGTGCCTCCCGGGTCTTTTCCAGAAATTCTTTGCCTGTGCCAATATCTTGAAGGGTTTCTCCAATGTTCTCTAGTAACTTGATGGTGTCAGGTCATAGATTTAGGTGTTTAATCCACGTTGAGTGGATTTTTGTGTAAGGTGTAAGGTAGGGGTCTTGCTTCATGCTTCTGCACGTGGAAATCCAGTTTTCCCAGCACCATTTATTGAATAGACTGTCCTTGCTCCAGGAATTGGTTTTAGATCCTTGATCAAATATAAGTTGGCTGTAGATGTTTGGGTTGATTTTTGGTGTTTCAGTTCTGTTCCATTGGTCTATCCATCTGTTTCTGTACCAGTCCCATGCTGTTTTGATTACAACTGCCCTGTAGTATGTCCTGAAATCTGGTATTGTGATGCCTCCGGCTTTGTTTTTGTTGTACAAGATTGCTTTAGCTATTCGAGCTCTCTTGTTCCTCCATATAAATTCCAGCATCATGTTTTCCAGTTCTGAGAGAAGGACTTTGGTATCTTGATTGGTATTGCATTGAATCTATAAACTGCTTTTGGGAGAATGGACATTTTGATGATATTGATTCTTCCAATCCATGAGCATGGAAGATTTTTCCAAAGCACCCTAATGTTTATTGCAGCACAATTCACAATAGCCAAGACCTGGAACCAACCTAAATGCCCATCAATGGTAGACTGGATAAAGAAATTATGAGATATGTACTCTTTAGAATACTATACCGCAGTAAGAAACAACGAAATCCAGTCATTTGCAACAAAATGGAGGAATCTGGAACACATAATGCTGAGTGAAATAAGCCAGTCCCAAAGGGACAAATACCATATGTTCTCCCTGATCAGTGACAACTGACTGAACACAAAAAAGGAAACCTCCTGAAGTGAAATGGACACTATGAGAAATGGTGACTTGATCAGCATAGCCCTGACTGTTAAAGAACAACTTAATACATTATCCCTCTTAGTAGTTTTTTTTTTTTATCTTTTCTACTTAATATGACTGGTTTAATTCTGTAATTAATACACAGTTATTCTTAAGTGTTGAAAATTAACTGAAATTATATTAAACATAAGAGTGGGAATAAGAGAGGGAAGAGATGTACAATTTGGGACATGCTCAAGCTGACTTGCCCCAAATGGGAGAGTTAGAAACATACCAGGGGACTCCAATTCAATCCCATCAAGGTGGCATGAACCAATGCCATCTCACTAGTCCAAGTGATCAATTTCAGTTCACAATTGATCATAATGAAAGTTCTAAGAGTCAAAGGGAGCACATAAACAAGTCTAGTACCTGCTAATACTAACAGATAGAATAAATAAAGGGGAGAGTGATCCAACATGGGAAGCGAGATACTCAGCAGATTCATAGAATGGCGGATGTCCTAAACAGCACTCTGGCCTCAGAATCAGCCCTAAAGGCACTCGGATCTGGCTGAAAAGCCCATGAGAGTATTTCAGGCATGGAAAACCAAGACACTCTGGCAAAAAAAAAAAAAAACCTAAATGAAAGATCTCTGTGAGTGAGATCCCAGAGGAAAGAACAGGTCTTCAAAGAAGGAGGTACCTTTCTCTGAAGGGAGGAGAGAACCTCCACTTTGACTATGACCTTGTCTGAACAAGATAAGAGTCGGAAAACTTAAGGGGCTTCCATAGCCTTGGAAACTCATGACTCGTGCATAGGGAGATTACTGATGCCATAGACAGGAGTGTCAATTTGTAAAGTCAACAACAGGAGTCACTGTGCACTTACTCCTCATGTAGGATCTCTGTCCTTACATTGAGACTTAATGCTATAACGAGTACTCAAACAGTATATTTCACTTTGTGTTTCTATGGGTGTGCAAACTGTTGAAATCTTTACTTAATGTATACTAAACTGATCTTTTGTAAAAAAAAAAAGAAGAAGAAGAAGAAATTATCAATTCCCAACTTCACTCTCACTGGGCTTAAACATGACAATAAGTCTTATCTGATTTCATGATCATTTAAAAAATCATCTATTATTTTTCACTTTATGTTTCTGTGTGGTAGCAAACTGTTGAAATCTTTACTTAATGTATGCTAAACTGATCTTCTGTATATAAAGAGAATCGAAAATGAATCCTCATGTGAATGGAAGGGGAGTGGGAGTGGAAAGGGGAGGGTTGCAGGAGGGAGGGACGTTATGGGGGGGAAGCCATTGTAATCCATAAGCCGTACTTTGGAAATTTATATTCATTAAATAAAAGTTAAAAAAAAATCACCGTGAAAGTGGTTTTGGAGAAAAGCACAATCTTTCTGTTCCGCAAGTTCAACCAATGTCATGTTAACAAATGGAAATATCATGTTTTCTCAGGTTTCTGTAGCTTTCTGACTAGAACACCGAATGTGTGAAGGATTTGAATCCAGGTGGAACCAATTAGCATCTGTGAGCAGCAAACAAAGTGTCATGCGAAAATGCATTCAAAACCATAAAGTCCATAGAGAATGTCCAGAAAACACAAAGAAATACCGAGGCTGTAGCAAGATCTGGGATTGAGATAGCCGAAACACACCAGATATTTTTGTTTCCATCCAGGAGTATCTGGGGAAATTGTTGTGGTTTTCGGGTGAAATTTAACCAAACAATCACCATCAAAGTGGTTTTGGAGAAAAGCACAATTATTCTTTTCGCCAAATGCATCCAATGTCATGTTTACAAACACAAATATCATGTTTTCTCGGGTTTCTGAAGCTTTCTGCCAAAAAACTCAAATGTGTGGAGGATTTGACTCCATGTGGTACAAATTAGCATTTGCCTGCAGAAAACAAAAAGTGTCATTCTAAAATGCATTGAAACCCGTAAAGTCCGTAGAAAATGTCCAGAAAACACAAACAAACACAGAGGCTGTAGCAAGATCTGGGATTGAGATAGCCACAACACACCAGATATTTCTGCGTTAATCATAGCATATCCGGACAAATTGTTGTGAATTCACGTGAAATTTAACCAAAAACATACCATCAAAGTGGTTTTGGAGAAAAGCACAATCTTGCTGTTCGGCAAATGCAAGCAATGTCATGTTTACAATCACAAATATCATGTTTTCTCAGGATTCAGAAGCTTTCTGCCTAAATAATCGAATGTGTGATGGATTTGACTCCATGTGGTACCAATAGGCATTTGCCAGGAGAAAACAAAAACTTACATGCTAAAATGCATTCAAAACCATAAAGTTCATAGACAATCTCCAGAAAACACAAACACAGAGGCTCTAGCAAGACCTTGGATTGAGATAGCCTCAACACACCAGATATTTCTGCTTTCATCCCCGAAAATCCTGAAAAATTGCTGTGGATTTTGGGTGAAATTTAACGAAATAGTCACCGTCAAAGTGGTGTTGGAGAAAAGCACAATCTTTCTGTTCGGCAAGTCATCCAATGTCATGTTTACAAACACAAATAACATGTGTTTTTCGTGTTTCTGAAGCTTTCTGCCTAGAACACTGGAAGGTGTGAAGGATTTGACTCCAGGTGGTACCAATAAGCGTTTGCCAGCAGAAAACAAAAAGTGTCATTCTAAAATGCATTGAAACCCGTAAAGTCCGTAGAGAATGTCCAGAAAACACAAACACACACAGAGGCTGTAGCAAGATCTGGGATTGAGATAACCACAACACACCAGATATTTCTGCGTTAATCATAGCATATCCGGACAAATTGTTGTGAATTCACGTGAAATTTAATCAAAAACATACCATCAAAGTGGTTTTGGAGAAAAGCACAATCTTGCTGTTCGGCAAATGCAAGCAATGTCATGTTTACAATCACAAATATCATGTTTTCTCGGGATTCAGAAGCTTTCTGCCTAAATACTCGAATGTGTGTTGGATTTGACTCCATGTGGTACCAATAGGCATTTGCCAGGAGAAAACAAAAACTTACATGCTAAACTGCATTCAAAACCATAAAATTCGTAGACAATCTCCAGAAAACACAAACACAGAGGCTCTAGCAAGACCTTGGATTGAGATAGCCTCAACACACCAGATATTTCTGCTTTCATCCCCGAAAATCCTGAAAAATTGTTGTGGATTTCGGGTGAAATTTAACAAAATAGTCACCGTCAAAGTGGTGTTGGAGAAAAGCACAGTCTTTCTGTTCGGCAAGTCATCCAATGTCATGTTTATAAACACACATATCATGTGTTCTTGGGTTTCTGAAGCTTTCTGCCTAGAACACTGGAAGGTGTGAAGGATTTGACTCCAGGTGGTACCAATAAGCGTTTGCCAGCAGAAAACAAAAAGTGTCATTCTAAAATGCATTCAAAACCGTAAAGTCTGTAGAGAATGTCCAGAAAACACAAACACACACAGAGGCTGTAGCATGATCTGGGATTTAGATAACCATAACACACCAGATAGTTTAGTTTTCATCCAGGAGTATGTGGACAAATTGTTGTGGTTTTCTGGTGAAATTTAACCAAAACATCACCGTTAAAGTAGTTTTGGAGAAAAGCACAGTCTTTCCGTTTGCCAAATGCAAGCGATGTCATGTTTATAAACACAAATATCATGTTTTCTAGGGTTTCTGAATCTTTCTGCCTAGAAAACTCGAATGTGTGGAGGATGTGACTCCATGTGGAACCAATTAGCGTCTGTGAGCAGAAAACAAAAACTTACATGCTGAAATGCTAAATGCATTCAAAACCGTAAAGTCCGTAGAGAATGTCCAGAAAACACAAGCAAACACAGAGGCTGCAGCAAGACCTCAGATTGAGATAGCCACACACACCAGATATTTCTGCTTTCATCCCAGCAAATCCTCAAAAATTGTTGTGGTTTTTGTTTGAAATTTAACCAAAAAATCACCATGAAAGTGGATTTGGAGAAAAGCACAATCTTTCTGTTCTGCAAATGCATCCAATGTCATGTTTACAAACACAAAAATCATGTTTGCTCAGGATTCTGAAGCTTTCTGCCTAGAACACTTGAATGTGTGGGGGATTTGACTCCATGTGGTACCAATTAGCGTTTGCCAGCAGAAAACAAAAAGTGTCCTGCTAAAATGCATTCAAAACTGTAAAGTCCGTACAGAATGTCCTGAAAACACAAACAAACACAGAGGCTGTAGCAAGATCTCTGATTCAGATAGCCACAACAGACCAGATATTTCTGCGTTCAGACCATCATATCCAGACAAACTGTTGTGGTTTTAGGATGAAATATTACCAAAAATCACCGTGAAAGTGGTTTTGGAGAAAAGAACAATCTTTCTGTTCTGCAAATGCATCCAATGTCATGTTAACAAATGGAAATATCATGTTATCTCAGGTTTCTGTAGCTTTCTGACTAGAACACCGAATGTGTGAAGGATTTGACTCCATGTGGTACCAATAAGCGTTTGCCAGCAGAAAACAAAAACTTACATGCTAAAATGCATTCAAAACCGTAAAGTCTGTAGAGAGTGTCCAGAAAACACAAACACACACAGAGGCTGTAGCAAGACCTCGGATTGAGATAGCCTCAACACACCAGATATTTCTGCTTTTATCCCCAAAAATTGTGAAAAATTGTTGTGGATTTCGGGTGAAATTTAACCAAAAATCACCGTGAAAGTGGTTTTGGAGAAAAGCACAATCTTTCTGTTTGGCAAGTGCATCCAATGTCTGTTTACAAACACACATACATGTTTTCTCAGGTTTCTGAAGCTTTCTGCCTAGAACACCGAATGTGTGAAATATTCGACTCCAGGGGAACCAATTAGCGTCTGTGAGCAGAAAACAAAAAGTGTCATGTGAAAATGCATTTAAAACCATAAAGTCCATAGAGAATGTCCAGAAAACACAAACACACACAGAGGCTGTAGCAAGATCTGGGATTGAGATAGCCACAACACACCAGATATTTTTGTTTTCATCCAGGTGTATCTGGAAAAATTGTTGTGGATTTCGGGTGAAATTTAACCAAAAAATCACTGTCAAAGTGATTTTGTTGAAAAGCATAATCTTTCTGTTCGGCAAATGCATCCCATGTTATGTTTACAAACACAAATAACATGTTTTCTCGGGTTTCTAAAGCTTTCTGCCTAGAATACTGGAAGGTGTGAAGGATTTGACTCCAGGTGGTACCAGTAAGCCTTTGCCAGCAGAAAACAAAAAGTGTCATTCTAAAATGCATTGAAACCCGTAAAGTCCGTAGAGAATGTCCAGAAAACACAAACAAACACAGAGGCTGTAGCAAGATCTGGGATTGAGATAGCCACAACACACCAGATATTTCTGCGTTAATCATAGCATATCCGGGCATATTGTTGTGAATTCACGTGAAATTTAACCAAAAAAATACCATCAAAGTGGTTTTGGAGAAAAGCACAATCTTGCTGTTTGGCAAATGCAAGCAATGTCATGTTTACAATCACAAATATCATGTTTTCTCGGGATTCTGAAGCTTTCTGCCTAGAACACTTGAATGTGTGGAGGATTTGACTCCAGGTGGAACCAATTAGCGTTTGGCAGGTAAAAACAAAAACTTACATGCTAAAATGCATTCAAAACCGTAAAGTTCATAGAGAATGTCCAGAAAACACAAACAAACACAGAGGCTGTAGCAAGATCTGGGATTGAGATAGCCACAACACACCAGATAGTTTTGTTTTCATCCAGGTGTATCTGGAAAAATTGTTGTGGAATTCGGGTGAAATTTAACCAAAAAATCACTGTCAACGTGATTTTGTTGAAAAGCACAATCTTCCTGTTCGGCAAATGCATCCCATGTTATGTTTACAAACACAAATAACATGTTTTCTCGGGTTTCTGAAGCTTTCTGCCTATAAAAGTCCAATGTGTGGATTATTTGACTCCATGTAAAACAATTAGCCTTTCAAAGCATAAAACAAAATCTTACATGCTAAAATGCATTCAAAACCGTAAAGTCCATAGAGAATGTCCAGAAAACACAAACAAACACAGAGGCTGTAGCAAGATCTTGGATTGAGATAGCCATAACACACCAGATAGTTTTGTTTTCATCCAGGAGTATCTGGACAAATTGTTGTGGTTGTCGGGTGAAATTAAACAAAAAATCACTGCCAAAGCGGTTTTCTTGAAAAGCACACTCTTTCTGTTCGGCAAGTGCATCCAATGTCAGGTTTGCAAACACAAATATCATGTTTTCTTGGGTTTCTGAAGCTTTCTAACTTGAAAACGCAAATGTGTGTAGGATTTGACTCCAGGTGGAACCAATTAGCGTCTGTGAGCAGAAAACAAAAAGTGTCATGCGAAAATGCATTCAAAACTTTAAAGTCCATAGAGGATGTCCGGAAAACACAAACAAACACAGAGGCTATAACAAAATCTCAGATTGAGATAGCCACAACACACCAGATATTTTTGTTTTCATCCAGGAGTATCTGGACAAATTGTTGGGGAATTCGGGTGAAATTTAACCAAAAAATCACCTTCAACAAGGTTTTTGAGAAAAGCACAATTTTCTGTAGGGCAAGTACATCACATGTCCGGTTTACAAACAAAAATATCATGTTTTCTCGGGTTTCTGAAGCTTTCTGCCTAGAAAATTCTAATGTGTGGAGGATTTGACTCCACGTAGTACCAATTAGTGTTTTCCGGCAGAAAACAAAAACTCACATGCTAAAATGCATTCAAAACCATAAATTCCATGGAGAATGTCCATAAAACACAAACAAACACAGAGGCTATAGCAAGAGCTGGGATTGAGATAGCCACAAATCACCAGATATTTTTGTTTTCATACCGGCAAATCATGAAAAATGTTGTGGATTTTAGGTGAAATTTAACCAAAAAATCACGGTCAAACTGGTTTTGTTGAAAAGCACAATATTTCTGTTCAGGAAGTGGATCCAATGTCATGTTTTCAAACACAAATATCATGTTTTCTCATGTTTCTGAAGCTTTCTGCCTAGAAAACTGGAATGTGTGAAGGATTTGACACCAGGTGGAACCAGTTATTGTCTGTGAGCAGAAAACAAAAAGTGTTATGCTAAAATGCATTCAAAACCGGAAATTCCATATAGAATGTCCAGAGAACACAAACAAACACAGAGGCTGTACCAAGATCTCAGAATGAGATAAGTACAACTCACAAGATATTTCTGCTTGCATCCCTGGAAATCCTAAAAATTGCTGTGGTTTTCGGGTGAAATTTAACCAAAAATCTTCATCAATCTGGTTTTATTGAAAAGCACAATCTTTCTGTATGACGAGTGCATCCTATGTCATGTTCATAAACACAAATATAATGTTTTCTCAGGTTTCTGAAGCTTTCTGCCTAGAACACTCGAATGTGTGAAGGATTTGACTTCAGGTAGAACCAATTAGCGTCTGTGAGCAGAAAACAAAATCTCACATGCTAAAATGCATTCAAAACTGTAAAGTCCGTAGAGAATGTCCAGAAAACACAAACACAGCGGCTGTATTACTATCTGGGATTGAGATAGCAACAACACAACAGATATTTCTGCTTTCATCCAGGAGTATCTGGACAAATTGTTCTGGAATTCGGGTGAAAAAAAAATAAACACCGTGAAACTGGTTTTGGAGAAAAGCTCAATCTTTCTGTTTGGCAAATGTATCCAATGTCATGTTTACCTAAACATATATCATGTTTTCGCGGGTTTCTGAAGCTTTCTGCCTGGAAAATTCGATTGGTGGAGGATTTCACTCCATGTCAAACCAATTAGCATTTGCCAGCAGGAAAAAAAAGTGTCATGCTAAAATGCATTCAAAACAGTCAAGTCCATAGAGAAGGTCCAATTAACATTTGCCAGCTGTAAACAAAAAGTTACATGCTACAAAGCGTTCTAAACCGTATAGTGTGAGGAGAATGTCCAGAAAACACAAACAAACACAGAGGCTATCGCATGATCTGGGATTGAGATAGCCACAACACACCAGATAGTTTTGTTTTCATCCAGGAATATCTGGACAAATTGTTGTGGTGTTCAGTGAAATTTAACCAAGAAATCACTGCGAAAGTGGATTTGGAGAAGAGCACAATCTTTCAGTTCAGCAAATGCATCCCATGTCATGTTTACAGAAACAAATATCATGCGTTCTCGGGTTCCTGAAGCTTTCTGCCTAGAAACCTCGAATGTGTGGAGCATTTGACTCCATGTGCTACCTATTAGCGTTTGCCGGCAGAAAACAGAAACTTGCATGATAAAATGCATTCAAAACCATAAAGTCTGTAGAGAATGTCCAGAAAACACACACAAAAAAACACAGAGGGGCTGTAGCAAGACCTCGGATTGAGATAGCCACAACACACCAGATATTTCTGGTTTCATCCCAGCATATCCGGACAAATTGCTGTGGAATTCGGGTGAAATTTAACCAAAAAAATCATCATCAAAGTGGTTTTGGAGTAAAGCACAATCTTTCTGATTGGCAATTGCATCCCATGTCATGTTTACAAACACAAATATCATGTTTTCTCAGGTTTCTGATGGTTTCTGTCTAGAAAATTCGAATGTGGGAAGCTTTGTCAGCATGTGGAACCAATTGGCGTTAACTGGCAGGAACTTACATGCTAAATGCATTCAAAATTGTAAAGTCCATAGATAATGTCTAGAAAACACAAACAAACACAGAGGAAGCAGCAAGATCTGGGATTGAGATAGCCACAACACACCAGATATTTTTGTTTTTATCCAGAAGTATCTGGACAAATTGTTGTGGTTTTCTAGTGAAATTAACCAAAAAATTCCCTTGAAAGTGGTTTTGGAGAAAAGTACAATCTTTCTGTTCGGTAAATGCATCGAATATCATGTTTACAAACACAAATATCATGTTTTCTCGGGTTTCTGAATCTTTCTGCCTAGAACACCGAATGTGTGAATGTTTTGTCTCCAGGTGGAACCAATTAGCGTCTGTGAGTAGAAAACAAGAAGTGCCATGCTAAAATGCATTCAAAACCGTAAAGTCCATAGAGAATGTCCAGAAAACACCAACCTACACAGAGGCTGCAGCAATATCTCAGATTTAGATAGCCACAACACTCCAGATATTTTTGATTTCATCCAGAAGTATCTGTAAAATGTGGTGTTTTTTGGGTGAAATTTAACCAAACAATCACCATCAAAGTGTTTTTGGAGTAAAGCACAATTTTTCTGTTCGAGAAATGCATCCTATGTCATGTTTACAAACACAAATATCATGTTTTCTCGGGTTTCTGAAGCTTTCTGCCTAGAAAACTGGAATGTCTGGAGGATTTGACTCCATGTTGTACCAATAGTGATTTGCCAGGAGAAAACAAAAACTTATATGCTAAAATGAATTTGAAACCATAAAGTCCATAGAGAATGTGCAGAAAACACAAACACAGAGGCTGTAGCAAGAACTCGGAATGAGATAGCCACAACACACCAGATATTTCTGCATTTGTCCCGGAAAATCCTGAAAATTTGTTGTGGTTTTCGGGAGAAATTTAATCAAAAACTCCCCTTGAAAGTGGTTTTGGAGAAAAGCACAATCTTTCTGTGAGGCAAGTGGATCCAATGTCATGTTTACAAACACAAATATCATGTTTTCTCAGGATTTGGATTCTTTCTGCTGTAAACACTGAATGTGTGAAGGATTTGACTCCAGGTGGAACCAATTAGCATCTGTGATCAGAAAAAAAACGTGTCAAGCTAAAATGCATTCAATGGATTTAGGATTTGCCATGATGAAATCAGAAATATCTGGTGTGTTGTGGCCATCTCAATCCCAGATCTTGCTACAGCCTCTGTGTGTGTTTGTGTTTTCTGCACATTCTCCATGCACTTTACGGTTTTGAATGCAGTTTAGCAAGACACTTCTTGATTTTTGCTGCCAAACGCAAGTTGGTTTCACATGGAGTCAAATCCTCCACACATTCGAGTTTTCTAGGCTCAAAGCTTCAGAAACCAGAGAAAACATGATATTTGTGTTTGTAAACATGACATTGGAGGAATTTGCCAAACAGAAAGATTGTGCTTCTCAAGAAAACCACGTTGACGGTGATTTTTTGGTTAAATTTCACCCGAAAACCGCAACAATTTTTCAGGATTTGCTGGAATGAAAGCAGAAACACCTGGTGTGTTGTGGCTATCGCAATCCCACATCTTGCTACAGCCTCTGTGTTTGTTTGTGTTTTCTGGACATTCTCTACAGTCTTTACAATTTGAATGCGTTTTAGCATGTGAGATTTTGTTTTCTGCCGGAAACGCTAATTGGTTTCACATGGAGTCAAATCCTTCACACATTGGAGTTTTTTAGGCAGAAAGCTTCAGAAACCCGAGGAAACACGATATTTATTTTTTTAAACATAACTTTGGATGCATTTGCCGAACATAAAGATTGTGTTTTTTTCCAAATTGTGTGTTCCAAATTGTGTGTTCCAAATTGTGTGTTTTCTCCAAAACCAATTTCACAGTGATTTTTTATAAAATTTCACCCGAATGCCACCACAATTTGTCCAGATACTCCTGGATGAAAAAAAAAATATCTAGTGTGCTGTGGCTATCTCAATCCCAGATCTTGCTACAGCCTCTGTGTTTGTTTGTGTGTTCTGGACATTCTCTATGGAATTTATGGTTTTGAATGCATTTTACAATGTAAGTTTTTGTTTTCTGCCGGCAAACGCTAATTCTTACCACATGGAGTCAAATCCTACACACATTCAAGATTTCTAGGCAAAAAGTTTCAGAAACCCTAGAAAACATGATATTTGTGTTTGTAAACATGAGATGGGATCCACTTGCCGAACAGCAAGATTGTGCTTTTCAACAAAACCAGTTTAACGGTGATTTTCGTTAAATTTCTCCCGAAAACCACAACTATTTTTCAAGATTTGCCATGATGAAAGCAGAAATATCTGGTGTGTTGTGGCAATCTGAACCCCAGATGTTGCCACAACCTCTGTATTTGTTTGTGTTTTCTAGACATTGTCTAAGCACTTTACGGTTTTGAAGGCTTTAGCATGACACTTTTTGTTTTCTGCCGGCAAACGCTACTTGGATCCATATGGAGGCAAATCCTCTATACATTTGATTTTTCTAGGCAGAAAGCTTCAGAAACCCGAGAAAACATTATATTTGATTTTGTAAACATGACATGGGATGCATTTTCTGAACAGAAAGATTGTTCTTTTCTCCAAAACCAATTTCACAGTGATTTGTGGGTTAAATTTCACCCGAATTCCACAACAATTTCTCCAGATACTCCTGTATGAAAACAAAAATATCTGGTGTGAAAAAAAAATATCTGGTGTATTGTGGCTATCTCAATCCCAAACCCTGCTACAGCCACTGTTTTTGTTTGTGTTTTCTGGACATTCTCTATGGACTTTACGGTTTTGAATGCATTTTAGCATGACACTTTTTGTTTTCTACTCACAGATGGTAATTGGTTCCCCTTGGTGTCAAATCGTCTACACATTCACGTTTTCTAGGCAGAAAGCTTCAGAAACCCAAGAAAACATGATATTTGTGTTTGTAAACATGACATGGGATGCATTTGCCGAATAGAAAGGTTGTGCTTTTCTCCAAAACCACTTTGAAGGTGATTTTTTGGTTAAATTTCACACGAATTCCACAACAATTTGTCCAGATACTCCTGGATGAAAACAAAAGTATATGGTGTGTTGTGGCTATCTGAATCCCAGATCTTGCTAAAGCCTCTTTGTTTGTTTGTGTTTCCTGTACATTCTCTACGGACTTTACGGTTTTGAAAGCATTTTAGCATGTAACTTTTTGTTTTCTCCCCGCAAAACTGACTGGTTCCACATAGAGTCTAATCCTCTACACATTCGAGTTTTCCAGGCAGAAAGCTTCAGAAACCTGAGAAAACATGAGATTTCTGTTTCTAAACATGACATGGGATGCATTTGCTGAACACAACGATTGTGCTTTTCTCAAAAACCACTTTGCAGGTGATATTTTGGTTAAATTTCACCTGAATACCACAGAAATTTTTCAGGATTTGCCAGGATTAAAGCAGAAATATCTGGTGTGTTGTGGCTATCTCAATCCCAGATCTTACTACAGCCTCTGTGTTTGTTTGTGTTTTCTGGACATTCTCTATGGACTTTACGGTTTTGAATGCATGTTAGCATGACACTTTTTGTTTTCTCCTGGCAAATGCTAATTAGTACCACATGGAGTCAAATCCTCCACACATTTGAGTTTTCTAGGGAGAAAGCTTCAGAAACCTGAGAAAACATGATATATGTGTTGGTTAACATGACATTGGATGCATTTACCAAACAGAAAGATTGTGCTTTTCTCTAAAAGCACTTTCATGGTGTTTTTTTTTTTAATTTCACCCGAAATCCAGAATAATTTGTACTGATACTGCAGGATGAAAACAAAACTATCTGGTATGTGGTGGCTATCTCAATCCCAGATCTTGCTACAGCCTCTGTGTTTGCTTGTGTTTTCTGGACATTCTCTATGGACTTTAAATTTTTGAATGCATTTTACCATGACACTTTTTGTTTTCTGCTGAGAGACAGTAATTATTTCCACCTGGAGTCAAATCATTCACACAATTGAGTGTTCTAGGCAGAAGCTGCAGGAAACCGAGCATACATGATATTTGTGTTTGCAAACATGACATTGGATGCATTTGCCGAATAGAAAGATTGTGCTTTTCACCAAAACCACTTTCACGATGATGATTTGCTTCAATTTCACTTGAAAACCAGTATAATTTTTGAGGATGTACAAGGATGAAAACAAAAATATCTGGTGTGTTGTGGCTATCTCAATTCCAGATTTGCTACAGACTCTGTGTTTGTTTGCGTTTTCTGGACATTATCTATGGACTTTACGGTTTCGAATGCATTTTAGTATGTACGTTTTTGTTTTCTGCTGGCAAAAGCTAATTGGTTCCACATGGAGTCAAATCCTCTACACATTTGAGTTTTCTAGGCAGAAAGCTTCAGAAACCTGAGAAAACCTGATATTTGTGTTTGTATACATGACTTTGGATGCACTTGCAAAATAGAAAGATTGTGCTTTTCTCCAAAACCACTGTGAAGGTGACTTTTTGGTTAAATTTCACACGAATTCCACAACAATTTGTCCAGATACTCCTGGATGAATACAAAAATATCTGGTGTGTTGTGGCTAACTCAATCCCAGATGTTGCTGCAGCTTCTGTGTTTGTGTTTTCTGGACATTCTCTACGGACTTTACGGTTTTGAATGCATTTTAGCATGACACTTTTTGTTTTTTGCTGGCAAACGCTAATTCATTCCACATGGGGTCAAATCCTCCACAATTTCGAGTTTTCTATGCCAAAACTTTAGAAACCCGAGAAAACATGATATTTGTGTTGGTAAACATAACATAGCATGCATTTACTAAACAGAAAAACTGTGCTTCTCTCTAAAACCACTTTCACAGGTTTTTTTTTTTTTTTAATTTCACCTGAAGTCCCGAAAAATTTGTCCAGATACTCCTGGATGAAACCAAAAATATGTGGTGTGTTGCGGCTATCTCAATCCCAGATCTTGTTACAGCCTCTGTGTTTGTTTGCTTTTTCTGGACATTATTTATGGACTTTACGTTTTTGAATGCATTTTAGCATAACACGTTTTGTTTTCTGCTCTCAGACACTAATTGGTTCCACCTGGAGTCAAATCCTTCACACAATCAAGTATTAAAGGCGGAAAGCTTCAGAAACACGAGAAAAGATGATATTTGTGTTTTTAAGCATGACATGGGATGCATTTGCCGAAAAGAAATATTTTGCTTTTCAACAAAACAAGTTTGACGGTGATTTTTTGGTTAAATTTCAACAGAAAACCACAACAATTTTTCAGGATTTGCCAGGATGAAAGCAGAAATATCTGGTGTTTTGTGGCTATCTCAATCTGAGGTCTTGGTACAGCCTCTATTTGTTTGTGTTTTCTGGACATTCTCTATGGACTTTACGGTTTTGAATGCAATTTAGCATGACACTTTTTGTTTTCTGCTCACAGACGCTAATTGGTTCCACCTGGAGTCAAATCCTCCACACATTCAAGTGTTCTAGGCAGAAACCTACAGAAACCGAAGAAAACATGATATTTGTGTTTGTAAACTTGACATGGGATTCATTTGCAAATCAGAAAGATTTTGCTTTTCTCCAAAACCAATTTGACGGTGATTTTTTAATTAAATTTCATCCTAAAACATAAACAATTTTTTAGGATTTGCCGGTATGAAAGCAGAAATATCTGGTGTGTTGTGGCTATCTCAATCCCAGTTCTTGCTACAGCCTCTGTGTTTGTTTGTGTTTTCTGGACATTCTCTATGGACTTTACGGTTTTGAATGCATTTAGCATGTGAGTTTTTGTTTTCTGCCGGAAAACGCTAATTGGTTCCACATGGAGTCAAATCCTTCACAAATTCAAGTATTCTAGGAAGAAAGCTTCAGAAACCTGAGAAAACATGATATTTCTGTTTGCAAACATGTCATTGGATCCACTTGCCAAACAGAAAGAATATGCGTTCTCCAAAACCAATTTGACAGTGATTTTTTCATTAAATTTCACCCTAAAAAAAAAACAATTTTTCAGGATTTGCCGGTATGAAAGTAGAAATATCTGCTGTGTTGTGGCTATCTCAATCCCAGATCTTGCTACAGCCTCTGTGTTTGTGTTTTCTGGACATTCTCTACAGACTTTACGGTTTTGAATGCATTTTAGCATGTGAGTTTTTGTTTTCTGCCGGCAAACTCTAATTGGTTCTACATGGAGTCAAATCCTGCACAGGTTTGAGTTTTCTAGGCAGAAAGCTTCAGAAATCTGAGAAATCATGATATTTGTGTTGGTAAACATGACATTGGATGCACTTAATGAATAGAAAGATTGTGCTTTTCTCCAAAACCACTTTCACGGTGATTTTTTGTTAAATTTCACCCAAAAACCATAACAATTTTTCAGGATTTTCAGGGATGAAAGCAGAAATATCTGGTGTGTTGTGGCTATCTCAATCCCAGATCTGGCTACAGCCTCTTTGTTTGTTTGTGTTTTCTGGACATTCCCTGCAGAGTTTACGGTTTTGTATGCATTTTATTAGGTAAATTTTTTTTTCTGCCCGCAAAATCTTACTGGTTCCACATAGATTCAAATTCTCCACACATTCGAGTTTTCTTGGCAGAAAGCTTCAGAAACCTGACAAAACATGATAGTTGTGTTTGTAAACATGGTATTGGATGTAGTTGACAAACAGAAAGATTGTGTTTTTCTCCAAAACCACTTTGATGGTGATTTTTTGGTTAAATTTCACCCGAAAACCACAACAATTTTTCAGGATTTGCCAGGATGAAAGCAGAAATATCTTGTGTGTTGTGACTATCTAAATCCCAGTCCTTGCTTCAGCCTCTGTGTTTGTTTGTGCTTCCTAGACATTCTCTACAGACTTTACAGTTGTGAATGCAATTTAGCATGGCACTTTTTGTTTTTTGCTCACAGATACTAATTGGTTCTACCTGGAGTCTAATCCTTCACGCATTCAGTGTTCTAGGCAGAAAGCTTCAGAAACCTGAGAAAACATGATATTTGTGTTTTTAAACATTACATTAGATTCACTTGCTGAACCGAAAGATTGTGCTTCTCTCCAAAACCACTTTGACGGTGACTTTTGGTTAAATTTCACCGAAAACCACAATAATTTCTCCAGATATCCTTGGATGAAAGCAGAAATATCCGGTATGTTGTCGCTATGTTAGTTTAAGATCTTGCTACAGCCTCTGTGTTTGTTTGTGTTTTCTGGACATTCTGTACGGACTTTAAGGTTTTGAATGCATTTTAGCAGGACACATTTTGTTTTCTGTGGGCAAACGCTAATTGGTTCCACGGGGAGTCAAATCCTCCACACATTGGAGTTTCCTAGGCAGGAAGCTTCAGAAACAAGAGAAAACATGATACTTGTGTTTGTAAACATGACATGGGATGCATTTGCTGAACAGAAATATTGTGATTTTCTCCAAAACCAATTTGACAATGTTTTTTTTTTTTTAACCGATTTCCACAACAATTTTTTCAGATATTCCTGGATGACAACAAAAATATCTGGTGTGTTGTGGCTATCTCAATCCCAGATTTTGCTGCAGCCTCTGTGTTTGTTTGTGTTTTCTGGACATTCTCTGCGGACTTGACGGTTTTGAATGCATTTTAGCATGAAAGTTTTTGTTTTCTTCTTGCAAATGCTAATTGGTACCACATGGAGTCAAATCTTTCACACATTCCATGTTCTTGGCACAAAGCTTCAGAAACCCGAGAAAACATGATATTTGTGTTTGTAAGCATAACATTGGATCCACTTGCCGAACAGAAAATTGTGCTTTTCAAGAAAACCACTTTCACTGTGATTTCTTAGTTAAATTACACTGCAAACCACAACAATTTTTCAGGATTTGCCAGGATGAAAGCAGAAATATTTGGTGTGTTGTGGCTATCTTAGTCCGAGATCTTGCCACAGCCTCTGTGTTTGTTTGTGTTTTCTGGACATTGTCTACGGACTTTATGGTTTTGAATGCGTTTTAGCAGGACACTTTTTGTTTTCTGCTCACAGACGCTAATTGGTTCCACCTGGAGTCAAATCCTCCACACATTCGAGTTTTCTAGGCAGAAGCTTCAGAAACCCGAGAAAACATGATATTTGTGTTGGTAAACATGAGATGGGATGCATTTGTAAATCAGAAAGATTGTGCTATTCTTCGAAACCACTTTCACGGTGATTTTTTGGTCAAATTTCATCCGAATTCCACAACAATTTGTCCAGATACTGCTGGATGAAAATAAAAATATCTGGTGTGTTGTGGCTATCTCAATCCCAGAGCTTGCTACAGCTGGTGTGTTTGTATGTGTTTTCTGGACATTCTCTACGGACTTCTATACAGTCTTTACACTTTTGAATGCAGTTTAGCATGACACCTCATGTTTTCTGCTCACAGACGGTAATTGGTTCCACCTGGAGTCAAATCCTTCATACATACAGTGTTCTAGGCCGAAAGCTTCAGAAACCTGAGAAAATATGATATTTGTGTTTGTAAACATGTCATGAGATCCACTTGCCGAACAGAAAGATTGTGCTTTCTCCAAAACCACATTGACAGTGTTTTTTTTTTTTTTTTTTGAATTTCACCCTAATTACATAACAATGTGTCCAGATAATCCTGGATGAAAACAGAACTATCTGGTGTGTTGTGGCTATCTCAATTCCAGATCATGCTACAGCCTCTGTGTGTTTTTGTGATTTCTGTACATTCTCTATGGACTTTACGGTTTTCAATGCATTTTAGCATGTAAGTTTTTGTTTTCTGCTGGCAAACTCTAATTGGTTCTACCTGGAGTCACATCCTTCACAATTTCGAGTGTTCTAGGCAGAAAGCTTCAGAAATCGGAGAAAACATGGTATTTGTTTTGTTAAAATGATATTGGATACACTTGCCGAACAGAAAGATTATGCTTTTCAACAAAAACCAGGTTGATGGTGATTTTTTGGATAAATTTCACCCGAGTTCCACAACAATTTGTGCAACAAACTGTGTTGGTTTGTGTTTTCTGGACATTCTCTACGGGACTTTACAGTGTTGAATGCATTTCAGCATGACAATTTTTGTTTTCTGCTCACAGACGCTAATTGGTTTCACCTGGAGTAAAATCCTTCACACATTCATTGTTCTAGGCAGAAAGCTTCAGAAACGTGAGGAAACATATCTGTGTTTGTAAACATGACATTAGATCCACTTGCCCAACAGAAAGATTGTGCTTTTCTCCATAACCACTTAACAGGGATTTTTTGGTTAAATTTCACCCGAAAACCAGAACAATTTTTCAGGATTTGCCGGGATGAAAGCAGAAATATCTGGTGTCTTGTGGCTATTAAAATGCCAGATCTTGCTACAGCCTCTGTGTTTGTTTGTGTTTTCTGGACATTCTCTATGATCTTTACAGTTTTGAATGCATTTTAGCATGTCACTTTTTGTTTTCTGTTCACAGACACAAATTGGTTCTTCCTGGAGTCAAATCATTCACACATTTGAGTGTTCTAGGCAGAAAGCTTCAGAAACCTGAGGCAACATAATATTTGTGTCTGTAAACACGACATGGGATATATTTGAAGAAAAGAAAGATTGTGCTTTTCTCCAAAACCACGTTGATAGTGATTATTTGGTTAAATTTCACCCGAAAACCACAACAAATTTTCAGGATTTTCCAGTATGAAAGCAGAAATATCTGGTGTGTTGTGGCTATCTCAATCCCAGATCTTGCTACAGCCTCTGAGTTTGTGTTTTCTGGACATTCTCTATGATCTTTATGGTTTTGAATGCATTTTAGCATGACACTTTATGTTTTCACTTCACATAGTCTAATTGGTTCCACCTGGAGTCAAATCATTCAACATCCGAATGTTCTAGGCAGAAAGCTTCAGAAACCTGAGGAAACATGATATTTGTGTTTGTAAACATAACATTGGATCGAATTGCCGAACAGAAAGATTGTGCTTTTCTCCAAAATCACTTTCACGGTGATTTTTTGGTTAAATTTCCCCCAAAAACCACAACAATTTTTCAGGATTTGCCGGGATGAAGGAAGAAATATCTGGTGTGTTGTGGCTATCTCAATCCCAGATCTTGCTACAGCCTCTGTGTTTGTTTGTGTTTTCTGAACATTCTCTACGGTCTTTAAAGTTTTGAATGCATTTTAACATGACACTTTATGTTTTCTCTTCACATAGGCTAATTGGTTCCACCTGTAGTCAAAGCATTCACACATTCATTGTTTAGGTGGAAAGCTTCATGAACCTGAGAAAACATGATATTTGTGTTTGTAAACATGACATTGGATCCACTTGCCGAACACAAAGATTGTGCTTTTTTCCAAAACCACATTGACAATGATTTTATGGTTAAATTTCACCCAAAAACCACAACAATTTTTCAGGATTTACCTGGATGAAAGCAGAAATATCCGGTGAGTTGTATCTATGTTACTCCAAGAAATTGCTACAGCCTCTGTATGTGTTAGTGCTTTTTGGAATTCTCTACGGACTTTATGTTTTTTAATGCATTTTAGCATGTAAGTTTTTGTTTCCTGCCGGAAAATGCTAATTGGTTCCACATGGAGCCAGTGCTCCACACATTGGAGATTTTTAGGCAGAAAGCTTCAGAAACCCGAGAAAACATGATATTTGTGTTTGTAAACATGACATTGGATGCATTTGTTAAACAGAAAGATTGTGTTTTTCTCCAAAAACACTTTGACGGTGGTTTTTTGGTTAAATTTCACCAAAAACCACAACAATTTTTCATGATTTGCCGGGATGAAAGCAGAAATATCTGGTGTGCTGTGGCTATCTCAATCCTAGATCTTGCTACAGCCTCTGTATTTGTTTGTGTTTTCTGGATATTCTCTACGGAGTTTATGGTTCTGAATGCATTTTAGCATGAACGTTTTTGCTTTCTTCTTGCAAATGCTAATTGGTACCACATGGGGTCAAATCCACCACACATTCGAGTTTTTAGACCGAAAGCTTCCGAACCCGAGAAAACATGATATTTGTGTTTGTAAACATGACATTGGATGCATTTGGTGAACAGAAAGATTGTGCTTTTCTCCAAAACCACTTTCAGGGTGTTTTTTGGTTAAATTTCACCGAAAAACAACAATTTGTCAAGATACTCCATATGAAAACAAGAATATCTGGTGTGTTGTGGCTATCTCAATCCCAGATAATACTACTACCACTGTAAGTGTTTGTGTTTTTTTGGACATTCTCTATGTCCTGGAAGGTTTTTAATGCATTTTAGCATGACACTTTTTGTTTCCTGCTGGCAAACGCTAATTGGTACAACATGCAGTCAAATCCTCCACACATTCAAGTGTTCTAGTCAGTAAGCTTCAGAAAGCTGAGAAAACATGATATTTGAATTTGTAAACATGACATTGGATGCATTTGCCGAACAGAAAGATTGTGCTTTTCTCCAAAACCACTTTCACGGTGATTTTTTGGTTAAATTTCACCCGAAATCCACAACAATGTGTCCAGATAGTCCTGGATGAAAACAAAACTATCTGGTGTGTTGTGGCTATCTCAATCCCAGATCTTGCTACAGCCTCTGTGTGTGTTTGTGTTTTCTGGACATTCTCTATGGACTTTACGGTTTTGAATGCATTTTAGCATGTAAGTTTTGGTTTTTAGCTGCCACCTCCAATTGGTTCCACATGGGGTCAAATCCTCCACACATTCAAGTGTTCTAGGCAGAAAGCTTCAGAAACCTGAGGAAACATGATATTTCTTTCTGTAAACATGACATTGGATCCATTTGCTGAACAGAAAGATTGTGCTTTTCTCCAAAACCACTTTCCCGTGGATTTTTTGTTAAATTTCACCTGAAAACTACAACAATTTGTCCAGATAGTCCTGGATGAAAACAAAACCATCTGGAGGGTTGTGGCTATCTCAATCCAAGATCTTGCTACAGACTTTGTGTTTGTTTGATTTTGTGGACATTCTCTATGGACTTTACGGTTTTGAATGCACTTTAGCATATAAGTTTTTGTTTTGGGCTGCCAAACGTGAATTTGTTCCACATGTGGTCAAATCCTCCACACATTCAAGTTTTCTAGGCAGAAAGCTTCTGAAACCCAAGAACACATGATATTTGTTTCTGTAAACATGACATTGGATGCATTTGCCGAACAGAATGATTGTACTTTTCTCCAAAACCACTTCAGCGAGGATTTTTTGGTTGAATTATACCCGAAATCTACAACAATTTGTCCAGATACTCCTGGATGAAAACAAAAGAATCTGGAGGGTTGTGGCTATCTCAATTTGAGATCTTGCTACAGCCTCCGTGTTTGTTTGTGTTTTCTGGACATTCTCTATGGACCTTAAGCTTTTGAATGCATTTAATAGGATACTTTTTATTTTCTGCCGGAAACCGCTAATTGGTTCCACCTGGAGTCAAATACTACACACATTCCAGTTATCTAGGAAGAAAGCTCCAGAAACCTGAGAAAACATGATATTTGTTTCTGCAAACATGACATTGGATGCATTTGCCGAGCAGGAAGATTGTGCTTTTCTCCAAAACCACTTTCACCCTGATTTTTTGGTTTAATTTTACCTGAAAACTACAACAATTTGTCCAGATACTCCTGGATGAAAACAAAACCATCTGGTGGGTTGTGGCTATCTCAGTCCGAGATCTTGCAACAGCCCTTTTGTTCGTTTGATTTTCTGGACATTTTCTATGGACTTAAAGCTTTTGAATGCATTTTAGCCGGACACTTTTTGTTTTCTGCCGGCAAACTCTAATTGGATCCACTGGAGTCAAATCCTCCAAACATTCGAGTTTTCTAGGAAGAAAGCTTCAGAAACCAGAGAAAACATGATATTTGTATTTGTAAACATGACATTGGATGCATTTGCTGAACAGAAAGATTGTGCTTTTCTCCAAAATACTTTGTCGGTGATTTTTTGGTTAAATTTCACCCGAAATCCACAACAATTTGTCCAGATACTCCTGGATGAAAACAAAACCATCTGGAGGGTTGTGGCTATCTCAATCTGAGATCTTGCAACAGCCTCTGTGTTCGTTTGTATTTTCTGGACATTCTCTATGGACTTTACGGTTTTGAATGCACTTTAGCATATAAGTTTTTGTTTTCGGCTGCCAAACGCTAATTGGTTCCACCTGGAGTCAAATCCTCCACACGTTCGATTTTTCTAGGCAGAAAGATTCTGAAACCAAGAACACATGATATTTGAATTTGTTAACATGCCATTGGGTGCTGTTGCCGAATAGGTGGATTGTGATTTTCTCCAAAACTACTTTCACGGTGATTTTTTGGTTAAATTTCTCTCGAAATCCACAATATGTCCAGATACTCCTGCATGAAAACAAAACTATCTGGTGTGTTGTGGCTATCTCAATCCCAGATCTTGCTACAGCCTCTGTGTTTGTTTGTGTTTTCTGGACATTCTCTGTGGACTTTAAGATTTTGAATTCATTTTAGCAGGACACATTTTGTTTTCTGCCGTCAAACACTAATTGGTTCCCCCTGGAGTCAAATCCTACACACGTTCGAGCTTTCTAGGCAGAAAGCTTCAGAAACCTGAGAAAACATGATATTTCTTTCTGTAAACATGACATTGGATGCATTTCCTGAATAGAAATATTGTGTTTTTCTCCAAAACCACTTTCACTGTGATTTTTTGGTTAAATTTCACTGGAAATCCTAAACAATTTGTCCAGATACTCCTGGATGAAAACTAAACCATCTGGTGTTTTGTAGCTATCTCAATCCCAGTTTTTGCTACAGCCTCTGTGTTTGTTTGTGTTTTCTGGACATTCTCTACGGACTTTAAGCTTTGAATGCATTTTAGCAGGACCCTTTTTGTTTTCTGCCGGCAAATTTAATTAGTTCCCCCTGGAGTCAAATCCTCCACACATTCGAGTTTTCTAGGCAGAAAGCTTCAGGAACCCGAGAACGCATGATATTTGTTTCTGTAAACATGACATTGGATGCATTTGCTAAACAGAAATACTGTGCTTTTCTCAAAAACCACTTTCACGGTGATTTTTTGGTTTAATTTCACCTGAAAACAGAAACAATTTGTCCAGATACTCCTGGATGAAAAGAAAACTATGTGGTGTGTTGTGGCTATCTCAATTGCAGATCTTGCTACAGACTCTGTGTGTGTTTGTGTTTTCTGGACATTCTCTATGGACTTTAGAGTTTTGAATGCATTTTAGTATGTAAGTTTTTGTTTTCAGCTGCCAAACACTAATTGGTACCACATGGGGTAAAATCCTACACACATTCGAGTTTTCTAGGCAGAAAGCTTCAGAAACCCATGAGAAGATGATATTTGAATTTGTAAACACGACATTGGATGCATTTTCTGAACAGAAATATTGTGCTTTTATCCAAAACTACTTTCACGGAGATTTTTTGGTTAAATTACCCTCGAAATTCACATGTTGTCCAGATACTCCTGGATGAGAACTAAACTATCTGGTGTTTTGTAGCTATCTCAATCCCAGATTTTGCTACACCCTCTGTGTATGTGTTTTCTGGACATGCTCTATGTACTGTAACGTTTTGAATGCATTTTTGCAGAAACTTTTTGTGTTCTGCTGGCAAACGCTAATTGGTTCACAAGGGGTCAAATCCTCCACACATTCGAGTTTTCTAGGCAGAAAGCTTCAGAAACATTAGAACACATTATATTTGTTTCTGTAAACATGACATTGGATGCATTTGCCGAACAGAAAGATTGTGCTTTTCTCCAAAACCACTTTCACGGTGTTTTTTTGGTTATATTGCACCCAAAAGCTAAAACAATTTGTCCAGATACTACTGGATGAAAACAAAACTATGTGGTGTGTTGTGGCTATCTCAATCCGAGATCTTGCTACAGCCTGTGTGTTTGTTTGTGTTTTCTGGACATTCTCTATGGACTTTAAGCTTTTGAATTCATTTTAGCATGACACTTTTTATTTTCTGCTCACAGACAGTAATTGGTTCCAGATGGAGTGAAATCCTTCACACATTAGGTGTTGTAGGCAGAAAGCTTCAGGAACCCAAGAACACATGATATTTGGATGCATTTCCTGAACAGAAAAATGGTGCTTTTCTCCAAAACCACTTTCACGGTGATTTTTTGGTTAAATTTCACTTCAAAACTAAAACAATTTTTCCAGATACTCCTGGATGAAAACAAAACTATCTGGGTGTTGTGGCTATCTCAATCCCAGATCTTGCTACAGCCTCTCTGTGTGTTTGTGTTTTCTGGACATTCTCTATGGACTTGAAAGTTTTGAATGCATTTTAGCATGTGAGTTTTTGTTTTTTGCTGCAAAACGCTAATTGGTTCCACCTGGAGTCAAATCATCCACACATTCGAGTTTTCTAGGAAGAAAGCTTCAGAAACCTGAGAAAACACGATATTTCTTTGTGTAAACATGACATTGGATGCATTTGCCGAACAGGAAGATTGTGCTTTTCCCCAAAACCACTTTCACGGTGATTTTTGGTTAAATTTCAGCGGAAATCCACAACAATTTGTCCAGATACTCCTGGATGATAACTAAACTATCTGGTGATTTTCAGCTATCTCAATCCCAGATACTGCAGTAGCATCTGGTTGTGTTTGTGTTTTCTGGACATTCTCTATGGACTTTACGGTTTTGAATGCATTTTAGTAGGACCATTTTTGTGTTCTGCTGGCAAACACTAATTGGTTCCACCTGGAGTCAAATCCGCCACACATTCGTGTTTTCAAGGAAGAAAGCTCGAGAAACCTGAGAAAACATGATATTTCTTTCTGTAAACATGACATTGGATACATTTGCCGAACAGGAAGATTGTGCTTTTCTCCAAAACCACTTTCACGGTGATTTTTGGTTAAATTTCACCCGAAATCCACAACAATTTGTCCAGATACTCCTGGATGAAAACAAAACTATCTGGTGTGTTGTGGCTATCTCAATCCCAGATCTTGCTACAGCCTCTGTGTGTGTTTGTGTTTTCTGGAAATTCTCTACGGACTTTACGGTTTTGAATGCATTTTAGCAGGACCCTTTTTGTGTTCTGCTGGCAAACACTAATTGGTTCCACCTGGAGTCAAATCCTCCACACATTCGTGTTTTCTAGGAAGAAAGCTTCAGAAACTTGAGAAAACATGATATTTCTTTCTGTAAACATGACATTGGATGCATTTTCCGAACAGGAAGATTGTGCTTTTCTCCAAAACCACGTTCACGGTGATTTTTGGTTAAATTTCACTGAAATCCACAACAATTTGTCCAGATACTCCTGGATGAAAACAAAACTATCTGGTGTGTTGTGGCTATCTCAATCCCAGATCTTGCTACAGCCTCTGTGTGTGTTTGTGTTTTCTGGACATTGTCTATGGACTTTACGGTTTTGAATGCATTTTAGCAGGACCCTTTTTGTTTTCTGCTGGCAAACACTAATTGGTTCCACCTGGAGTCAAATCCTCCACACATTCGTGTTTTCTAGGAAGAAAGCTTCCGAAACCTGAGAAAGCATGATATTTCTTTCTCTAAACATGACATTGGATGCATTTGCTGAACAGGAAGATTGTGCTTTTCTCCAAAACCACTTTCATGGTGATTTTTGGTTAAATTTCACCCGGAATCCACAACAATTTGTCCAGATACTCCTGGATGAAAACAAAACTATCTGGTGTGTTGTGGCTATCTCAATCCCAGATCTTGCTACAGCTTCTGTGTGTGTTTGTGTTTTCTGGACATTCTCTATGGACTTTAAGGTTTTGATTGCATTTTAGCATGTAAGTTTTTGTTTTTAGCTGCCAAACGCTAATTGGTTCCACCTGGGGTCAAATCCTCCACGCATTCGTGTTTTCTAGGAAGAAAGCTCCATAAACCTGAGAAAACATGATATTTCTTTCTGTAAACATGACATTGGATGCATTTGCCGAACAGGAAGATTGTGCTTTTCTCCCAAACCACTTTCACGGTGATTTTTGGTTAAATTTCACCCGAAATCCACAACAATTTGTCCAGATACTCCTGGATGAAAACAAAACTATCTGGTGTGTTGTGGCTATCTCAATCCCAGATCTTGCTACAGCCTCTGTGTGTGTTTGTGTTTTCTTGTCATTCTCTATGGACTTTACAGTTTTGAATGCATTTTAGCAGGACCCTTTTTGTTTTCTGCTGGCAAACACTAATTGATTCCACCTGGAGTCAAATCCTCCACACATTCGTGTTTTCTAGGAAGAAAGCTCCAGAAACCTGAGAAACCATGATATTTCTTTCTGTAAACATGACATTGGATGCATTTGCCGAACAGGAAGATTGTGCTTTTCCCCAAAACCACTTTCACGGTGATTTTTGGTTAAATTTCAGCCGAAATCCACAACAATTTGTCCAGATACTCCTGGATGAAAACAACACTATCTGGTGTGTTGTGGCTATCTCAATCCCAGATCTTGCTACAGCCTCTGTGTGTGTTTGTGTTTTCTGGACATTCTCTATGGACTTTACAGTTTTGAATGCATTTTAGCATGTAAGTTTTTGTTTTTAGCTGCCAAACGCTAATTGGTTCCACCTGGAGTCAAATCCTCCACACATTCGAGTTTTCTAGGAAGAAAGCTTCAGAAACCTGAGAAAACATGATATTTCTTTCTGTAAGCATGACATTGGATGCATTTGCCGAACAGGAAGATTGTGCTTTTCTGCAAAACCACTTTCACGGTGATTTTTTGGTTAAATTTCACTTCAAAACTACAACAATTCGTCCAGATACTCCTGGATGAAAACAAAGATATATGGTGATTTTTAGCTACCTCTATCCCAGATCTTGCTACATTCTCTGTGTGTGTTTGTGTTTTCTGGACATTCTCTATGGACTTTACGGTTTTGAATGCATTTTAGCATGTGAGTTTTTGTTTTTAGCTGCCAAACGCTAATTGGTTCCACCTGGAGTCCAATCCTCCACACATTCGAGTTTTCTAGGAAGAAAGCTTCAGAAACCTAAGAAAACATGATATTTCTTTCTGTAAACATGACATTGGATGCATTTGCTGAACAGGAAGATTGTGCTTTTCCCCAAAACCACTTTCATGGTGATTTTTTGGTTAAATTTCAGCCGAAATCTACAACAATTTGTCCAGATACTCCTGGATGAAAACAAAACTATCTGTGGATTTTTAGCTATCTCAATCCCAGATATTGCTGTAGCCTCTGGTTGTGTTTGTGTTTTCTGGACATTCTCTATGGGCTTTACGGTTTTGAATGCATTTTAGTAGGACCCTTTTTGTGTTCTACTGGAAAACACTAATTGGTTCCACCTGGAGTCAAATCCGCCACACATTCGTGTTTTCTAGGAAGAAAGCTCGAGAAACCTGAGAAAACATGATATTTCTTTCTGTAAACATGACATTGGATACATTTGCCAAACAGGAAGATTGTGCTTTTCTACAAAACCACTTTCACGGTGATTTTTGGTAAAATTTCACCCAAAATAGACAACAATTTGTCCAGATACTCCTGGATGAAAACAAAACTATCTGGTGTGTTGTGGCTATCTCAATCCCAGATCTTGCTACAGCCTCTGTGTGTGTTTGTGTTTTCTGGACATTCTCTACGGACTTTACGGTTTTGAATGCATTTTAGCAGGACCCTTTTTGTGTTCTGCTGGCAAACACTAATTGGTTCCACCTGGAGTCAAATCCTCCACACATTCGAGTTTTCTAGGAAGAAAGCTCGAGAAACCTGAGAAAACATGATATTTCTTTCTGTAAACATGACATTGGATGCATTTGCCGAACAGGAAGATTGTGCTTTTCCCCAAAACCACGTTCACGGTGATTTTTGGTTAAATTTCACCCGAAATCCACAAGAATTTGTCCAGATACTCCTGGATGAAAACAAAACTATCTGGTGTGTTATGGCTATCTCAATCCCAGATCTTGCTACAGTCTCTCTCTTTGTTTGTGTTTTCTGGACATTCTCTATGGACTTTATAGTTTTGAATGCATTTTAGCATGTAAGTTTTTGTTTTTAGCTGCCAAACGCTAATTGGTTCCACCTGGAGTCAAATCCTCCACACATTCGAGTTTTCTAGGAAGAAAGCTCTAGAAACCTGAGAAAACATGATATTTCTTTCTGTAAACATGACATTGGATGCATTTGCCGAACAGGAAGATTGTGCTTTTCTCCAAAACCACTTTCACCGTGATTTTTGGTTAAATTTCACCCAAAATCCACAACAATTTGTCCAGATACTCCTGGATGAAAACCAAACTATCTGGTGTGTTGTGGCTATCTCAATCCCAGATCTTGCTACAGCCTCTGTGTTTGTTTGTGTTTTCTGGACATTCTCTATGGACTTTACAGTTTTGAATGCATTTTAGCATGTAAGGTTTTGTTTTTAGCTGCCAAACGCTAATTGGTTCCACCTGGAGTCAAATCCTCCACACATTCGAGTTTTCTAGGAAGAAAGCTTCAGAAACCTGAGAAAACATGATATTTCTTTCTGTAAACATGACATTGGATGCATTTGCCAAACAGGAAGATTGTGCTTTTCTCCAAAACCACTGTCACGGTGATTTTTTGGATAAATTTCACTTCAAAACTACAACAATTTGTCCAGATACTCCTGGATGAAAACAAAACTATCTGGTGTGTTGTGGCTATCTCAATCGCAGATCTTGCTAAAGCCTCTCTGTTTGTTTGTGTTTTCTGGACATTCTCTATGGACTTGAAAGTTTTAAAGGCATTTTAGCATGTAAGTTTTGTTTTTAGCTGCCAAACGCTAATTGTTTCCACCTGGAGTCAAATCCTCCACACATTCGAGTTTTCTAGGAAGAAAGCTCCAGAAACCTGAGAAAACATGATATTTTTTCTGTAAACAAGACATTGGATGCATTTGCCGAACAGGAAGATTGTGCTTTTCTCCAAAACCACTTTCACCGTGATTTTTGGTTAAATTTCACCCAAAATCCACAACAATTTGTCCAGATACTCCTGGATGACAACAAAACTATCTGGTGTGTTGTGGCGATCTCAATCCCAGATCTGGCTACAGCCTCTGTGTTTGTTTGTGTTTTCTGGACATTCTCTATGGACGTTACAGTTTTGAATGCATTTTAGCATGTAAGGTTTTGTATTTAGCTGCCAAACGGTAATTGGTTCCACCTGGAGTCAAATCCTCCACACATTCGAGTTTTCTAGGAAGAAAGCTTCAGAAACCTGAGAAAACATGATATTTCTTTCTGTAAACATGACATTGGATGCATTTGCCAAACAGGAAGATTGTGCTTCTCTCGAAAACCACTGTCACGGTGATTTTTTGGATAAATTTCACTTCAAAACTACAACAATTTGTCCAGATACTCCTGGATGAAAACAAAACTATCTGGTGTGTTGTGGCTATCTCAATCCCAGATCTTGCTACAGCCTCTGTGTGTGTTTGTGTTTTCTGGACATTCTCTATGGACTTTACAGTTTTGAATGCATTTTAGCATGTAAGTTTTCGTTTTCTGCTGGCAAACACTAATTGGTTCCATCTGGAGTCAAATCCTCCACACATTCGAGTTTTCTAGGAAGAAAGCTTCAGAAACCTGAGAAAGCACGATATTTCTTTCTGTAAACATGACATTGGATGCATTTGCCGAACAGGAAGATTGTGCTTTTCCCCAAAATCACTATCACGGTGATTTTCGGTTAAATTTCACCCGAAATCCACAACAATTTGTCCAGATACTCCTGGATGAAAACAAAACTATCTGGTGTGTTGTGGCGATCTCAATCCCAGTTCTTGCTACAGCCTCTGTGTGTGTTTGTGTTTTCTGGACGTTCTCTATGGACTTTAAGGTTTTGATTGCATTTTAGCATGTAAGTTTTTGTTTTTAGCTGCCAAACGCTAATTGGTTCCACCTGGGGTCAAATCCTCCACGCATTCGTGTTTTCTAGGAAGAAAGCTCCATAAACCTGAGAAAACATGATATTTCTTTCTGTAAACATGACATTGGATGCATTTGCCGAACAGGAAGATTGTGCTTTTCTCCCAAACCACTTTCACGGTGATTTTTGGTTAAATTTCACCCGAAATCCACAACAATTTGTCCAGATACTCCTGGATGAAAACAAAACTATCTGGTGTGTTGTGGCTATCTCAATCCCAGATCTTGCTACAGCCTCTGTGTGTGTTTGTGTTTTCTTGTCATTCTCTATGGACTTTACAGTTTTGAATGCATTTTAGCAGGACCCTTTTTGTTTTCTGCTGGCAAACACTAATTGATTCCACCTGGAGTCAAATCCTCCACACATTCGTGTTTTCTAGGAAGAAAGCTCCAGAAACCTGAGAAACCATGATATTTCTTTCTGTAAACATGACATTGGATGCATTTGCCGAACAGGAAGATTGTGCTTTTCCCCAAAACCACTTTCACGGTGATTTTTGGTTAAATTTCAGCCGAAATCCACAACAATTTGTCCAGATACTCCTGGATGAAAACAACACTATCTGGTGTGTTGTGGCTATCTCAATCCCAGATCTTGTTACAGCCTCTGTGTGTGTTTGTGTTTTCTGGACATTCTCTATTTACTTTACAGTTTTGAATGCATTTTAGCATGTAAGTTTTTGTTTTTAGCTGCCAAACGCTAATTGGTTCCACCTGGAGTCAAATCCTCCACACATTCGAGTTTTCTAGGAAGAAAGCTTCAGAAACCTGAGAAAACATGATATTTCTTTCTGTAAGCATGACATTGGATGCATTTGCCGAACAGGAAGATTGTGCTTTTCTGCAAAACCACTTTCACGGTGATTTTTTGGTTAAATTTCACTTCAAAACTACAACAATTCGTCCAGATACTCCTGGATGAAAACAAAGATATATGGTGATTTTTAGCTACTTCTATCCCAGATCTTGCTACATTCTCTGTGTGTGTTTGTGTTTTCTGGACATTCTCTATGGACTTTACGGTTTTGAATGCATTTTAGCATGTGAGTTTTTGTTTTTAGCTGCCAAACGCTAATTGGTTCCACCTGGAGTCAAATCCTCCACACATTCGAGTTTTCTAGGAAGAAAGCTTCAGAAACCTAAGAAAACATGATATTTCTTTCTGTAAACATGACATTGGATGCATTTGCTGAACAGGAAGATTGTGCTTTTCCCCAAAACCACTTTCATGGTGATTTTAGGTTAAATTTCAGCCGAAATCTACAACAATTTGTCCAGATACTCCTGGATGAAAACAAAACTATCTGTGGATTTTTAGCTATCTCAATCCCAGATATTGCTGTAGCCTCTGGTTGTGTTTGTGTTTTCTGGACATTCTCTATGGGCTTTACGGTTTTGAATGCATTTTAGTAGGACCCTTTTTGTGTTCTACTGGAAAACACTAATTGGTTCCACCTGGAGTCAAATCCGCCACACATTCGTGTTTTCTAGGAAGAAAGCTCGAGAAACCTGAGAAAACATGATATTTCTTTCTGTAAACATGACATTGGATACATTTGCCAAACAGGAAGATTGTGCTTTTCTACAAAACCACTTTCACGGTGATTTTTGGTAAAATTTCACCCAAAATAGACAACAATTTGTCCAGATACTCCTGGATGAAAACAAAACTATCTGGTGTGTTGTGGCTATCTCAATCCCAGATCTTGCTACAGCCTCTGTGTGTGTTTGTGTTTTCTGGACATTCTCTACGGACTTTACGGTTTTGAATGCATTTTAGCAGGACCCTTTTTGTGTTCTGCTGGCAAACACTAATTGGTTCCACCTGGAGTCAAATCCTCCACACATTCGAGTTTTCTAGGAAGAAAGCTCGAGAAACCTGAGAAAACATGATATTTCTTTCTGTAAACATGACATTGGATGCATTTGCCGAACAGGAAGATTGTGCTTTTCCCCAAAACCACGTTCACGGTGATTTTTGGTTAAATTTCACCCGAAATCCACAAGAATTTGTCCAGATACTCCTGGATGAAAACAAAACTATCTGGTGTGTTATGGCTATCTCAATCCCAGATCTTGCTACAGTCTCTCTCTTTGTTTGTGTTTTCTGGACATTCTCTATGGACTTTATAGTTTTGAATGCATTTTAGCATGTAAGTTTTTGTTTTTAGCTGCCAAACGCTAATTGGTTCCACCTGGAGTCAAATCCTCCACACATTCGAGTTTTCTAGGAAGAAAGCTCTAGAAACCTGAGAAAACATGATATTTCTTTCTGTAAACATGACATTGGATGCATTTGCCGAACAGGAAGATTGTGCTTTTCTCCAAAACCACTTTCACCGTGATTTTTGGTTAAATTTCACCCAAAATCCACAACAATTTGTCCAGATACTCCTGGATGAAAACCAAACTATCTGGTGTGTTGTGGCTATCTCAATCCCAGATCTTGCTACAGCCTCTGTGTTTGTTTGTGTTTTCTGGACATTCTCTATGGACTTTACGGTTTTGAATGCATTTTAGCATATAAGGTTTTGTTTTTAGCTGCCAAACGCTAATTGGTTCCACCTGGAGTCAAATCCTCCACACATTCGAGTTTTCTAGGAAGAAAGCTTCAGAAACCTGAGAAAACATGATATTTCTTTCTGTAAACATGACATTGGATGCATTTGCCAAACAGGAAGATTGTGCTTTTCTCCAAAACCACTGTCACGGTGATTTTTTGGATAAATTTCACTTCAAAACTACAACAATTTGTCCAGATACTCCTGGATGAAAACAAAACTATCTGGTGTGTTGTGGCTATCTCAATCCCAGATCTTGCTACAGCCTCTCTGTTTGTTTGTGTTTTCTGGACATTCTCTATGGACTTGAAAGTTTTAAAGGCATTTTAGCATGTAAGTTTTGTTTTTAGCTGCCAAACGCTAATTGTTTCCACCTGGAGTCAAATCCTCCACACATTCGAGTTTTCTAGGAAGAAAGCTCCAGAAACCTGAGAAAACATGATATTTTTTCTGTAAACAAGACATTGGATGCATTTGCTGAACAGGAAGATTGTGCTTTTCTCCAAAACCACTTTCACCGTGATTTTTGGTTAAATTTCACCCAAAATCCACAACAATTTGTCCAGATACTCCTGGATGACAACAAAACTATCTGGTGTGTTGTGGCTATCTCAATCCCAGATCTGGCTACAGCCTCTGTGTTTGTTTGTGTTTTCTGGACATTCTCTATGGACGTTACAGTTTTGAATGCATTTTAGCATGTAAGGTTTTGTATTTAGCTGCCAAACGGTAATTGGTTCCACCTGGAGTCAAATCCTCCACACATTCGAGTTTTCTAGGAAGAAAGCTTCAGAAACCTGAGAAAACATGATATTTCTTTCTGTAAACATGACATTGGATGCATTTGCCAAACAGGAAGATGGTGCTTCTCTCGAAAACCACTGTCACGGTGATTTTTTGGATAAATTTCACTTCAAAACTACAACAATTTGTCCAGATACTCCTGGATGAAAACAAAACTATCTGGTGTGTTGTGGCTATCTCAATCCCAGATCTTGCTACAGCCTCTGTGTGTGTTTGTGTTTTCTGGACATTCTCTATGGACTTTACAGTTTTGAATGCATTTTAGCATGTAAGTTTTCGTTTTCTGCTGGCAAACACTAATTGGTTCCATCTGGAGTCAAATCCTCCACACATTCGAGTTTTCTAGGAAGAAAGCTTCAGAAACCTGAGAAAACACGATATTTCTTTCTGTAAACATGACATTGGATGCATTTGCCGAACAGGAAGATTGTGCTTTTCCCCAAAATCACTATCACGGTGATTTTCGGTTAAATTTCACCCGAAATCCACAACAATTTGTCCAGATACTCCTGGATGAAAACAAAACTATCTGGTGTGTTGTGGCGATCTCAATCCCAGTTCTTGCTACAGCCTCTGTGTGTGTTTGTGTTTTCTGGACGTTCTCTATGGACTTTAAGGTTTTGATTGCATTTTAGCATGTAAGTTTTTGTTTTTAGCTGCCAAACGCTAATTGGTTCCACCTGGGGTCAAATCCTCCACACATTCGTGTTTTCTAGGAAGAAAGCTCCAGAAACCTGAGAAAACATGATATTTCTTTCTGTAAACATGACATTGGATGCATTTGCCAAACAGGAGGATTGTGCTTCTCTCGAAAACCACTGTCACGGTGATTTTTTGGATAAATTTCACTTCAAAACTACTACAATTTGTCCAGATACTCCTGGTTGAAAACAAAACTATCTGGTGTGTTGTGGCTATCTCAATCCCAGATCTTGCTACAGCCTCTGTGTGTGTTTGTGTTTTCTGGACATTCTCTATGGACTTTACAGTTTTGAATGCATTTTAGCATGTAAGTTTTCGTTTTCTGCTGGCAAACACTAATTGGTTCCACCTGGAGTCAAATCCTCCACACATTCGTGTTTTCTAGGAAGAAAGCTTCAGAAACCTGAGAAAACATGATATTTCTTTCAGTAAACATGACATTGGATGCATTTGCCGAACAGGAAGATTGTGCTTTTCTCCAAAACCACTTTCATGGTGATTTTTGGTTAAATTTCACCCGAAATCCACAACAATTTGTCCAGATACTCCTGGATGAAAACAAAGCTAACTGGTGTGTTGTGGCTATCGCAATCCCATATCTTGCTACAGCCTCTGGTTGTGTTTGTTTTTTCTGGACATTGTCTATGGACTTTACGTTTTTGAATGCATTTTAGCAGGACCCTTTTTGTTTTCTGCTGGCAAACACTAATTGGTTCCACCTGGAGTCAAATCCTCCACACATTCGTGTTTTCTAGGAAGAAAGCTTCAGAAACCTGAGAAACCATAATATTTATTTCTGTAAACATGACATTGGATGCATTTGCCAAACAGGAAGATTGTGCTTTTCTCCAAAACCACTTTCATGGTGATTTTTGGTTAAATTTCACCCGAAATCCACAACAATTTGTCCAGATACTCCTGGATGAAAACAAAACTATCTGGTGTGTTGTGGCTATCTCAATCCCAGATCTTGCTAAAGCCTCTGTGTGTGTTTGTGTTTTCTGGACATTCTCTATGGACTTTACGGTTTTGATTGCATTTTAGCATATAAGGTTTTGTTTTTAGCTGCCAAACGCTAATTGGTTCCACCTGGAGTCAAATCCTCCACACATTCGAGTTTTCTAGGAAGAAAGCTTCAGAAACCTGAGAAAACATGATATTTCTTTCTGTAAACATGACATTGGATGCATTTGCCAAACAGGAAGATTGTGCTTTTCTCCAAAACCACTGTCACGGTGATTTTTTGGATAAATTTCACTTCAAAACTACAACAATTTGTCCAGATACTCCTGGATGAAAACAAAACTATCTGGTGTGTTGTGGCTATCTCAATCCCAGATCTTGCTACAGCCTCTCTGTTTGTTTGTGTTTTCTGGACATTCTCTATGGACTTGAAAGTTTTAAAGGCATTTTAGCATGTAAGTTTTGTTTTTAGCTGCCAAACGCTAATTGTTTCCACCTGGAGTCAAATCCTCCACACATTCGAGTTTTCTAGGAAGAAAGCTCCAGAAACCTGAGAAAACATGATATTTCTTTCTGTAAACATGACATTGGATGCATTTGCCAAACAGGAAGATTGTGCTTTTCTCCAAAACCACTTTCACGGTGATTTTTGGTTAAATTTCACCCGAAATCCACAACAATTTGTCCAGATACTCCTGGATGAAAACAAAACTATCTGGTGTGTTGTGGCTATCTCAATCCCAGATCTTGCTACAGCCTCTGTGTGTGTTTGTGTTTTCTTGTCATTCTCTATGGACTTTACGGTTTTGAATGCATTTTAGCAGGACCCTTTTTGTTTTCTGCTGGCAAACACTAATTGATTCCACCTGGAGTCAAATCCTCCACACATTCGTGTTTATAGGAAGAAAGCTCCAGAAACTTGAGAAACCATGATATTTCTTTCTGTAAACATGACATTGGATGCATTTGCCGAACAGGAAGTTTGTGCTTTTCCCCAAAACCACTTTGATGGTGATTTTTTGTTAAATTTCACCCGAAATAGACAACAATTTGTCCAGATACTCCTGGATGAAAACAAAACTATCTGGTGTGTTGTGGCTATCTCAATCCCAGATCTTGCTACAGCCTCTGTGTGTGTTTGTGTTTTCTTGACATTCTCTATGGACTTTACGGTTTTGAATGCATTTTAGCAGGACCCTTTTTGTGTTCTGCTGGCAAACACTAATTGATTCCACCTGGAGTCAAATCCTCCACACATTCGTGTTTTCTAGGAAGAAAGCTCGAGAAACCTGAGAAACCATGATATTTCTTTCTGTAAACATGACATTGGATGCATTTGCCGAACAGGAAGATTGTGCTTTTCTCCAAAACCACTTTCACGGTGATTTTTGGTTAAATTTCACCCGAAATCCAGCACAATTTGTCCAGATACTCCTGGATGAAAACAAAACTATCTGGTGTGTTATGGCTATCTCAATCCCAGATCTTGCTACAGTCTCTCTCTTTGTTTGTGTTTTCTGGACATTCTCTATGGACTTTATAGTTTTGAATGCAATTTAGCATGTAAGTTTTTGTTTTTAGCTGCCAAACGCTAATTGGTTCCACCTGGAGTCAAATCCTCCACACATTCGAGTTTTCTAGGAAGAAAGCTCCAGAAACCTGAGAAAACATGATATTTCTTTCTGTAAACATGACATTGGATGCATTTGCCGAACAGGAAGATTGTGCTTTTCTCCAAAACCACTTTCACCGTGATTTTTGGTTAAATTTCACCCAAAATCCACAACAATTTGTCCAGATACTCCTGGATGACAACAAAACTATCTGGTGTGTTGTGGCTATCTCAATCCCAGTTCTTGCTACAGCCTCTGTGTTTGTTTGTGTTTTCTGGACATTCTCTATGGACTTTACAGTTTTGAATGCATTTTAGCATGTAAGGTTTTGTTTTTAGCTGCCAAACGCTAATTGGTTCCACCTGGAGTCAAATCCTCCACACATTCGTGTTTTCTAGGAAGAAAGCTACAGAAACCTGAGAAAACATGATATTTCTTTCTGTAAACATGACATTGGATGCATTTGCCAAACAGGAAGATTGTGCTTTTCTCCAAAACCACTGTCACGGTGATTTTTTGGATAAATTTCACTTCAAAACTACAACAATTTGTCCAGATACTCCTGGATGAAAACAAAACTATCTGGTGTGTTGTGGCTATCTCAATCCCAGATCTTGCTACAGCCTCTCTGTTTGTTTGTGTTTTCTGGACATTCTCTATGGACTTGAAAGTTTTGAAGGCATTTTAGCATGTAAGTTTTGTTTTTAGCTGCCAAACGCTAATTGTTTCCACCTGGAGTCAAATCCTCCACACATTCGAGTTTTCTAGGAAGAAAGCTCCAGAAACCTGAGAAAACATGATATTTCTTTCTGTAAACATGACATTGGATGCATTTGCCGAGCAGGAAGATTGTGCTTTTCTCCAAAACCACTTTCACTTTGATTTTTGGTAAAATTTCACCCGAAATCCACAACAATTTGTCCAGATACTCCTGGATGAAAACAAAACTATCTGGTGTGTTGTGGCTATCTCAATCCCAGATCTTGCTACAGCCTGTGTGTGTGTTTGTGTTTTCTGGACATTCTCTATGGACTTTACAGGTTTGAATGCATTTTAGCATGTAAGTTTTCGTTTTCTGCTGGCAAACACTAATTGGTTCCACCTGGAGTCAAATCCTCCACACATTCGAGTTTTCTAGGAAGAAAGCTGGAGAAACCTGAGAAAACATGATATTTCTTTCTGTAAACATGACATTGGATGCATTTGCCAAACAGGAAGATTGTGCTTTTCTCCAAAACCACTTTCATGGTGATTTTTGGATAAATTTCACCCGAAATCCACAACAATTTGTCCAGATACTCCTGGATGAAAACAAAACTAACTGGTGTGTTGTGGCTATCTCAATCCCAGATCTTGCTACAGCCTCTGTGTGTGTTTGTGTTTTCTGGACATTCTCTATGGACTTTACAGTTTTGAATGCATTTAAGCATGTAAGTTTTCGTTTTCTGCTGGCAAACACTAATTGGTTCCACCTGGAGTCAAATCCTCCACACATTCGTGTTTTCTAGGAAGAAAGCTTCAGAAACCTGAGAAAACATGATATTTCTTTCAGTAAACATGACATTGGATGCATTTGCCGAACAGGAAGATTGTGCTTTTCTCCAAAACCACTTTCATGGTGATTTTTGGTTAAATTTCACCCGAAATCCACAAGAATTTGTCCAGATACTCCTGGATGAAAACAAAACTAACTGGTGTGTTGTGGCTATCGCAATCCCATATCTTGCTACAGCCTCTGGTTGTGTTTGTGTTTTCTGGACATTGTCTATGGACTTTACGGTTTTGAATGCATTTTAGCAGGACCCTTTTTGTTTTCTGCTGGCAAACACTAATTGGTTCCACCTGGAGTCAAATCCTCCACACATTCGTGTTTTCTAGGAAGAAAGCTTCAGAAACCTGAGAAACCATGATATTTCTTTCTGTAAACATGACATTGGATGCATTTGCCAAACAGGAGGATTGTGCTTCTCTCGAAAACCACTGTCACGGTGATTTTTTGGATAAATTTCACTTCAAAACTACAACAATTTGTCCAGATACTCCTGGTTGAAAACAAAACTATCTGGTGTGTTGTGGCTATCTCAATCCCAGATCTTGCTACAGCCTCTGTGTGTGTTTGTGTTTTCTGGACATTCTCTATGGACTTTACAGTTTTGAATGCATTTAAGCATGTAAGTTTTCGTTTTCTGCTGGCAAACACTAATTGGTTCCACCTGGAGTCAAATCCTCCACACATTCGTGTTTTCTAGGAAGAAAGCTTCAGAAACCTGAGAAAACATGATATTTCTTTCAGTAAACATGACATTGGATGCATTTGCCGAACAGGAAGATTGTGCTTTTCTCCAAAACCACTTTCATGGTGATTTTTGGTTAAATTTCACCCGAAATCCACAAGAATTTGTCCAGATACTCCTGGATGAAAACAAAACTAACTGGTGTGTTGTGGCTATCGCAATCCCATATCTTGCTACAGCCTCTGGTTGTGTTTGTGTTTTCTGGACATTGTCTATGGACTTTACGGTTTTGAATGCATTTTAGCAGGACCCTTTTTGTTTTCTGCTGGCAAACACTAATTGGTTCCACCTGGAGTCAAATCCTCCACACATTCGTGTTTTCTAGGAAGAAAGCTTCAGAAACCTGAGAAACCATGATATTTCTTTCTGTAAACATGACATTGGATGCATTTGCCAAACAGGAAGATTGTGCTTTTCTCCAAAACCACTTTCATGGTGATTTTTGGTTAAATTTCACCCGGAATCCACAACAATTTGTCCAGATACTCCTGGATGAAAACAAAACTATCTGGTGTGTTGTGGCTATCTCAATCCCAGATCTTGCTACAGCCTCTGTGTGTGTTTGTGTTTTCTGGACATTCTCTATGGACTTTACAGTTTTGAATGCATTTAAGCATGTAAGTTTTCGTTTTCTGCTGGCAAACACTAATTGGTTCCACCTGGAGTCAAATCCTCCACACATTCGTGTTTTCTAGGAAGAAAGCTCCAGAAACCTGAGAAACCATGATATTTCTTTCTGTAAACATGACATTGGATGCATTTGCCGAACAGGAAGTTTGTGCTTTTCCGCAAAACCACTTTGACGGTGATTTTTTGTTAAATTTCACCCGAAATAGACAACAATTTGTCCAGATACTCCTGGATGAAAACAAAACTATCTGGTGTGTTGTGGCTATCGCAATCCCACATCTTGCTACAGCCTCTGTGTGTGTTTGTGTTTTCTTGACATTCTCTATGGACTTTACGGTTTTGAATGCATTTTAGCAGGACCCTTTTTGTGTTCTGCTGGCAAACACTAATTGGTTCCACCTGGAGTCAAATCCTCCACACATTCGAGTTTTCTAGGAAGAAAGCTCCAGAAACCTGAGAAAACATGATATTTCTTTCTGTAAATATGACATTGGATGCATTTGCCGAACAGGAAGATTGTGCTTTTCTCCAAAACCACTGTAACGGTGATTTTTTGGATAAATTTCACTTCAAAACTACAACAATTTGTCCAGATACTCCTGGTTGAAAACAAAACTATCTGGTGTGTTGTGGCTATCTCAATCCCAGATCTGGCTACAGCCTCTCTGTTTGTTTGTGTTTTCTGGACATTCTCTATGAACTTGAAAGTTTTGAATGCATTTTAGCATGTAAGTTTTGTTTTTAGCTGCCAAACGCTAATTGGTTTCACCTGGAGTCAAATCCTCCACACATTCGAGTTTTCTAGGAAGAAAGCTCCAGAAACCTGAGAAAACATGATATTTCTTTCTGTAAACATGACATTGGATGCATTTGCCGAACAGGAAGATTGTGCTTTTCTCCAAAACCACTTTCACGGTGATTTTTGGTTAAATTTCATCCGAAATCCACAACAATTTGTCCAGATACTCCTGGATGAAAACAAAACTATCTGGTGTGTTGTGGCTATCTCAATCCCAGATCTTGCTACAGCCGCTGTGTGTGTTTGTGTTTTCTGGACATTCTCTATGGACTTTACGGTTTTGAATGCATTTTAGCAGGACCCTTTCTGTGTTCTGCTGGCAAACACTAATTGGTTCCACCTGGAGTCAAATCCTCCACACATTCGTGTTTTCTAGGAAGAAAGCTCGAGAAACCTGAGAAAACATGATATTTCTTTCTGTAAACATGACATTGGATGCATTTGCCGAACAGGAAGATTGTGCTTTTCTCCAAACCACTGTAACGGTGATTTTTTGGATAAATTTCACTTCAAAACTACAACAATTTGTCCAGATACTCCTGGTTGAAAACAAAACTATCTGGTGTGTTGTGGCTATCTCAATCCCAGATCTGGCTACAGCCTCTCTGTTTGTTTGTGTTTTCTGGACATTCTCTATGAACTTGAAAGTTTTGAATGCATTTTAGCATGTAAGTTTTGTTTTTAGCTGCCAAACGCTAATTGGTTCCACCTGGAGTCAAATCCTCCACACATTCGAGCTTTCTAGGAAGAAAGCTCCAGAATCCTGAGAAAACATGATATTTCTTTCTGTAAACATGACATTGGATGCATTTGCCGAACAGGAAGATTGTGCTTTTCTCCAAAACCACTTTCACGGTAATTTTTGGTTAAATTTCACCCGAAATCCACAACAATTTGTCCAGATACTCCTGGATGAAAAGAAAACTATCTGGTGTGTTGTGGCTATCTCAATCCCAGATCTTGCTACAGCCTCTGGGTGTGTTTGTGTTTTCTGGACATTCTCTATGGACTTTATGGTTTTGAATGCATTTTAGCATGTAAGTTTTCGTTTTCTGCTGGCAAACACTAATTGGTTCCACCTGGAGTCAAATCCTCCACACATTCGTGTTTTCTAGGAAGAAAGCTCGAGAAACCTGAGAAAACATGATATTTCTTTCTGTAAACATGACATTGGATGCATTTGCCGAACAGGAAGATTGTGCTTTTCTCCAAAACCACTTTCACGGTGATTTTTGGTTAAATTTCACCCGAAATCCACAACAATTTGTCCAGATACTCCTGGATGAAAACAAAACTAACTGGTGTGTTGTGGCTATCACAATCCCAGATCTTGCTACAGCCTCTGGTTGTGTTTGTGTTTTCTGGACATTGTCTATGGACTTTACGGTTTTGAATGCATTTTAGCAGGACCCTTTTTGTTTTCTGCTGGCAAACACTAATTGGTTCCACCTGGAGTCAAATCCTCCACACATTCGTGTTTTCTAGGAAGAAAGCTTCAGAAACCTGAGAAAACATGATATTTCTTTCTGTAAACATGACATTGGATGCATTTGCCGAACAGGAAGATTGTGCTTTTCTCCAAAACCACTTTCACGGTGATTTTTGTTTGAATTTCACCCGAAATCCACAACAATTTGTCCAGATACTCCTGGATGAAAACAACACTATCTGGTGTGTTGTGGCTATCTCAATCCCAGATCTTGCTACAGCCGCTGTGTGTGTTTGTGTTTTCTGGACATTCTCTATGGACTTTACAGTTTTGAATGCATTTTAGCATGTAAGTTTTTGTTTTTAGCTGCCAAACGCTAATTGGTTCCACCTGGAGTCAAATCCTCCACACATTCGAGTTTTCTAGGAAGAAAGCTTCAGAAACCTGAGAAAACACGATATTTCTTTCTGTAAACATGACATTGGATGCATTTGCCGAACAGGAAGATTGTGCTTTTCCCCAAAACCACTTTCACGGTGAATTTTGGTTAAATTTCACTCCAAATCCACAACACTTTGTCCAGATACTCCTGGTTGAGAACAAAACTATCTGGTGTGTTGTGGCTATCTCAATCCCAGATCTTGCTACAGCCTCTGGGTGTGTTTGTGTTTTCTGGACATTCTCTATGGATTTGAAAGTTTTGAATGCATTTTAGCATGTAAGTTTTGTTTTTAGCTGCCAAATGCTAATTGGTTCCACCTGGAGTCAAATCCTCCACACATTCGAGTTTTCTAGGAAGAAAGCTCCAGAAACCTGAGAAAACATGATATTTCTTTCTGTAAACATGACATTGGATGCATTTGCTGAACAGGAAGATTGTGCTTTTCCCCAAAACCACTTTGACGGTGATTTTTGGTTAAATTTCACCCGAAATCCACAACAATTTGTCCAGATACTCCTGGATGAAAAGAAAACTATCTGGTGTGTTGTGGCTATCTCAATCCCAGATCTTGCTACAGCCTCTGGTTGTGTTTGTGTTTTCTTGACATTCTCTATGGACTTTACGGGTTTGAATGCATTTTAGCATGTAAGTTTTTGTTTTCTGCTGGCAAACACTAATTGGTTCCACCTGGAGTCAAATCCTCCACACATTCGAGTTTTCTAGGAAGAAAGCTTCAGAAACCTGAGAAAACACGATATTTCTTTCTGTAAACATGACATTGGATGCATTTGCCGAACAGGAAGATTGTGCTTTTCTCCAAAACCACTTTCACCGTGATTTTTGATTAAATTTCACCCAAAATCCACAACAATTTGTCCAGATACTCCTGGATGACAACAAAACTATCTGGTGTGTTGTGGCTATCTCAATCCCAGTTCTTGCTACAGCCTCTGTGTTTGTTTGTGTTTTCTGGACATTCTCTATGGACTTTACAGTTTTGAATGCATTTTAGCATGTAAGGTTTTGTATTTAGCTGCCAAACGCTAATTGGTTCCACCTGGAGTCAAATCCTCCACACATTCGAGTTTTCTAGGAAGAAAGCCCCAGAAACCTGAGAAAACATGATATTTCTTTCTGTAAACATGACATTGGATGCATTTGCCGAACAGGAAGATTGTGCTTTTCTCCAAAACCACTTTCATGGTGATTTTTGGTTAAATTTCACCCGAAATCCACAACAATTTGTCCAGATACTCCTGGATGAAAAGAAAACTAACTGGTGTGTTGTGGCTACCGCAATCCCACATCTTGCTACAGCCTCTGGTTGTGTTTGTGTTTTTTTGACATTCTCTATGGACTTCATGGGTTTGAATGCATTTTAGCATGTAAGTTTTTGTTTTCTGCTGGCAAACACTAATTGGTTCCACCTGGAGTCAAATCCTCCACACATTCGTGTTTTCTAGGAAGAAAGCTCGAGAAACCTGAGAAAACATGATATTTCTCTCTGTAAACATGACATTGGATGCATTTGCCGAACAGGAAGATTGTGCTTTTCTCCAAAACCACTTTCACGGTGATTTTTGTTTAAATTTCACCCGAAATCCACAACAATTTGTCCAGATACTCCTGGATGACAACAAAACTAACTGGTGTGTTGTGGCTATCGCAATCCCACATCTTGCTACAGCCTCTGGTTGTGTTTGTGTTTTCTGGACATTGTCTGTGGACTTTACGGTTTTGAATGCATTTTAGCAGGACCCTTTTTGTTTTCTGCTGGCAAACACTAATTGGTTCCACCTGGAGTCAAATCCTCCACACATTCGTGTTTTCTAGGAAGAAAGCTTCAGAAACCTGAGAAAACATGATATTTCTTTCTGTAAACATGACATTGGATGCATTTGCCGAACAGGAAGATTGTGCTTTTCTCCAAAACCACTTTCACGGTGATTTTTGGTTAAATTTCACCCGAAATCCACAAGAATTTGTCCAGATACTCCTGGATGCAAACAAAACTATCTGGTGTGTTATGGCTATCGCAATCCCACATCTTGCTACAGCCTCTGGTTGTGTTTGTGTTTTCTGGACATTCTCTATGGACTTTACGGTTTTGAATGCATTTTAGCATGAAAGTTTTTGTTTTTAGCTGCCAAACGCTAATTGGTTCCACCTGGAGTCAAATCCTCCACACATTCGAGTTTTCTAGGAAGAAAGCTTCAGAAACCTGAGAAGGCACGATATTTCTTTCTGTAAACATGACATTGGATGCATTTGCTGAACAGGAAGATTGTGCTTTTCCCCAAAACCACTTTCACGGTGATTTTTGGTTAAATTTCACCCGAAATCCACAACAATTTGTCCAGATACTCCTGGATGACAACAAAACTATCTGGTGTGTTGTGGCTATCTCAATCCCAGTTCTTGCTACAGCCTCTGTGTTTGTTTGTGTTTTCTGGACATTCTCTATGGACTTTACAGTTTTGAATGCATTTTAGCATGTAAGGTTTTGTATTTAGCTGCCAAACGCTAATTGGTTCCACCTGGAGTCAAATCCTCCACACATTCGAGTTTTCTAGGAAGAAAGCTTCAGAAACCTGAGAAAACATGATATTTCTTTCTGTAAACATGACATTGGATGCATTTGACGAACAGGAAGATTGTGCTTTTCTCCAAAACCACTGTAACGGTGATTTTTTGGATAAATTTCACTTCAAAACTACAAAAATTTGTCCAGATACTCCTGGTTGAAAACAAAACTATCTGGTGTGTTGTGGCTATCTCAATCCCAGATCTTGCTACAGCCTCTCTGCTTGTTTGTGTTTTCTGTACATTCTCTATGAACTTGAAAGTTTTGAATGCATTTTAGCATGTAAGTTTTGTTTTTAGCTGCCAAACGCTAATTGGTTTCACCTGGAGTCAAATCCTCCACACATTCGAGTTTTCTAGGAAGAAAGCTCCAGAAACCTGAGAAAACATGATATTTCTTTCTGTAAACATGACATTGGATGCATTTGCCGAACAGGAAGATTGTGCTTTTCTCCAAAACCACTTTCACGGTGATTTTTGGTTAAATTTCATCCGAAATCCACAACAATTTGTCCAGATACTCCTGGATGAAAACAAAACTATCTGGTGTGTTGTGGCTATCTCAATCCCAGATCTTGCTACAGCCGCTGTGTGTGTTTGTGTTTTCTGGACATTCTCTATGGACTTTACGGTTTTGAATGCATTTTAGCAGGACCCTTTCTGTGTTCTGCTGGCAAACACTAATTGGTTCCACCTGGAGTCAAATCCTCCACACATTCGTGTTTTCTAGGAAGAAAGCTCGAGAAACCTGAGAAAACATGATATTTCTTTCTGTAAACATGACATTGGATGCATTTGCCGAACAGGAAGATTGTGCTTTTCTCCAAACCACTGTAACGGTGATTTTTTGGATAAATTTCACTTCAAAACTACAACAATTTGTCCAGATACTCCTGGTTGAAAACAAAACTATCTGGTGTGTTGTGGCTATCTCAATCCCAGATCTGGCTACAGCCTCTCTGTTTGTTTGTGTTTTCTGGACATTCTCTATGAACTTGAAAGTTTTGAATGCATTTTAGCATGTAAGTTTTGTTTTTAGCTGCCAAACGCTAATTGGTTCCACCTGGAGTCAAATCCTCCACACATTCGAGCTTTCTAGGAAGAAAGCTCCAGAATCCTGAGAAAACATGATATTTCTTTCTGTAAACATGACATTGGATGCATTTGCCGAACAGGAAGATTGTGCTTTTCTCCAAAACCACTTTCACGGTAATTTTTGGTTAAATTTCACCCGAAATCCACAACAATTTGTCCAGATACTCCTGGATGAAAAGAAAACTATCTGGTGTGTTGTGGCTATCTCAATCCCAGATCTTGCTACAGCCTCTGGGTGTGTTTGTGTTTTCTGGACATTCTCTATGGACTTTATGGTTTTGAATGCATTTTAGCATGTAAGTTTTCGTTTTCTGCTGGCAAACACTAATTGGTTCCACCTGGAGTCAAATCCTCCACACATTCGTGTTTTCTAGGAAGAAAGCTCGAGAAACCTGAGAAAACATGATATTTCTTTCTGTAAACATGACATTGGATGCATTTGCCGAACAGGAAGATTGTGCTTTTCTCCAAAACCACTTTCACGGTGATTTTTGGTTAAATTTCACCCGAAATCCACAACAATTTGTCCAGATACTCCTGGATGAAAACAAAACTAACTGGTGTGTTGTGGCTATCACAATCCCAGATCTTGCTACAGCCTCTGGTTGTGTTTGTGTTTTCTGGACATTGTCTATGGACTTTACGGTTTTGAATGCATTTTAGCAGGACCCTTTTTGTTTTCTGCTGGCAAACACTAATTGGTTCCACCTGGAGTCAAATCCTCCACACATTCGTGTTTTCTAGGAAGAAAGCTTCAGAAACCTGAGAAAACATGATATTTCTTTCTGTAAACATGACATTGGATGCATTTGCCGAACAGGAAGATTGTGCTTTTCTCCAAAACCACTTTCACGGTGATTTTTGTTTGAATTTCACCCGAAATCCACAACAATTTGTCCAGATACTCCTGGATGAAAACAACACTATCTGGTGTGTTGTGGCTATCTCAATCCCAGATCTTGCTACAGCCGCTGTGTGTGTTTGTGTTTTCTGGACATTCTCTATGGACTTTACAGTTTTGAATGCATTTTAGCATGTAAGTTTTTGTTTTTAGCTGCCAAACGCTAATTGGTTCCACCTGGAGTCAAATCCTCCACACATTCGAGTTTTCTAGGAAGAAAGCTTCAGAAACCTGAGAAAACACGATATTTCTTTCTGTAAACATGACATTGGATGCATTTGCCGAACAGGAAGATTGTGCTTTTCCCCAAAACCACTTTCACGGTGAATTTTGGTTAAATTTCACTCCAAATCCACAACACTTTGTCCAGATACTCCTGGTTGAGAACAAAACTATCTGGTGTGTTGTGGCTATCTCAATCCCAGATCTTGCTACAGCCTCTGGGTGTGTTTGTGTTTTCTGGACATTCTCTATGGATTTGAAAGTTTTGAATGCATTTTAGCATGTAAGTTTTGTTTTTAGCTGCCAAATGCTAATTGGTTCCACCTGGAGTCAAATCCTCCACACATTCGAGTTTTCTAGGAAGAAAGCTCCAGAAACCTGAGAAAACATGATATTTCTTTCTGTAAACATGACATTGGATGCATTTGCTGAACAGGAAGATTGTGCTTTTCCCCAAAACCACTTTGACGGTGATTTTTGGTTAAATTTCACCCGAAATCCACAACAATTTGTCCAGATACTCCTGGATGAAAAGAAAACTATCTGGTGTGTTGTGGCTATCTCAATCCCAGATCTTGCTACAGCCTCTGGGTGTGTTTGTGTTTTCTGGACATTCTCTATGGACTTTACGGTTTTGAATGCATTTTAGCATGTAAGTTTTCGTTTTCTGCTGGCAAACACTAATTGGTTCCACCTGGAGTCAAATCCTCCACACATTCGTGTTTTCTAGGAAGAAAGCTCGAGAAACCTGAGAAAACATGATATTTCTTTCTGTAAACATGACATTGGATGCATTTGCCGAACAGGAAGATTGTGCTTTTCTCCAAAACCACTTTCACGGTGATTTTTGGTTAAATTTCACCCGAAATCCACAACAATTTGTCCAGATACTCCTGGATGAAAACAAAACTAACTGGTGTGTTGTGGCTATCGCAATCCCATATCTTGCTACAGCCTCTGGTTGTGTTTGTGTTTTCTGGACATTGTCTATGGACTTTACGGTTTTGAATGCATTTTAGCAGGACCCTTTTTGTTTTCTGCTGGAAAACACTAATTGGTTCCACCTGGAGTCAAATCCTCCACACATTCGTGTTTTCTAGGAAGAAAGCTTCAGAAACCTGAGAAACCATGATATTTCTTTCTGTAAACATGACATTGGATGCATTTGCCGAACAGGAAGATTGTGCTTTTCTCCAAAACCACTTTCACGGTGATTTTTGGTTAAATTTCACCCGAAATCCACAAGAATTTGTCCAGATACTCCTGGATGAAAACAACACTATCTGGTGTGTTGTGGCTATCTCAATCCCAGATCTTGCTACAGCCGCTGTGTGTGTTTGTGTTTTCTGGACATTCTCTATGGACTTTACGGTTTTGAATGCATTTTAGTATGTAAGTTTTTGTTTTCTGCTGGCAAACACTAATTGGTTCCACCTGGAGTCAAATCCGCCACACATTCGTGTTTCCTAGGAAGAAAGCTCGAGGAACCTGAGAAAACATGATATTTCTTTCTGTAAACATGACATTGGATGCGTTTGCCGAACAGGAAGATTGTGCTTTTCTCTAAAACCACTTTCACGGTGATTTTTGTTTAAATTTCACCCGAAATCCACAACAATTTGTCCAGATACTCCTGGATGAAAACAAAACTAACTGGTGTGTTGTGACTATCGCAATCCCACATCTTGCTACAGCCTCTGGTTGTGTTTGTGTTTTCTTGACATTCTCTATGGACTTTACGGGTTTGAATGCATTTTAGCATGTAAGTTTTTGTTTTCTGCTGGCAAACACTAATTGGTTCCACCTGGAGTCAAATCCTCCACACATTCGAGTTTTCTAGGAAGAAAGCTTCAGAAACCTGAGAAAACACGATATTTCTTTCTGTAAACATGACATTGGATGCATTTGCCGAACAGGAAGATTGTGCTTTTCTCCAAAACCACTTTCACCGTGATTTTTGATTAAATTTCACCCAAAATCCACAACAATTTGTCCAGATACTCCTGGATGACAACAAAACTATCTGGTGTGTTGTGGCTATCTCAATCCCAGTTCTTGCTACAGCCTCTGTGTTTGTTTGTGTTTTCTGGACATTCTCTATGGACTTTACAGTTTTGAATGCATTTTAGCATGTAAGGTTTTGTATTTAGCTGCCAAACGCTAATTGGTTCCACCTGGAGTCAAATCCTCCACACATTCGAGTTTTCTAGGAAGAAAGCCCCAGAAACCTGAGAAAACATGATATTTCTTTCTGTAAACATGACATTGGATGCATTTGCCGAACAGGAAGATTGTGCTTTTCTCCAAAACCACTTTCATGGTGATTTTTGGTTAAATTTCACCCGAAATCCACAACAATTTGTCCAGATACTCCTGGATGAAAAGAAAACTAACTGGTGTGTTGTGGCTACCGCAATCCCACATCTTGCTACAGCCTCTGGTTGTGTTTGTGTTTTTTTGACATTCTCTATGGACTTCATGGGTTTGAATGCATTTTAGCATGTAAGTTTTTGTTTTCTGCTGGCAAACACTAATTGGTTCCACCTGGAGTCAAATCCTCCACACATTCGTGTTTTCTAGGAAGAAAGCTCGAGAAACCTGAGAAAACATGATATTTCTCTCTGTAAACATGACATTGGATGCATTTGCCGAACAGGAAGATTGTGCTTTTCTCCAAAACCACTTTCACGGTGATTTTTGTTTAAATTTCACCCGAAATCCACAACAATTTGTCCAGATACTCCTGGATGAAAACAAAACTAACTGGTGTGTTGTGGCTATCGCAATCCCACATCTTGCTACAGCCTCTGGTTGTGTTTGTGTTTTCTGGACATTGTCTGTGGACTTTACGGTTTTGAATGCATTTTAGCAGGACCCTTTTTGTTTTCTGCTGGCAAACACTAATTGGTTCCACCTGGAGTCAAATCCTCCACACATTCGTGTTTTCTAGGAAGAAAGCTTCAGAAACCTGAGAAAACATGATATTTCTTTCTGTAAACATGACATTGGATGCATTTGCCGAACAGGAAGATTGTGCTTTTCTCCAAAACCACTTTCACGGTGATTTTTGGTTAAATTTCACCCGAAATCCACAAGAATTTGTCCAGATACTCCTGGATGCAAACAAAACTATCTGGTGTGTTATGGCTATCGCAATCCCACATCTTGCTACAGCCTCTGGTTGTGTTTGTGTTTTCTGGACATTCTCTATGGACTTTACGGTTTTGAATGCATTTTAGCATGAAAGTTTTTGTTTTTAGCTGCCAAACGCTAATTGGTTCCACCTGGAGTCAAATCCTCCACACATTCGAGTTTTCTAGGAAGAAAGCTTCAGAAACCTGAGAAGGCACGATATTTCTTTCTGTAAACATGACATTGGATGCATTTGCTGAACAGGAAGATTGTGCTTTTCCCCAAAACCACTTTCACGGTGATTTTTGGTTAAATTTCACCCGAAATCCACAACAATTTGTCCAGATACTCCTGGTTGAAAACAAAACTATCTGGTGTGTTGTGGCTATATCAATACCAGATCTTGCTACAGCCTCTCTGTTTGTTTGTGTTTTCTTGACATTCTCTTTGGATTTGAAAGTTTTGAATGCATTTTAGCATGTAAGTTTTGTTTTTAGCTGCCAAATGCTAATTGGTTCCAGCTGGAGTCAAATCCTCCACACATTCGAGTTTTCTAGGAAGAAAGCTTCAGAAACCTGAGAAAACATGATATTTCTTTCTGTAAACATGACATTGGATGCATTTGCCGAATAGGAAGATTGTGCTTTTCCGCAAAACCACTTTCACGGTGATTTTTTGGTTAAATTTCACTTCAAAACTACAGCAATTTGTCCAGATACTCCTGGATGAAAACAAAACGATCTGGTGATTTTTAGCTATCTCAATCCCAGATCTTGCTACAGCCTCTGTGTGTGTTAGTGTTTTCTGGATATTCTCTATTGACTTTACAGTTTTGAATGCATTTTAGCATGTAAGTTTTGTTTTTAGCTGCCAAACGCTAATTCATTTCACCTGCAGTCAAATCCTCCACACATTCGCGTTTACTAGGAAGAAAGCTCCAGAAACCTGAGAAAACATGATATTTCTTTCTGTAAACATGACATTGGATGAATTGCCGAACAGGAAGAGTGTAGTTTTCTCCAAAACCACTTTCACTGTGATTTTTGGTTAAATTTCACCCAAAATCCACAACAATTTGTCCAGATACTCCTGGATGAAAACAAAACTATCTGGTGTGTTGTGGCTATCTCAATCCCAGTTCTTGCTACAGCCTCTGTGTTTGTTTGTGTTTTCTGGACATTCTCTATGGACTTTACAGTTTTGAATGCATTTTAGCATGTAAGTTTTTGTTTTTAGCTGCCAAACGCTAATTGGTTCCACCTGGAGTCAAATCCTCCACACATTCGAGTTTTCTAGGAAGAAAGCTTCAGAAACCTGAGAAAACACGATATTTCTTTCTGTAAACATGACATTGGATGCATTTGCCGAACAGGAAGATTGTGCTTTTCTCCAAAACCACGTTCACGGTGATTTTTGGTTAAATTTCACCCGAAATCCACAAGAATTTGTCCAGATACTCCTGGATGAAAACAAAACTATCTGGTGTGTTGTGGCTATCTCAATCCAAGATCTTGCTACAGTCTCTCTGTTTGTTTGTGTTTTCTGGACATTCTCTATGGACTTTACAGTTTTGAATGCATTCTAGCATGTAAGTTTTTGTTTTTAGCTGCCAAACGCTAATTGGTTCCACCTGGAGTCAAATCCTCCACACATTCGAGTTTACTAGGAAGAAAGCTCCAGAAACCTGAGAAAACATGATATTTCTTTCTGTAAACATGACATTGGATGCATTTGCCGAACAGGAAGATTGTGCTTTTCTCCAAAACCACTGTAACGGTGATTTTTTGGATGAATTTCACTTCAAAACTATAACAATTTGTCCAGATACTCCTGGTTGAAAACAAAACTATCTGGTGTGTTGTGGCTATCTCAATCCCAGATCTTGCTACAGCCTCTTTGTTTGTTTGTGTTTTCTGTACATTCTCTATGAACTTGAAAGTTTTGAATGCATTTTAGCATGTAAGTTTTGTTTTTAGCTGCCAAACTCTAATTGGTTCCACCTGGCGTCAAATCCTCCACACATTCGAGTTTTGTAGGAAGAAAGCTCGAGGAACCTGAGAAAACATGATATTTCTTTATGTAAACATGACATTGGATGCATCTGTCGAACAGGAAGATTGTGCTTTTCTCCAAAACCACTTTCCCGGTGATTTTTGGTTAAATTTCACCCGAAATCCACAACAATTTGTCCAGATACTCCTGGATGAAAACAAAACTAACTGGTGTGTTGTGGCTATCGCAATCCCACATCTTGTAACAGCCTCTGGTTGTGTTTGTGTTTTCTGGACATTCTCCATGACTTTACGGTTTTGAATGCATTTTAGCAGGACCCTTTTTGTGTTCTGCTGGCAAACACTAATTGGTTCCACCTGGAGTCAAATCCTCCACACATTCGTGTTTTCTAGGAAGAAAGCTCGAGAAACCTGAGAAAACATGATATTTCTTTCTGTAAACATGACATTGGATGCATTTGCCGAACAGGAAGATTGTGCTTTTCTCCAAAACCACGTTCACTGTGATTTTTGGTTAAATTTCACCCGAAATCCACAAGAATTTGTCCAGATACTCCTGGATGCAAACAAAACTATCTGGTGGGTTATGGCTATCTCAATCCCAGATCTTGCTACAGTCTCTCGGTTTGTTTGTGTTTTCTGGACATTCTCTATGGACTTTACAGTTTTGAATGCATTTTAGCATGTAAGTTTTTGTTTTTAGCTGCCAAACGCTAATTGGTTCCACCTGGAGTGAAATCCTCCACACATTCGAGTTTTCTAGGAAGAAAGCTCCAGAAACCTGAGAAAACATGATATTTCTTTCTGTAAACATGACATTGGATGCATTTTCCAAACAGGAAGATAGTGCTTTTCTCCAAAACCACTTTCTCCGTGATTTTTGGTTAAATTTCACCCAAAATCCACAACAATTTGTCCAGATACTCCCGGTTGAAAACAAAACTATCTGGTGTGTTGTGGCTATCTCAATCCCAGATCTTGCTACAGCCTCTCTGTTTGTTTGTGTTTTCTGGACATTCTCTATGAACTTGAAAGTTTTGAATGCATTTTAGCATGTAAGTTTTGTTTTTAGCTGCCAAACGCTAATTGGTTCCACCTGGAGTCAAATCCTCCACACATTCGAGTTTTTAGGAAGAAAGTTCCAGAAACCTGAGAAAACATGATATTTCTTTCTGTAAACATGACATTGGATGCATTTGCCGAACAGGAAGATTGTGCTTTTCTCCAAATCCACTTTCACGGTGATTTTTGGTTAAATTTCACCCGAAATCCACAACAATTTGTCCAGATACTCCTGGATGACAACAAAACTATCTGGTGTGTTGTGGCTATCTCAATCCCACATCTTGCTACAGCCTCTGGTTGTGTTTGTTTTTTCTGGACATTGTCTATGGACTTTACGGTTTTGAATGCATTTTAGTATGTAAGTTTTCGTTTTCTGCTGGCAAACACTAATTGGTTCCACCTGGAGTCAAATCCTCCACACATTCGTGTTTTCTAGGAAGAAAGCTTCAGAAACCTGAGAAAACATGATATTTCTTTCTCTAAACATGACATTGGATGCATTTGACGAACAGGAAGATTGTGCTTTTCTCCAAAACCACTTTCACGGTGATTTTTGGTTAAATTTCACCCGAAATCCACAACAATTTGTCCAGATACTCCTGGATGAAAACAAAGATATCTGGTTATTTTTAGCTATCTCAATCCCAGATATTGCTACAGCCTCTGGTTGTGTTTGTGTTTTCTGGAAATTCTCTATGGACTTTAAGGTTTTGAATGCATTCTAGCAGGACCCTTTTTGTTTTCTGCTGGCAAACGCTAATTGGTTCCACCTGGAGTCAAATCCTCCACACATTCGAGTTTTCTAGGAAGAAAGCTTCAGAAACCTGAGAAAACATGATATTTCTTTCTGTAAACATGACATTGGATGCATTTGCCGAACAGGAAGATTGCGCTTTTCCCCAAAATCACTATCACGGTGATTTTTGGTTAAATTTCACCCGAAATCCACTACAATTTGTCCAGATACTCCTGGACGAAAACAAAACTATCTGGTGTGTTGTGGCTATCTCAATCCCAGATCTTGCTACAGCCTCTCTGTTTGTTTGTGTTTTCTGGACATTCTCTATGGACTTTAAGGTTTTGAATGCATTTTAGCATGTAGGTTTTTGTTTTTAGGTGCCAAACGCTAATTGGTTCCACCCGGGGGAAATCCTCCACACGTTCGTGTTTTCTAGGACGAAAGCTGCAGAAACCTGAGAAAACATGATATTTCTTTCTGTAAACATGACATTGGATGCATTTTCCGAACAGGAAGATTGTGCTTTTCTCCAAAACCACTTTCACGGTAATTTTTGGTTAAATTTCACCCGAAATCCACAACAATTTGTCCAGATACTCCTGGATGAAAACAAAACTATCTGGTGTGTTGTGGCTATCTCAATCCCAGATCTTGCTACAGCCTCTGTGTGTGTTTGCGTTTTCTTGACATTCTCTATGGACTTTACGGTTTTGAATGCATTTTAGTAGGACCCTTTTTGTTTTCTGCTGGCAAACACTAATTGATTCCACCTGGAGTCAAATCCGCCACACATTCGTGTTTCCTAGGAAGAAAGCTTCAGAAACCTGAGAAAACATGATATTTCTTTCTGTAAACATGACATTGAATGCATTTGCCAAACAGGAAGATTGTGCATTTCCCCAAAACCACTTTCACGGTGATTTTTGGTTAAATTTCACCCGAAATCCACAACAATTTGTCCAGATACTCCTGGATGAAAACAAAACTATCTGGTGATTTTCAGCTATCTCAATCCCAGATACTGCAGTAGCATCTGGTTGTGTTTGTGTTTTCTGGACATTCTCTATGGACTTTACGGTTTTGAATGCATTTTAGTAGGACCATTTTTGTGTTCTGCTGGCAAACACTAATTGGTTCCACCTGGAGTTAAATCCTCCACACATTCGTGTTTTCTAGGAAGAAAGCTTCAGAAACCTGAGAAAATATATTTCTTTCTATAACATGACATTGGATGCATTTGCCGAACAGGAAGATTGTGCTTTTCCCCAAAACCGCTTTCACGGTGATTTTTGGTTAAATTTCACCCGAAATCCACAACAATTTGTCCAGATACTCCTGGTTGAAAACAAAACTATCTGGTGTGTTGTGGCTATCTCAATCCCAGATCTTGCTACAGCCTCTGTGTTTGTTTGTGTTTTCTGGACATTCTCTATGGACTTTACAGTTTCGAATGCATTTTAGCATGTAAGGTTTTGTATTTAGCTGCCAAACGCTAATTGGTTCCACCTGGAGTCAAATCCGCCACACATTCGAGTTTTCTAGGAAGAAAGCTCCAGAAACCTGAGAAAACATGATATTTCTTTCTGTAAACATGACATTGGATGCATTTGCCGAACAGGAAGATTGTGCTTTTCTCCAAAACCAATTTCACGGTGATTTTTGGTTAAATTTCACCCGAAATCCACAACAATTTGTCCAGATACTCCTGGATGAAAACAAAACTATCTGGTGAGTTGTGGCTATCTCAATCCCAGATCTTGCTACAGCCTCTGTGTGTGTTTGTGTTTCCTGGACATTCTCTATGGACTTTACGGTTTTGAATGCATTTTAGTATGTAAGTTTTTGTTTTCTGCTGGCAAACACTAATTGGTTCCACCTGGAGTCAAATCCTCCACACATTCGTGTTTTCTAGGAAGAAAGCTCGAGGAACCTGAGAAAACATGATATTTCTTTCTGTAAACATGACATTGGATGCATTTGCCGAACAGGAAGATTGTGCTTTTCTCCAAAACCACTTTCACGGTAATTCATGGTTAAATTTCACCCGAAATCCACAACAATTTGTCCAGATACTCCTGGATGAAAACAAAACTAACTGGTGTGTTGTGGCTATCGCAATCCCACATCTTGCTACAGCCTCTGGTTGTGTTTGTGTTTTCTGGACATTGTCTGTGGACTTTACGGTTTTGAATGCATTTTAGCAGGACCCTTTTTGTTTTCTGCTGGCAAACACTAATTGGCTCCACCTGGAGTCAAATCCTCCACACATTCGAGTTTTCTAGGAAGAAAGCTTTAGAAACCTGAGAAAACATGATATTTCTTTCTGTAAACATGACATTGGATGCATTTGCTGAACAGGAAGATTGTGCTTTTCTCCAAAACCACGTTCACGGTGATTTTTGTTTGAATTTCACCCGAAATCCACAAGAATTTGTCCAGATACTCCTGGATGAAAACAAAACTATCTGGTGTGTTGTGGCTATCTCAATCCCAAATCTTGCTACAGCCTCTGTTTTTTGTTTTCTGGAATTCTCTATGGACTTTACAGTTTTGAATGCATTTTAGCATGTCAGGTTTTGTTTTTAGCTGCCAAACGCTAATTGGTTCCACCTGGAGTCAAATCCTCCACACATTCGAGTTTTCTAGGAAGAAAGCTCCAGAAACCTGAGAAAACATGATATTTCTTTCTGTAAACATGACATTGGATGCATTTGCCTAACAGGAAGCTTGTGCTTTTCTCCAAAACCACTTTCACGGTGATTTTTTGGTTAAATTTTACTTCAAAACTACAACAATTTGTCCAGATACTCCTGGATGAAAACAAAACTATCTGGTGATTTCTAGCTATCTCAATCCCATATCTTGCTACAGCCTCTGGTTGTGTTTGTATTTTCTGGACATTCTCTATGGAATTAACAGTTTTGTATGCATTTTAGCATGTAAGTTTTTGTTTTCTGCTGGCAAACGCTAATTGGTTCCACCTGGAGTCAAATCCTCCACACATTTGAGTTTTCTAGGAAGAAAGCTTCAGAAACCTGAGAAAACATGATATTTCTTTCTGTAAACATGACATTGGATGCATTTGCCGAACAGGAAGATTGTGCTTTTCCCCAAAACCACTTTCACGGTGATTTTTGGTTAAATTTCACCCGAAATCCACAACAATTTGTCCAGATACTCCTGGATGAAAACAAAACTATCTGGTGTGTTGTGGCTATCTCAATCCCAGATCTTGCTACAGCCTCTCTGTTTGTTTGTGTTTTCTGGACATTCTCTATGGACTTTACGGTTTTGAATGCATTTTAGCATGTAAGGTTTTGTTTTTAGCTGCCAAACGCTAATTGGTTCCACCTGGAGTCAAATCCTCTACAGATCAGAGTCTTCTAGGATGAAAGCTGCAGAAACCTGAGAAAACATGATATTTATTTCTGTAAACATGACATTGGATGCATTTGCCAAACAGGAAGATTGTGCTTTTCTCCCAAACCACTTTCACGGTGATTTTTGGTTAAATTTCACCCGAAATCCACTACAATTTGTCCAGATACTCCTGGATGAAAACAAAACTATCTGGTGTGTTGTGGCTATCTCAATCCCAGATCTTGCTACAGCCTCTCTGTTTATTTGTGTTTTCTGGACATTCTCTATGGACTTTACAGTTTTGAATGCATTTTAGCATGTAAGGTTTTGTGTTTAGCTGCCAAACGCTATTTGGTTCCACCTGGAGTCAAATACTCCACACATTCGAGTTTTCTAGGAAGAAAGCTTCAGAAACCTAAGAAAACATGATATTTCTTTCTGTAAACATGACATTGGATGCGTTTGCCAAACAGGAAGATTGTGCTTTTCTCCAAAACCAGTTTCATTGTGGTTTTTTGGTTAAATTTCACCCAAAATCCACAACAATTTGTCCAGATACTCCTGGATGAAAACAAAGATATCTGGTTATTTTTAGCTATCTCAATCCCAGATATTGCTACAGCCTCTGGTTGTGTTTGTGTTTTCTGGGAATTCTCTATGGACTTTAAGGTTTTGAATGCATTCTCGCAGGACCCTTTTTGTTTTCTGCTGGCAAACACTAATTGGTTCCACCTGGAGTCAAATCCTCCACACATTTGAGTTTTCTAGGAAGAAAGCTTCAGAAACCTGAGAAAACATGATATTTCTTTCTGTAAACATGACATTGGATGCATTTGCCGAACAGGAAGATTGCGCTTTTCCCCAAAATCACTATCACGGTGATTTTTGGTTAAATTTCACCCGAAATCCACTACAATTTGTCCAGATACTCCTGGATGAAAACAAAACTATCTGGTGTGTTGTGGCTATCTCAATCCCAGATCTTGCTACAGCCTCTCTGTTTGTTTGTGTTTTCTGGACATTCTCTATGGACTTTAAGGTTTTGAATGCATTTTAGCATGTAGGTTTTTGTTTTTAGGTGCCAAACGCTAATTGGTTGCACCCGGGGGAAATCCTCCACACATTCGTGTTTTCTAGGAAGAAAGCTGCAGAAACCTGAGAAAACATGATATTTCTTTCTGTAAACATGACATTGGATGCATTTGCCGAACAGGAAGATTGTGCTTTTCTCCAAAAATACTTTCACGGTAATTTTTGGTTAAATTTCACCCGAAATCCACAACAATTTGTCCAGATACTCCTGGATGAAAACAAAACTATCTGGTGTGTTGTGGCTATCTCAATCCCAGATCTTGCTACAGCCTCTGTGTGTGTTTGTGTTTTCTTGACATTCTCTATGGACTTTACGGTTTTGAATGCATTTTAGTAGGACCCTTTTTGTTTTCTGCTGGCAAACACTAATTGATTCCACCTGGAGTCAAATCCTCCACACATTCGTGTTTCCTAGGAAGAAAGCTTCAGAAACCTGAGAAAACATGATATTTCTTTCTGTAAACATGACATTGAATGCATTTGCCGAACAGGAAGATTGTGCATTGCCCCAAAACCACTTTCACGGTGATTTTTGGTTAAATTTCACCCGAAATCCACAACAATTTGTCCAGATACTCCTGGATGAAAACAAAACTATCTGGTGATTTTCAGCTATCTCAATCCCAGATACTGCAGTAGCATCTGGTTGTGTTTGTGTTTTCTGGACATTCTCTATGGACTTTACGGTTTTGAATGCATTTTAGTATGTAAATTTTTGTTTTCTGCTGGCAAACACTAATTGGTTCCACCAGGAGTCAAATCCTCCACACATTCGTGTTTTCTAGGAAGAAAGCTGGAGGAACCTGAGAAAACATGATATTTCTTTCTGTAAACATGACATTGGATGCATTTGCCAAACAGGAAGATTGTGCTTTTCTCCAAAACCACTTTCACGGTGATTTTTGGGTTAAATTTCACCCGAAATCCACAACAATTTGTCCAGATACTCCTGGATGAAAACAAAACTAACTGGTGTGTTGTGGCTATCGCAATCCCACATCTTGCTACAGCCTCTGGTTGAGTTTGTGTTTTCTGGACATTGTCTATGGACTTTACGGTTTTGAATGCATTTTAGCAGGACCCTTTTTGTTTTCTGCTGGCAAACACTAATTGGCTCCACCTGGAGTCAAATCCTCCACACATTCGAATTTTCTAGGAAGAAAGCTCCAGAAACCTGAGAAAACATGATATTTCTTTCTGTAAACATGACATTGGATACATTTGCTGAACAGGAAGATTGTGCTTTTCTCCAAAACCACGTTCACGGTGATTTTTGTTTGAATTTCACCCGAAATCCACAAGAATTTGTCCAGATACTCCTGGATGAAAACAAAACTATCTGGTGTATTATGGCTATCTCAATCCCAGATCTTGCTACAGTCTCTCTGTTTGTTTGTGTTTTCTGGACACTCTCTATGGACTTTACAGTTTTGAATGCATTTTAGCATGTAAGTTTTTGTTTTTAGCTCCCAAATGCTAATTGGTTCCACCTGGAGTCAAATCCTCCACACATTCGAGTTTTCTAGGAAGAAAGCTTCAGAAACCTGAGAAAACATGATATTTCTTTCTGTAAACATGACATTGGATGCATTTGCCGAACAGGAAGATTGTGCTTTTCTCCAAAACCACTTTCACGGTGATTTTTGGTTAAATTTCACCCAAAATCCACAACAATTTGTCCAGATACTCCTGGATGACAACAAAACTATCTGGTGTGTTGTGGCTATCTCAATCCCAGATCTTGCTACAGCCTCTGTGTGTGTTTGTGTTTTCTGGACATTCTCTATGGACTTGAAAGTTTTGAATGCATTTTAGTATGTAAGTTTTTGTTTTTAGCTGCCAAACGCTAATTGGTTCCACCTGGAGTCAAATCCTCCACACATTCGAGTTTTTAGGAAGAAAGCTTCAGAAACCTGAGAAAACATGATATTTCTTTCTGTAAACATGACATTGGATGCATTTGCCGAACAGGAAGATTGTGCTTTTCCCCAAAACCACTTTCACGGTGATTTTTGGTTAAATTTCTCCCGAAATCCACAACAATTTGTCCAGATACTCCTGGATGAAAACAAAACTATCTGGTGTGTTGTGGCTATCTCAATCCCAGATCTTGCTACAGCCTCTGTTTTTTGTTTTCTGGAATTCTCTATTGACTTTACAGTTTTGAATGCATTTTAGCATGTCAGGTTTTGTTTTTAGTTGCCAAACGCTAATTGGTTCCACCTGGAGTCAAATCCTCCACACATTCGAGTTTTCTAGGAAGCAAGCTTCAGAAACCTGAGAAAACATGATATTTCTTTCTGTAAACATGACATTGGATGCATTTGCCTAACAGGAAGCTTGTGCTTTTCTCCAAAACCACTTTCACGGTGATTTTTTGGTTAAATTTTACTTCAAAACTACAACAATTTGTCCAGATACTCCTGGATGAAAACAAAACTATCTGGTGATTTTTAGCTATCTCAATCCCATATCTTGCTACAGCCTCTGTGTGTGTTTGTATTTTCTGGACAGTCTCTATGGAATTAACAGTTTTGAATGCATTTTAGCATGTAAGTTTTTGTTTTCTGCTGGCAAACGCTAATTGGTTCCACCTGGAGTCAAATCCTCCACACATTTGAGTTTTCTAGGAAGAAAGCTTCAGAAACCTGAGAAAACATGATATTTCTTTCTGTAAACATGACATTGGATGCATTTGCCGAACAGGAAGATTGTGCTTTTCTCCAAAACCACTTTCACGGTGATTTTTGGTTAAATTTCACCCGAAATCCACAACAATTTGTCCAGATACTCCTGGATGAAAACAAAACTATCTGGTGTGTTGTGGCTATCTCAATCCCAGATCTTGCTACAGCCTCTCTGTTTGTTTGTGTTTTCTGGACATTCTCTATGGACTTTACGGTTTTGAATGCATTTTAGCATGTAAGGTTTTGTTTTTAGCTGCCAAACGCTAATTGGTTCCACCTGGAGTCAAATCCTCTACAGATCGGAGTCTTCTAGGATGAAAGCTGCAGAAACCTGAGAAAACATGATATTTCTTTCTGTAAACATGACATTGGATGCATTTGCCGAACAGGAAGATTGTGCTTTTCTCCAAAACCACTGTCACGGTGATTTTTTGGATAAATTTCAGTTCAAAACTACAACAAATTTTCCAGATACTCCTGGTTGAAAACAAAACTACCTGGTGTGTTGTGGCTATCTCAATCCCAGATCTTGCTGCAGCCTCTGGTTGTGTTTGTGTTTTCTGGACATTCTCTATGGACTTTACGGTTTTGAATGCATTTTAGCAGGACCCTTTTGGTGTTCTGCTGGCAAACACTAATTGGTTCCACTTGGAGTCAAATCCTCCACACATTCGTGTTTTCTAGGAAGAAAGCTCGAGAAACCTGAGAAAACATGATATTTCTTTCTGTAAACATGACATTGGATGCATTTGCCAAACAGGAAGATTGTGCATTTCCCCAAAACCACTTTCACGGTGATTTTTGGTTAAATTTCACCCGAAATCCACAACAATTTGTCCAGATACTCCTGGATGAAAACAAATCTATCTGGTGTGTTGTGGCTATCTCAATCCCAGATCTTGCTACAGCCTCTGTGTGTGTTTGTGTTTTCTGGACTTTCTCTACGGACTTTACGGTTTTGAATGCATTTTAGCATGTAAGTTTTTGTTTTTAGGTGCCAAACACTAATTGGTTCCACCTGGGGCAAATCCTCCACACATTCGTGTTTTCTAGGAAGAAAGCTGCAGAAACCTGAGAAAACATGATATTTCTTTCTGTAAACATGACATTGGATGCATTTGCCGAACAGGAAGATTGTGCTTTTCTCCAAAAACACTTTCACGGTAATTTTTGGTTAAATTTCACCCGAAATCCACAACAATTTGTCCAGATACTCCTGGATGAAAACAAAACTATCTGGTGTGTTGTGGCTATCTCAATCCCAGATCTTGCTACAGCCTCTGTGTGTGTTTGTGTTTTCTTGACATTCTCTATGGACTTTACGGTTTTGAATGCATTTTAGTAGGACCCTTTTTGTGTTTTGCTGGCAAACACTAATTGGTTCCACCTGGAGTCAAATCCTCCACACATTCGTGTTTTCTAGGAAGAAAGCTCCAGAAACCTGAGAAACCATGATATTTCTTTCTGTAAACATGACATTGGATGCATTTGCCGAACAGGAAGATTGTGCTTTTCTCCAAAACCACTGTCACGGTGATTTTTTGGATAAATTTCAGTTCAAAACTACAACAATTTGTCCAGATACTCCTGCTTGAAAACAAAACTACCTGGTGTGTTGTGGCTATCTCAATTCCAGATATTGCTGCAGCCTCTGGTTGTGTTTGTGTTTTCTGGACATTCTCTATGGACTTTACGGTTTTGAATGCATTTTAGCAGGACCCTTTTGGTGTTCTGCTGGCAAACACTAATTGGTTCCACCTGGAGTCAAATCCGCCACACATTCGTGTTTTCTAGGAAGAAAGCTCGAGAAACCTGAGAAAACATGATATTTCTTTCTGTAAACATGACATTGGATGCATTTGCTGAACAGGAAGATTGTGCTTTTCTCCAAAACCACGTTCACGGTGATTTTTGTTTGAATTTCACCCGAAATCCACAAGAAATTGTCCAGGTATTCCTGCATGAAAACAAAACTATCTGGTGTGTTATGGCTATCTCAATCCCAGATCTTGCTACAGTCTCTCTGTTTGTTTGTGTTTTCTGGACATTCTCTATGGACTTTACAGTTTTGAATGCATTTTAGCATGCAAGTTTTTGTTTTTAGCTGCCAAACGCTAATTGGTTCCTCCTGGAGTCAAATCCTCCACACATTCGAGTTTTCTAGGAAGAAAGCTTCAGAAACCTGAGAAAACATGATATTTGTTATTTGTAAACAAGATATTGGATGCATTTGCTGAACAGGAAGAGTGTAGTTTTCTCCAAAACCACTTTCACGGTGATTTTTGGTTAAATTTCACCCGAAATCCACAACAATTTGTCCAGATACTCCTGGATGACAACAAAACTATCTGGTGTGTTGTGGCTATCTCAATCCCAGATCTTGCTACAGCCTCTGTGTGTGTTTGTGTTTTCTGGACATTCTCTATGGACTTGAAAGTTTTGAATGCATTTTAGTATGTAAGTTTTTGTTTTTAGCTGCCAAACGCTAATTGGTTCCACCTGGAGTCAAATCCTCCACACATTCGAGTTTTTAGGAAGAAAGCTTCAGAAACCTGAGAAAACATGATATTTCTTTCTGTAAACATGACATTGGATGCATTTGCCGAACAGGAAGATTGTGCTTTTCCCCAAAACCACTTTCACGGTGATTTTTGGTTAAATTTCTCCCGAAATCCACAACAATTTGTCCAGATACTCCTGGATGAAAACAAAACTATCTGGTGTGTTGTGGCTATCTCAATCCCAGATCTTGCTACAGCCTCTGTTTTTTGTTTTCTGGAATTCTCTATGGACTTTACAGTTTTGAATGCATTTTAGCATGTCAGGTTTTGTTTTTAGCTGCCAAACGCTAATTGGTTCCACCTGGAGTCAAATCCGCCACACATTCGAGTTTTCTTGGAAGAAAGCTTCAGAAACCTGAGAAAACATGATATTTCTTTCTGTAAACATGACATTGGATGCATTTGCCTAACAGGAAGCTTGTGCTTTTCTCCAAAACCACTTTCACGGTGATTTTTTGGTTAAATTTTACTTCAAAACTACAACAAATTGTCCAGATACTCCTGGATGAAAACAAAACTATCTGGTGATTTTTAGCTATCTCAATCCCATATCTTGCTACAGCCTCTGTGTGTGTTTGTATTTTCTGGACATTCTCTATGGAATTAACAGTTTTGAATGCATTTTAGCATGTAAGTTTTTGTTTTCTGCAGGCAAACACTAATTGGTTCCACCTGGAGTCAAATCCTCCACACATTCGAGTTTTCTAGGAAGAAAGCTTCAGAAACCTGAGAAAGCATGATATTTCTTTCTGTAAACATGACATTGGATGCATTTGCCGAACAGGAAGATTGTGCTTTTCTCCAAAACCACTTTCACGGTGATTTTTGGTTAAATTTCACCCGAAATCCACTACAATTTGTCCAGATACTCCTGGATGAAAACAAAACTATCTGGTGTGTTGTGGCTATCGCAATCCCAGATCTTGCTACAGCCTCTCTGTTTGTTTGTGTTTTCTGGACATTCTCTATGGACTTTACGATTTTGAATGCATTTTAGCATGTAAGGTTTTGTTTTTAGCTGCCAAACGCTAATTGGTTCCACCTGGAGTCAAATCCTCTACAGATCGGAGTCTTCTAGGATGAAAGCTGCAGAAACCTGAGAAAACATGATATTTATTTCTGTAAACATGACATTGGATGCATTTGCCGAACAGGAAGATTGTGCTTTTCTCCAAAACCACTTTCACGGTGATTTTTGGTTAAATTTCACCCGAAATCCACTACAATTTTTCCACATACTCCTGGATGAAAACAAAACTATCTGGTGTGTTGTGGATATCTCAATCCCAGATCTTGCTACAGCCTCTTTGTTTATTTGTGTTTTCTGGACATTCTCTATGGACTTTACAGTTTTGAATGCATTTTAGCATGTAAGGTTTTGTGTTTAGCTGCCAAACGCTATTTGGTTCCACCTGGAGTCAAATACTCCACACATTCGAGTTTTCTAGGAAGAAAGCTTCAGAAACCTGAGAAAACATGATATTTCTTTCTGTAAACATGACATTGGATGCGTTTGCCAAACAGGAAGATTGTGCTTTTCTCCAAAATCAGTTTCATTGTGATTTTTTGGTTAAATTTCACCCAAAATCCACAACAATTTGTCCAGATACTCCTGGATGAAAACAAAGATATCTGGTTATTTTTAGCTATCTCAATCTCAGATATTGCTACAGCCTCTGGTTGTGTTTGTGTTTTCTGGAAATTCTCTATGGACTTTAAGGTTTTGAATGCATTTTAGCAGGACCCTTTTTGTTTTCTGCTGGCAAACACTAATTGGTTCCACCTGGAGTCAAATCCTCCACACATTTGAGTTTTCTAGGAAGAAAGCTTCAGAAACCTGAGAAAACATGATATTTCTTTCTGTAAACATGGCATTGGATGCATTTGCCGAACAGGAAGATTGTGCTTTTCTCCAAAATCACTATCACGGTGATTTTTGGTTAAATTTCACCCGAAATCCACAACAATTTGTCCAGATACTCCTGGATGAAAACAAAACTATCTGGTGTGTTGTGGCTATCGCAATCCCAGATCTTGCTACAGCCTCTGTGTGTGTTTGTGTTTTCTGGACATTCTCTATGGACTTTAAGGTTTTGAATGCATTTTAGCATGTAAGTTTTTGTTTTTAGCTGCCAAACGCTAATTGGTTCCACCCGGGGGAAATCCTCCACACATTCGTGTTTTCTAGGAAGAAAGCTGCAGAAACCTGAGAAAACATGATATTTCTTTCTGTAAACATGACATTGGATGCATTTGCCGAACAGGAAGATTGTGCTTTTCCCCAAAACCACTTTCACGGTAATTTTTGGTTAAATTTCACCCGAAATCCACAACAATTTGTCCAGATACTCCTGGATGAAAACAAAACTATCTGGTGTGTTGTGGCTATCTCAATCCCAGATCTTGCTACAGCCTCTGGTTGTGTTTGTGTTTTCTTGACATTCTCCATGGACTTTACGGTTTTGAATGCATTTTAGCAGGACCCTTTTGGTGTTCTGCTGGCAAACACTAATTGGTTCCACCTGGAGTCAAATCCTCCACACATTCGTGTTTTCTAGGAAGAAAGCTCGAGAAACCTGAGAAAACATGATATTTCTTTCTGTAAACATGACATTGGATGCATTTGCCGAACAGGAAGATTGTGCATTTCCCCAAAACCACTTTCACGGTGATTTTTGGTTAAATTTCACCCGAAATCCACAACAATTTGTCCAGATACTCCTGGATGAAAACAAATCTATCTGGTGTGTTGTGGCTATCTCAATCCCAGATCTTGCTACAGCCTCTGTGTGTGTTTGTGTTTTCTGGACTTTCTCTATGGACTTTACGGTTTTGAATGCATTTTAGCATGTAAGTTTTTGTTTTTAGGTGCCAAACGCTAATTGGTTCCACCTGGGGCAAATCCTCCACACATTCGTGTTTTCTAGGAAGAAAGCTTCAGAAACCTGAGAAAACATGATATTTCTTTCTGTAAACATGACATTGGATGCATTTGCCGAACAGGAAGATTGTGCTTTTCTCCAAAACCACTTTCACGGTGATTTTTGGGATAAATTTCACTTCAAAACTACAACAATTTGTCCAGATACTCCTGGTTGAAAACAAAACTATCTGGTGTGTTGTGGCTATCTCAATCCCAGATCTTGCTACAGCCTCTCTGTTTGTTTGTGTTTTCTGGACATTCTCTATGGACTTGAAAGTTTTGAATGCATTTTAGCATGTCAGGTTTTGTTTTTAGCTGCCAAACGCTTATTGCTTCCACCTGGAGTCAAATCCTGCACATATTCGAGTTTTCTAGGAAGAAAGCTTCAGAAACCTGAGAAAACATGATATTTCTTTCTGTAAACATGACATTGGATGCATTTGCCGAACAGGAAGCTTGTGCTTTTCTCCAAAACCACTTTCACGGTGATTTTTTGGTTAAATTTTACTTCAAAACTAAAACAATTTGTCCAGATACTCGTGGATGAAAACAAAAGTATCTGGTGTGTTGTGGCTATCTCAATCCCAGATCTTGCTACAGCCTCTGTGTTTGTTTGTGTTTTCTGGACATTCTCTATAGACTTGAAAGTTTTGAATGCATTTTAGCATGTAAGGTTTTGTTTTTAGCTGCCAAACGCTAATTGGTTCCACCTGGAGTCAAATCCTCCACAGATTCGAGTTTTCTCGGAAGAAAGCTGCAGAAACCTGAGAAAACATGATATTTCTTTCTGTAAACATGACATTCGATGCATTTGCCAAAAAGGAAGATGTGCTTTTCTCCAAAACCACTTTCACGGTGATTTTTTGGTTAAATTTCACTTCAAAACTACAACAATTTGTCCAGATACTCCTGGATGAAAACAAAGATATCTGGTGATTTTTAGCTATCTCAATCCCAGATCTTGCTACAGCCTCTGTGTGTGTTTGTGTTTTCTGGACATTCTCTATGGACTTTAAGGTTTTGAATGCATTTTAGCAGGACCCTTTTTGTTTTCTGCTTGCAAACGCTAATTGGTTCCACCTGGAGTCAAATCCGCCACACATTCGAGTTTTCTTGGAAGAAAGCTTCAGAAACCTGAGAAAACATGATATTTCTTTCTGTAAACATGACATTGGATGCATTTCCCGAACAGGAAGATTGTGCTTTTCCCGAAAATCACTTTCACGGTGATTTTTGGTTAAATTTCACTTCAAAACTACAACAATTTGTCCAGATACTCCTGGATAAAAACAAAACTATCTGGTGTGTTGTGGCTATCTCAATGCCAGATCTTGCTACAGCCTCTGTGTGTGTTTGTGTTTTCTTTACATTCTCTATGGACTTTACGGTTTTGAATGCATTTTAGCATGTAAGATTTTGTTTTTATCTGCCAAACGATAATTGGTTCCACCTGGAGTCAAATCCTCTACACATTCGAGTTTTCTAGGGAGAAAGCTTCAGAAACCTGAGAAAACATGATATTTGTATTTGTAAACATGACATTGGATGCATTTGCCAAACAGGAAGATTGTGCTTTTCTCTAAAACCACTTTCACGGTGATTTTTGTTAAATTTCACCCGAAATCCACAACAATTTGTCTAGATACTCCTGGATGAAAACAAAACTCTCTGGTGTGTTGTGGCTATCTCAATCCCAGATATTGCTTCAGCCTTTCTGTGTGTTTGTGTTTTCTGGACACTCTCTATGGACTTTAAGGTTTTGAATGCGTTTTAGCAGGACCCTTTTTGTTTTCTGCTGGGAAACACTAATTGGTTCCACCTGGAGTCAAATCCTCCACACATTCGAGTTTTCTAGGAAGAAAGCTTCAGAAACCTGAGAAAACATGATATTTCTTTCTGTAAACATGACATTGGATGCATTTGCCGAACAGGAAGATTGTGCTTTTCTCCAAAACCACTTTCACGGTGATTTTTGTTAAATTTCACCCGAAATCCAAAACAATTTGTCCAGATACTCCTGGATGAAAACAAAACTATCTGGTGTGTTGTGGCTATCTCAATCCCAGATCTTGCTACAGCCTCTGTGTGTGTTTTTGTTTTCTGGACGTTCTGTATGGACTTTACGGTTTTGAATGCATTTTAGCATGTAATTTTTGTTTTTAGCTGCCAAACGCTAATTGGTTCCACCTGGAGTCAAATACTCCACACATTCGAGTTTTCTAGGAAGAAAGCTCGAGAAACCTGAGAAAACATGATATTTCTTTCTGTAAACATGACATTGGATGCATTTGCTGAACAGGAAGATTGTGCTTTTCTCCAAAACCACTTTCTCGGTGATTTTTTGGTTAAATTTCATTTCAAAACAACAACAATTTGTCCAGATACTCCTGGATGAAAACAAAGATATCTGGTTATTTTTAGCTATCTCAATCCAAGATCTTGCTACAGCCTCTGTGTGTGTTTGTGTATTCTGGACATTCTCTATGCACTTTACAGTTTTGAATGCATTTTAGCATGTGAGTTTTTGTTTTTAGCTGCCAAACGCTAATTGGTTCCACCTGGAGTCAAATCCTCCACACATCCGAGTTTTCTAGGAAGAAAGCTTCAGAAACCTGAGAAAACATGATATTTCTTTCTGTAAACATGACATTGGATGCATTTGCCGAACAGGAAGATTGTGCTTTTCTCCAAAACCACTTTCACGGTGATTTTTTGGTTAAATTTCACCCGAAATCCACAACAATTTGTCCAGATACTCCTGGATGAAAACAAAGATATCTGGTGATTTTTAACTATCTCAATCCCAGATCTTGCTACAGCCTCTGTGTGTGTTTGTGTTTTCTGGACATTCTCTATGGACTTTACGGTTTTGAATGCATTTTAGCAGGACCCTTTTTGTGTTCTGCTGGCTAACGCTAATTGGTTCCACTTGGAGTCAAATCCTCCACACATTCGAGTTTTCTAGGAAGAAAGCTTCAGAAACCTGAGAAAACATGATATTTCTTTCTGTAAACATGACATTGGATGCATTTGCCGAACAGGAAGATTGTGCTTTTCTCCAAAGCCACTTTCACGGTGATTTTTTGGTTAAATTTCTCTTCAAAGTACAACAATTTGTCCAGATACTCCTGTATGAAAACAAAACAATCTGGTGTGTTGTGGCTATCTCAATCCCAGATCTTGCTACAGCCTCTGTGTGTGTTTGTGTTTTCTGGACATTCTCTATGGATTTAACAGATCTGAATGCATTTTAGCATGTAAAGTTTTGTTTTTAGCTGCCAAACGCTAATTGGTTCCACCTGGAGTCAAATCCTCCACTCATTCGAGTTTTCTAGGAAGAAAGCTTCAGAAACCTGAGAAAACATGATATTTCTTTCTGTAAACATGACATTGGATGCATTTGCCGAACAGGAAGATTGTGCTTTTCTCCAAAACCACTTTCACGGTGATTTTTGGGATAAATTTCACTTCAAAACTACAACAATTTGTCCAGATACTCCTGGATGAAAACAAAACTATCTGGTGTGTTGTGGCTATCTCAGTCCGATATCTTGCTACAGCCACTGTGTGTGTTTGTGTTTTCTGGATATTCTCTAAGGAATTTACAGTTTTGAATGCATTTTAGCATGTAAGTTTTTGTTTTTAGCTGCCAAATGCTAATAGGTTTCACCTGGAGTGACATCCTCCACACATTCGAGTTTTCTAGGAAGAAAGCTTCAGAAACCTGAGAAAACATGATATTTCTTTCTGTAAACATGACATTGGATGCATGTGCCAAACAGGAAGATTGTGCTTTTCTCCAAAACCACTTTCACGGTGATTTTTTGATTAAATTTAACTTCAAAATTACAACAATTTGTCCAGATACTCCTGGATGAAAACAAAAATATCTGGCGTGTTCTGGCTATCTCAATCCCAGATCTTGCTACAGCCTCTGTGCTTGTTTGTGTTTTCTGGACATTCTCTATGGACTTTAAGGTTTTGAATGCATTTTAGCATGTAAGTTTTTGTTTTCAGCTGGCAAACGCTAATTGGTTCCACCTGGAGTCAAATCCTCCACACATTCGAGTTTTCTAGGAAGAAAGCTTCAGAAACCTGAGAAAGCATGATATTTCTTTCTGTAAACATGACATTGGATGCATCTGCCGAACAGGAAGATTGTGATTTTCTCCAAAACCACTTTCACGGTGATTTTTGGTAAATTTCACCCGAAATCCACAACAATTTGTCCAGATACTCCTGGATGAAAACAAAACTATCTGGTTATTTTTAGCTATCTCGATCCCAGATATTGCTTCAGCCTCTGTGTGTGTTGTCTTTTCTGGACATTCTCTGTGTACTTTACGGTTTTGAATGCATTTTAGCAGGACCCTTTTTGTTTTTAGCTGCCAAACGCTAATTGGTTCCACCTGGAGTCAAATCCTCCACACATTCGAGTTTTCTAGGAAGAAAGCTTCAGAAACCTGAGAAAAGATGATATTTCTTTCTGTAAACATGACATTGGATGCATTTGCTGAACAGGAAGATTGTGCTTTTCTCCAAAACCACTTTCACGGTGATTTTTGGATAAATTTCACTTCAAAACTACAACAATTTGTCCAGATACTCCTGGATGAAAACAAAACTATCTGGTGTGTTGTGGCTATCTCAATCCCAGATCTTGCTACAGCCTCTGTGTGTGTTTGTGTTTTCTGGACATTCTCTATGGACTTTACGGTTTTGAATGCATTTTAGCATGTAAGGTTTTGTTTTTAGCTGCCAAACGCTAATTGGTTCCACCTGGAGTCAAATCCTCCACACATTCGAGTTTTCTAGGAAGAAAGCTCCAGAAACCTGAGAAAACATGATATTTCTTTCTGTAAACATGACATTCGATGCATTTGCCGAACAGGAAGATTGTGCTTTTCTCCAAAACCACTTTCACGGTGATTTTTTGGTTAAATTTCACTTCAAAACTACAACAATTTGTCCAGATACTCCTGGATGAAAACAAAGATATCTGGTGATTTTTAGCTATCTGAATCCCAGATCTTGCTACAGCCTCTGTGTGTGTTTGTGTTTTCTGGACATTCTCTATGGACTTTAAGGTTTTGAATGCATTTTAGCAGGACCCTTTTTGTTTTCTGCTGGCAAACGGTAATTGGTTCCAACTGGAGTCAAATCCTCTGCACATTCGAGTTTTCTAGGAAGAAAGCTTCAGAAACCTGAAAAACATGATACTTGTATTTGTAAACATGACATTGGATGCATCTGTCGAACAGGAAGATTGTGCTTTTCTCCAAAACCACTTTCACGGTGATTTTTTGCTTAAATTTCATCCGGATACTACAATATTTTGTCCACTTGCTCTGGATGAAAACAAAACTACCTGATTTGTTGTGGCTATCTCAATCTCAGATCTTGCTACAGCCTCTGTGTGTGTTTGTGTTTTCTGGACATTCTCTATGGACTTTACGGTTTTGAATGCATTTTAGCATGTAAGTTTTTGTTTTCTGCTGGCAAACGCTAATTGGTTCCACCTGGAGTCAAATCCTCCACACAATCGAGTTTTCTAGGAAGAAAGCTTCAGAAACCTGAGAAAACATGCTATTTCTTTCTGTAAACATGACATTGGATGCATTTGCCGAACAGGAAGATTGTGCTTTTCTCCAAAACCACTTTCACAGTGATTTTTTGGTTAAATTTCGCCCGAAATCCACAAGAATTTGTCCAGATACTCCTGGATGAAAACTAAACTATCTGGTGTGTTGTTGCTATCTCAATCCCAGATCTTGCTACAGCCTCTGTGTTTGTGTTTTCTGGACATTCTCTATGGACTTTAAGGTTTTGAATGCATTTTAGCATGTAAGTTTTTGTTTTTAGCTGCCAAACGCTAATTGGTTCCACCTGGAGTCAAATCCTCCACACATTCGAGTTTTCTAGGAAGAAAGCTTCAGAAACCTGAGAAAACATGATATTTCTTTCTGTAAACATGAGATTGGATGCATTTGCCAAACAGGAAGATTGTGCTTTTCTCCAAAACCACTTTCACGGTGATTTTTTGGTTAAATTTCACTTCAAAGTACAACAATTTCTCCAGATACTCCTGGATGACAACAAAGATATCTGGTGATTTTTAGCTATGTCAATCCCAGATCTTGCTACAGCCTCTGTGTGTGTTTGTGTATTCTGGACATTCTCTATGGACTTTACGGTTTTGAATGCATTTTAGCATGTAAGGTTTTGTTTTTAGCTGCCAAACGCTAATTGGTTCCACCTGGAGTCAAATCCTCCACACATTCGAGTTTTCTAGGAAGAAAGCTCCAGAAACCTGAGAAAACATGATATTTCTTTCTGTAAACATGACATTGGATGCATTTGCCGAACAGGAAGATTGTGCTTTTCTCCAAAACCACTTTCACGGTGATTTTTTGGTTAAATTTCACTTCAAAACTACAACAATTTGTCCAGATACTCCTGGATGAAAACAAAGATATCTGGTGATTTTTAGCTATCTCAATCCCAGATCTTGCTACAGCCTCTGTGTGTGTTTGTGTTTTCTGGACATTCTCTATGGACTTTAAGGTTTTGAATGCATTTTAGCAGGACTCTTTTTGTTTTCTGCTGGCAAACGGTAATTGGTTCCACCTGGAGTCAAATCCTCTGCACATTCGAGTTTTCTAGGAAGAAAGCTTCAGAAACCTGAAAAACATGATATTTGTATTTGTAAACATGACATTGGATGAATCTGTCGAACAGGAAGATTGTGCTTTTCTCCAAAACCACTTTCACGGTGATTTTTTGCTTAAATTTCATCCGGATACGACAATATTTTGTCCACATACTCTGGATGAAAACAAAACTACCTGATTTGTTGTGGCTATCTCAATCTCAGATCTTGCTACATCCTCTGTGTGTGTTTGTGTTTTCTGGACATTCTCTATGGACTTTACGGTTTTGAATGCATTTTAGCATGTAAGTTTTTGTTTTCTGCTGGCAAACGCTAATTGGTTCCACCTGGAGTCAAATCCTCCACACAATCGAGTTTTCTAAGAAGAAAGCTTCAGAAACCTGAGAAAACATGATATTTCTTTCTGTAAACATGACATTGGATGCATTTGCCGAACAGGAAGATTGTGCTTTTCTCCAAAACCACTTTCACAGTGATTTTTTGGTTAAATTTCGCCTGAAATCCACAAGAATTTGTCCAGATACTCCTGGATGAAAACAAAACTATCTGGTGTGTTGTTGCTATCTCAATCCCAGATCTTGCTACAGCCTCTCTGTTTGTGTTTTCTGGATATTCTCTATGGACTTTAAGGTTTTGAATGCATTTTAGCATGTAAGTTTTTGTTTTTAGCTGCCAAACGCTAATTGGTTCCACCTGGAGTCAAATCCTCCACACATTCGAGTTTTCTAGGAAGAAAGCTTCAGAAACCTGAGAAAACATGATATTTCTTTCTGTAAACATGAGATTGGATGCATTTGCCGAACAGGAAGATTGTGCTTTTCTCCAAAACCACTTTCACGGTGATTTTTTGGTTAAATTTCACTTCAAAGTACAACAATTTCTCCAGATACTCCTGGATGACAACAAAGATATCTGGTGATTTTTAGCTATGTCAATCCCAGATCTTGCTACAGCCTCTGTGTGTGTTTGTGTTTTCTGGACATTCTGTATGGACTTTACGGTTTTGAATGCATTTTAGCATGTGAGTTTTTGTTTTTAGCTGTCAAACGCTAATTGGTTCCACCTGGAATCAAATCCCCCACACATTCGAGTTTTCTAGGAAGACAGCTTCAGAAACCTGAGAAAACATGATATTTATATTTGTAAACAAGACATTGGATGCATTTGCCGAATAGGAAGAGTGTAGTTTTCTCCAAAAACACTTTCACGGTGATTTTTTCGTTAAATTTTACTTCAAAACTACAACAATTTGTCCAGATACTCCTGGATGAAAACAAAACTATCTGGTGTGTTGTGGCTATCTCAATCCAAGATCTTGCTACAGCCTCTGTGTGTGTTTATATTTTCTGGACATTCTCTATGGAATCAACAGTTTTTGAATGCATTTTAGCAGGACCATTTTTGTTTTTAGCTGCAAAACGCTAATTGGTTCCACCTGGAGTCAAATCCTCCACACATTCGAGTTTTCTAGGAAGAAAGCTTCAGAAACCTGAGAAAACATGATATTTCTTTCTGTGAACATGACAATGGATGCATTTGCCAAACAGGAAGATTGTGCTTTTCTCCAAAACCACTTTCACGGTGATTTTTTGGTTAAATTTCCCTTCAAAACTACAACAATTTGTCCAGATACTCCTGGATGAAAACAAAACTATCTGGTGTGTTGTGGCTATCTCAATCCCAGATCTTGCTACAGCCTCTGTGTTTGTTTGTGTTTTCTGGACATTCTCTATGGACTTTACGGTTTTGAATGCATTTTAGAAGGACCCTTTTTGTTTTCTGCTTCCAAACGCTAATTGGTTCCACCTGGAGTCAAATCCGCCACACATTCGAGTTTTCTAGGAAGAAAGCTTCAGAAACCTGAGAAAACATGATATTTCTTTCTGTAAACATGACATTGGATGCATTTGTTGAACAGGAAGATTGTGCTTTTCTCCAAATCCACTTTCACGGTGATCTTTGGTTAAATTTCACGGGAAATCCACAACAATTGGTCCAGATACTCCTGGATGAAAACAAAACTATCTGGTGTGTTGTGGCTATCTCAATCCCAGATCTTGCTACAGCCTCTGTGTTTGTGTTTTCTGGACATTCTCTATGGACTTTACAGTTTTGAATGCATTTTAGCATGTAAGTTTTTGTTTTTAGCTGCCAAACGCTAATTGGTTCCACCTGGAGTCAAATCCTCCACACATTCGAGTTTTCTAGGAAGAAAGCTTCAGAAACCTGAGAAAACATGATATTTCTTTCTGTAAACATGACATTGGATGCATTTGCCGAACAGGAAAATTGCGCTTTTCTCCAAAACCACATTCACGGTGATTTTTTGGTTAAATTTCTCTTCAAAGTACAACAATTTGTCCAGATATTCCTGGATGAAAACAAAACTATCTGGTGTGTTGTGGCTATCTCAATCCCAGATCTTGCTACAGCCTCTGTGTGTGTTTGTGTTTTCTGGACATTCTCTATGGACTTTATGGTTTTGAATGCGTTTTAGTTTGTAAGTTTTTGTTTTTAGCTGCCAAACGCTAATTGGTTCCACCTGGAGTCAAATCCTCCACACATTCGAATTTCTAGGAAGAAAGCTTCAGATACCTGAGAAAACATGATATTTCTTTCTGTAATCATGAGATTGGATGCATTTGCCAAACAGGAAGATTGTGCTTTTCTCCAAAACCACTTTCACGGTGATTTTTGTTAAATTTCACCCGAAATCCACAACAATTTGTCCAGATACTCCTGGATGAATACAAAACTATCTGGTGTGTTGTGGCTATCTCAATCCCAGATCTTGCTACAGACTCTGTGTGTGTTTGTGTTTTCTGGACATTCTCTATGGACTTTTCGGTTTTGAATGCGTTTTAGCATGTAAGTTTTTGTTTTTAGCTGCCAAACGCTAATTGGTTCCACCTGTAGTCAAATCCTCCATACATTCGAATTTCTAGGAAGAAAGCTTCAGAAACCTGAGAAAACATGATATTTCTTTCTGTAAACATGAGATTGGATGCATTTGCCAAACAGGAAGATTGTGCTTTTCGCCAAAACCACTTTCACGGCGATTTTTGTTAAATTTCACCCGAAATCCACAACAATTTGTCCAGATACTCCTGGATGAAAACAAAACTATCTGGTGTGTTGTGGCTATCTCAATCCCAGATCTTGCTACAGCCTCTGTGTGTGTTTGTGTTTTCTGGACATTCTCTATGGACTTTAAGGTTTTGAATGCATTTTAGCAGGACCCTTTTTGTTTTCTGCTGGCAAACGCTAATTGGTTCCACCTGGAGTCAAATCCGCCACACATTCGAGTTTTCTAGGAAGAAAGCTTCAGAAACCTGAGAAAACATGATATTTCTTTCTGTAAACATGACATTGGATGCATTTGCCGAACAGGAAGATTGTGCTTTTCCCCAAATCCACTTTCACGGTGATCTTTGGTTAAATTTCACGGGAAATCCACAAGAATTTGTCCAGATACTCCTGGATGAAAACAAAACTATCTGGTGTGTTGTGGCTATCTCAATCCCAGATCTTGCTACAGCCTCTGTGTTTGTGTTTTCTTGACATTCTCTATGGACCTAATGGTTTTGAATGCATTTTAGCTTGTAAGATTTTGTTTTTAGCTGCCAAACGCTAATTGGTTCCACCTGGAGTCAAATCCTCCACACATTCGAGTTTTCTAGGAAGAAAGCTTCAGAAACCTGAGAAAACATGATATTTCTTTCTGTAAACATGACATTGGATTCGTGTGCCGAACAGGAAGATTGTGCTTTTCTCCAAAACCACTTTCACAGTGATTTTTTGGTTAAATTTCACCCGAAATCCGCAAGAATTTGTCCAGATACTCCTGGATGAAAACAGAACTATCTGGTGATTTTTAGCTATCTCAATCACAGATCTTGCTATAGCCTCTGTGTGTGTTTGTATTTTCTGGACATTCTCTATGGAATTAACAGTTTTGAAAGCATTTTAGCATGTAAGTTTTTGTTTTCTGCTGGCAAACGCTAATTGGTTCCACCTGGAGTCAAATCCTCCACACATTCGAGTTTTCTAGGAAGAAAGCTTCAGAAACCTGAGAAAACACGATATTTCTTTGTGTAAACATGACATTGGATGCATTTGCCGAACAGGAAGATTGTGCTTTTCCCCAAAACCACTTTCACGGTGATTTTTTGGTTAAATATCTCTTCAAAACTACAACAAATTGTCCAGATACTCCTGGAAGAAAAAAAAACTATCTGGTGTGTTGTGGCTATCTCAATCCCAGATCTTGCTACAGCCTCTGTGTTTGTTTGTGTTTTCTGGACATTCTCTGTGCACTTTATGGTTTTGAATGCGTTTTAGCATGTAAGGTTTTGTTTTTAGCTGCCAAACGCTAATTGGTTCCACCTGGAGTCAAATCCTCCACACATTCGAGTTTTCTAGGAAGAAAGCTTCAGAAACCTGAAAACATGATATTTGTATTTGTAAACATGACATTGGATGCATTTGCTGAACAGGAAGATTGTGCTTTTCTCCAAAACCACTTTCATTTTGATTTTTTGGTTAAATTTCACTTCAAAACTACAACAATTTATCCAGATACTCCTGCATGAAAACAAAACTATCTGGTTATTTTTAGCTATCTCAATCCCAGATATTGCTTCAGCCTCTGTGTGTGTTTGTGTTTTCTGGACATTCTCTATGAACTTTACGGTTTTGAATGCATTTTAGCAGGACCCTTTTTGTTTTCTGCTGGCAAACGCTAATTGGTTCCACCTGGAGTCAAATCCTCCACACATTCGAGTTTTCTAGGAAGAAAACTTCAGAAACCTGAGAAAACATGATATTTCTTTCTGTAAACATGACATTGGATGCATTTGACGAACAGGAAGTTTGTGCTTTCCTCCAAAACCACTTTCACGGTGATTTTTTGGTTAAATTTCTCTTCAAACTACAACAATTTGTCCAGATATTCCTGGATGAAAATAAAACTATCTGGTGTGTTGTGGCTATCTCAATCCCAGATCTTGCTACATCCTCTGTGTTTGTTTGTGTTTTCTGGACATTCTTTATGGACCTTTTGGTTCTGAATGCATTTTAGCATGTCAGGTTTTGTTTTTAGCTGCCAAACGCTAATTGGTTCCACCTGGAGTCAAATCCTCCACACATTCGAGTTTTCTAGGAAGAAAGCTTCAGAAACCTGAGAAAACATGATATTTCTTTCTGTAAACATGACATTGGATGCATTTGCCGAACAGGAAGATTGTGCTTTTCTCCAAAACCACTTTCACGGTGATTTTTGTTTAAATTTCACCTGAAATCCACAACAATTTGTCCAGATACTCCTGGATGAAAACAAACTATCTGGTGTGTTGTGGCTCTCTCAATCCCAGATCTTGCTGCAGCCTTTGTGTGTGTGTTTGTGTTTTCTGGACATTCTCTATGGACTTTACGGTTTTGAATGCATTTTAGCATGTAAGGTTTTGTTTTTAGCTGCCAAACGCTAATTGGTTCCACCTGGAGTCAAATCCTCCACACATTCGAGTTTTCTAGGAAGAAAGCTTCAGAAACCTGAGAAAACATGATATTTGTATTTGTAAACATGACATTGGATGCATTTGCCGAATAGGAAGATTGTGCTTTTCTCCAAAACCACTTTCACGGTGATTTTTGGTTAAATTTCACTTCAAATCTACAACAATTTGTCCAGATACTCCTGGATGAAAACAAAACTATCTGGTGTGTTGTGGCTATCTCAATGCCAGATCTTGCTACAGCCTCTGTGTGTGTTTGCGTTTTCTGGACATTCTCTATGGACTTTACAGTTTTGAATGCATTTTAGCATGTAAGTTTTTGTTTTTAGCTCCCAAATGCTAATTGGTTCCACCTGGAGTCAAATCCTCCACACATTCGAGTTTTCTAGGAAGAAAGCTTCAGAAACCTGAGAAAACATGATATTTGTATTTGTAAACAAGACATTGGATGCATTTTCTGAACAGGAAGAGTGTAGTTTTCTCCAAAACCACTTTCACGGTGATTTTTTGGTTAAATTTCCCTTCAAAACTACAACAATTTGTCCAGATAATCCTGGATGAAAACAAAACTATCTGGTGTGTTGTGGGTATCTCAATCCAAGATCTTGCTACAGCCTCTGTGTTTTTGTATTTTCTGGACAATCTCTACGGAATTAACAGTTTTGAATGCATTTTAGCATGTAAGTTTTTGTTTTCTGCTTCCAAACGCTAATTGGTTCCACCTGGAGTCAAATCCTCCACACATTCGAGTTTTCTAGGAAGAAAGCTTCAGAAACCTGAGAAAACATGATATTTCTTTCTGCAAACATGACATTGGATGCATTTGCCTAACAGGAAGATTGTGCTTTTCTCCAAAACCACTTTCACGGTGATTTTTTGGTTAAATTTCTCTTCAAAGTACCAGAATTTGTCCAGATATTCCTGGATGAAAATAAAACTATCTGGTGTGTTGTGGCTATCTCAATCCCAGATCTTGCTACTGCCTCTGTGTTTGTTTGTGTTTTCTGGACATTCTCTATGAACTTTACAGTTTTGAATGCGTTTTAGCATGTAAGTTTTTGTTTTTAGCTGCCAAACGCTAATTGGTTCACCTGGAGTCAAATCCTCCACACATTCGAGTTTTCTAGGAAGAAAGCTTCAGAAACCTGAGAAAACATGATATTTCTTTCTGTAAACATGACATTGGATGCATTTGCCAAACAGGAAGATTGTGCTTTTCCCCAAAACCACTTTCATTGTGATTTTTTGGTTAAATTTCACTTCAAAACTACAACAATTTGTCCAGATACTCCTGGATGAAAACAAAACTATCTGGTTATTTTTAGCTATCTCGATCCCAGATATTGCTTCAGCCTCGGTGTGTGTTTGTGTTTTCTGGACATTCTCTATGGACTTTAAGTTTTTGAATGCATTTTAGCAGGACCCTTTTTGTTTTCTGCTGGCAAACGCTAATTGGTTCCACCTGGAGTCATATCCTCCACACATTCGAGTTTTCTAGGAAGAAAGCTTCAGAAACCTGAGAAAACATGATATTTCTTTCTGTAAACATGACATTGGATGCATTTGCCAAACAGGAAGATTGTGCTTTTCCCCAAAACCACTTTCACGGTGATTTTTTGGTTAAATCTCACTTCAAAAGTACAACAATTTGTCCAGATACTCCTGGATGAAAACAAAACTATCTGGTTATTTTTAGCTATCTCGATCCCAGATATTGCTTCAGCCTCTGTGTGGGTTTGTGTTTTCTGGACATTCTCTATGGACTTTAAGTTTTTGAATGCATTTTAGCAGGACCCTTTTTGTTTTCTGCTGGCAAACGCTAATTGCTTCCACCTGGAGTCATATCCTCCACACATGCGAGTTTTCTAGGAAGAAAGCTTCAGAAACCTGAGAAAACATGATATTTCTTTCTGTAAACATGACATTGGATGCATTTGCCGAACAGGAAGTTTGTGCTTTTCTCCAAAACCACTTTCACGGTGGTTTTTGGTTAAATTTCACTTCAAATCTACAACAATTTGTCCAGATACTCCTGGATGAAAACAAAACTATCTGGTGTGTTGTGGCTATCTCAATGCCAGATGTTGGTACAGCCTCTGTGTGTGTTTGTGTTTTCTGGACATTCTCTATGGACTTTAAGGTTTTGAATGCATTTTAGCAGGACACTTTTTGTTTTCTGCTGGAAAACGCTAATTGGTTCCACCTGGAGTCAAATCCTCCACACATTCGAGTTTTCTAGGAAGAAAGCTTCAGAAACCTGAGAAAACATGATATTTGTATTTGTAAACAAGACATTGGATGCATTTTCTGAACAGGAAGAGTGTAGTTTTCTCCAAAACCACTTTCACGGTGATTTTTTGGTTAAATTTCCCTTCAAAACTACAACAATTTGTCCAGATACTCCTGGATGAAAACAAAACTATCTGGTGTGTTGTGGGTATCTCAATCCATGATCTTGCTACAGCCTCTGTGTTTTTGTATTTTCTGGATATTCTCTACGGAATTAACAGTTTTGAATGCATTTTAGCATGTAAGTTTTTGTTTTTAGCTGCCAAACGCTAATTGGTTCCACCTGGAGTCAAATCCTCCACACATTCGAATTTTCTAGGAAGAAAGCCCCAGAAACCTGAGAAAACATGATATTTCTTTCTGTAAACATGACATTGGATGCATTTGCCGAAGAGGAAGATTGTGCCTTTCTCCAAAACCACTTTCATTGTGATTTTTTGGTTAAATTTCACTTCAAACTACAACAATTTGTCCAGATAATCCTGGATGAAAACAAAACTATCTGGTTATTTTTAGCTATCTCGATCCCAGATATGGCTTCAGCCTCTGTGTGTGTTTGTGTTTTCTGGACATTCTCTATGGACTTTAAGTTTTTGAATGCATTTTAGCAGGACCCTTTTTGTTTTCTGCTGGCAAACGCTAATTGGTTCCACCTGGAGTCAAATCCTCCACACATTCGAGTTTTCTAGGGAGAAAGCTTCAGAAACCTGAGAAAACATGATATTTCTTTCTGTAAACATGACATTGGATGCATTTGCCTAACAGGAAGATTGTGCTTTTCTCCAAAACCACTTTCACGGTGATTTTTTGGTTAAATTTCTCTTCAAAGTACAAGAATTTGTCCAGATATTCCTGGATGAAAATAAAACTATCTGGTGTGTTGTGGCTATCTCAATCCCAGATCTTGCTACTGCCTCTGTGTTTGTTTGTGTTTTCTGGACATTCTCTATGGACTTTACAGTTTTGAATGCGTTTTAGCATGTAAGTTTTTGTTTTTAGCTGCCAAACGCTAATTGGTTCACCTGGAGTCAAATCCTCCACACATTCGAGTTTTCTAGGAAGAAAGCTTCAGAAACCTGAGAAAACATGATATTTCTTTCTGTAAACATGACATTGGATGCATTTGCCAAACAGGAAGATTGTGCTTTTCTCCAAAACCACTTTCATTGTGATTTTTTGGTTAAATTTCACTTCAAAACTACAACAATTTGTCCAGATACTCCTGGATGAAAACAAAACTATCTGGTTATTTTTAGCTATCTCGATCCCAGATATTGCTTCAGCCTCGGTGTGTGTTTGTGTTTTCTGGACATTCTCTATGGACTTTAAGTTTTTGAATGCATTTTAGCAGGACCCTTTTTGTTTTCTGCTGGCAAACGCTAATTGGTTCAACCTGGAGTCATATCCTCCACACATTCGAGTTTTCTAGGAAGAAAGCTTCAGAAACCTGAGAAAACATGATATTTCTTTCTGTAAACATGACATTGGATGCATTTGCCAAACAGGAAGATTGTGCTTTTCCCCAAAACCACTTTCACGGTGATTTTTTGGTTAAATCTCACTTCAAAACTACAACAATTTGTCCAGATACTCCTGGATGAAAACAAAACTATCTGGTTATTTTTAGCTATCTCGATCCCAGATATTGCTTCAGCCTCTGTGTGGGTTTGTGTTTTCTGGACATTCTCTATGGACTTTAAGTTTTTGAATGCATTTTAGCAGGACCCTTTTTGTTTTCTGCTGGGAAACGCTAATTGGTTCCACCTGGAGTCATATCCTCCACACATTCGAGTTTTCTAGGGAGAAAGCTTCAGAAACCTGAGAAAACATGATATTTCTTTCTGTAAACATGACATTGGATGCATTTGCCGAACAGGAAGTTTGTGCTTTTCTCCAAAACCACTTTCACGGTGGTTTTTGGTTAAATTTCACTTCAAATCTACAACAATTTGTCCAGATACTTCTCGATGAAAACAAAACTATCTGGTGTGTTGTGGCTATCTCAATGCCAGATCTTGCTACAGCCTCTGTGTGTGTTTGCGTTTTCTGGACATTCTCTATGGACTTTACAGTTTTGAATGCATTTTAGCATGTAAGTTTTTGTTTTTAGCTGCCAAACGCTAATTGGTACACCTGGAGTCAAATCCTCCACACATTCGAGTTTTCTAGGAAGAAAGCTTCAGAAACCTGAGAAAACATGATATTTGTATTTGTAAACAAGACATTGGATGCATTTGCTGAACAGGAAGAGTGTAGTTTTCTCCAAAACCACTTTCACGGTGATTTTTTGGTTAAATTTCCCTTCAAAACTACAACAATTTGTCCAGATACTCCTGGATGAAAACAAAACTATCTGGTGTGTTGTGGGTATCTCAATCCAAGATCTTGCTACAGCCTCTGTGTTTTTGTATTTTCTGGATATTCTCTACGGAATTAACAGTTTTGAATGCATTTTAGCATGTAAGTTTTTGTTTTTAGCTGCCAAACGCTAATTGGTTCCACCTGGAGTCAAATCCTCCACACATTCGAATTTTCTAGGAAGAAAGCCCCAGAAACCTGAGAAAACATGATATTTCTTTCTGTAAACATGACATTGGATGCATTTGCCGAAGAGGAAGATTGTGCCTTTCTCCAATACCACTTTCATTGTGATTTTTTGGTTAAATTTCACTTCAAACTACAACAATTTGTCCAGATAATCCTGGATGAAAACAAAACTATCTGGTTATTTTTAGCTATCTCGATCCCAGATATGGCTTCAGCCTCTGTGTGTGTTTGTGTTTTCTGGACATTCTCTATGGACTTTAAGTTTTTGAATGCATTTTAGCAGGACCCTTTTTGTTTTCTGCTGGCAAACGCTAATTGGTTCCACCTGGAGTCAAATCCTCCACACATTCGAGTTTTCTAGGGAGAAAGCTTCAGAAACCTGAGAAAACATGATATTTCTTTCTGTAAACATGACATTGGATGCATTTGCCTAACAGGAAGACTGTGCTTTTCTCCAAAACCACTTTCACGGTGATTTTTTGGTTAAATTTCTCTTCAAAGTACAAGAATTTGTCCAGATATTCCTGGATGAAAACAAAACTATCTGGTGTGTTGTGGCTATCTCAATCCCAGATCTTGCTACAGCCTCTGTGTTTGTTTGTGTTTTCTGGACATTCTCTATGGACTTTACAGTTTTGAATGCGTTTTAGCATGTAAGTTTTTGTTTTTAGCTGCCAAACGCTAATTGGTTCACCTGGAGTCAAATCCTCCACACATTCGAGTTTTCTAGGAAGAAAGCTTCAGAAACCTGAGAAAACATGATATTTCTTTCTGTAAACATGACATTGGATGCATTTGCCAAACAGGAAGATTGTGCTTTTCTCCAAAACCACTTTCATTGTGATTTTTTGGTTAAATTTCACTTCAAAACTACAACAATTTGTTCAGATAATCCTGGATGAAAACAAAACTATCTGGTTATTTTTAGCTATCTCGATCCCAGATATTGCTTCAGCCTCGGTGTGTGTTTGTGTTTTCTGGACATTCTCTATGGACTTTAAGTTTTTGAATGCATTTTAGCAGGACCCTTTTTGTTTTCTGCTGGCAAACGCTAATTGGTTCCACCTGGAGTCATATCCTCCACACATTCGAGTTTTCTAGGAAGAAAGCTTCAGAAACCTGAGAAAACATGATATTTCTTTCTGTAAACATGACATTGGATGCATTTGCCAAACAGGAAGATTGTGCTTTTCCCCAAAACCACTTTCACGGTGATTTTTTGGTTAAATCTCACTTCAAAAGTACAACAATTTGTCCAGATACTCCTGGATGAAAACAAAACTATCTGGTTATTTTTAGCTATCTCGATCCCAGATATTGCTTCAGCCTCTGTGTGGGTTTGTGTTTTCTGGACATTCTCTATGGACTTTAAGTTTTTGAATGCATTTTAGCAGGACCCTTTTTGTTTTCTGCTGGGAAACGCTAATTGGTTCCACCTGGAGTCATATCCTCCACACATTCGAGTTTTCTAGGAAGAAAGCTTCAGAATCCTGAGAAAACATGATATTTCTTTCTGTAAACATGACATTGGATGCATTTGCCGAACAGGAAGATTGTGCTTTTCTCCAAAACCACTTTCACGTTGGTTTTTGGTTAAATTTCACTTCAAATCTACAACAATTTGTCCAGATACTCCTGGATGAAAACAAAACTATCTGGTGTGTTGTGGCTATCTCAATGCCAGATCTTGCTACAGCCTCTGTGTGTGTTTGCGTTTTCTGGACATTTTCTATGGACTTTACAGTTTTGAATGCATTTTAGCATGTAAGTTTTTGTTTTTAGCTCCCAAATGCTAATTGGTTCCACCTGGAGTCAAATCCTCCACACATTCGAGTTTTCTAGGAAGAAAGCTTCAGAAACCTGAGAAAACATGATATTTGTATTTGTAAACAAGACATTGGATGCATTTGCTGAACAGGAAGAGTGTAGTTTTCTCCAAAACCACTTTCACGGTGATTTTTTGGTTAAATTTCCCTTCAAAACTACAACAATTTGTCCAGATACTCCTGGATGAAAACAAAACTATCTGGTGTGTTGTGGGTATCTCAATCCAAGATCTTGCTACAGCCTCTGTGTTTTTGTATTTTCTGGACATTCTCCACGGAATTAACAGTTTTGAATGCATTTTAGCATGTAAGTTTTTGTTTTTAGCTGCCAAACGCTAATTGGTTCCACCTGGAGTCAAATCCTCCACACATTCGAATTTTCTAGGAAGAAAGCCCCAGAAACCTGAGAAAACATGATATTTCTTTCTGTAAACATGACATTGGATGCATTTGCCGAAGAGGAAGATTGTGCCTTTCTCCAAAACCACTTTCATTGTGATTTTTTGGTTAAATTTCACTTCAAACTACAACAATTTGTCCAGATAATCCTGGATGAAAACAAAACTATCTGGTTATTTTTAGCTATCTCGATCCCAGATATGGCTTCAGCCTCTGTGTGTGTTTGTGTTTTCTGGACATTCTCTATGGACTTTAAGTTTTTGAATGCATTTTAGCAGGACCCTTTTTGTTTTCTGCTGGCAAACGCTAATTGGTTCCACCTGGAGTCAAATCCTCCACACATTCGAGTTTTCTAGGGAGAAAGCTTCAGAAACCTGAGAAAACATGATATTTCTTTCTGTAAACATGACATTGGATGCATTTGCCTAACAGGAAGACTGTGCTTTTCTCCAAAACCACTTTCACGGTGATTTTTTGGTTAAATTTCTCTTCAAAGTACAAGAATTTGTCCAGATATTCCTGGATGAAAACAAAACTATCTGGTGTGTTGTGGCTATCTCAATCCCAGATCTTGCTACAGCCTCTGTGTTTGTTTGTGTTTTCTGGACATTCTCTATGGACTTTACAGTTTTGAATGCGTTTTAGCATGTAAGTTTTTGTTTTTAGCTGCCAAACGCTAATTGGTTCACCTGGAGTCAAATCCTCCACACATTCGAGTTTTCTAGGAAGAAAGCTTCAGAAACCTGAGAAAACATGATATTTCTTTCTGTAAACATGACATTGGATGCATTTGCCAAACAGGAAGATTGTGCTTTTCTCCAAAACCACTTTCATTGTGATTTTTTGGTTAAATTTCACTTCAAAACTACAACAATTTGTTCAGATAATCCTGGATGAAAACAAAACTATCTGGTTATTTTTAGCTATCTCGATCCCAGATATTGCTTCAGCCTCGGTGTGTGTTTGTGTTTTCTGGACATTCTCTATGGACTTTAAGTTTTTGAATGCATTTTAGCAGGACCCTTTTTGTTTTCTGCTGGCAAACGCTAATTGGTTCCACCTGGAGTCATATCCTCCACACATTCGAGTTTTCTAGGAAGAAAGCTTCAGAAACCTGAGAAAACATGATATTTCTTTCTGTAAACATGACATTGGATGCATTTGCCAAACAGGAAGATTGTGCTTTTCCCCAAAACCACTTTCACGGTGATTTTTTGGTTAAATCTCACTTCAAAAGTACAACAATTTGTCCAGATACTCCTGGATGAAAACAAAACTATCTGGTTATTTTTAGCTATCTCGATCCCAGATATTGCTTCAGCCTCTGTGTGGGTTTGTGTTTTCTGGACATTCTCTATGGACTTTAAGTTTTTGAATGCATTTTAGCAGGACCCTTTTTGTTTTCTGCTGGGAAACGCTAATTGGTTCCACCTGGAGTCATATCCTCCACACATTCGAGTTTTCTAGGAAGAAAGCTTCAGAATCCTGAGAAAACATGATATTTCTTTCTGTAAACATGACATTGGATGCATTTGCCGAACAGGAAGATTGTGCTTTTCTCCAAAACCACTTTCACGTTGGTTTTTGGTTAAATTTCACTTCAAATCTACAACAATTTGTCCAGATACTCCTGGATGAAAACAAAACTATCTGGTGTGTTGTGGCTATCTCAATGCCAGATCTTGCTACAGCCTCTGTGTGTGTTTGCGTTTTCTGGACATTTTCTATGGACTTTACAGTTTTGAATGCATTTTAGCATGTAAGTTTTTGTTTTTAGCTCCCAAATGCTAATTGGTTCCACCTGGAGTCAAATCCTCCACACATTCGAGTTTTCTAGGAAGAAAGCTTCAGAAACCTGAGAAAACATGATATTTGTATTTGTAAACAAGACATTGGATGCATTTGCTGAACAGGAAGAGTGTAGTTTTCTCCAAAACCACTTTCACGGTGATTTTTTGGTTAAATTTCCCTTCAAAACTACAACAATTTGTCCAGATACTCCTGGATGAAAACAAAACTATCTGGTGTGTTGTGGGTATCTCAATCCAAGATCTTGCTACAGCCTCTGTGTTTTTGTATTTTCTGGACATTCTCCACGGAATTAACAGTTTTGAATGCATTTTAGCATGTAAGTTTTTGTTTTTAGCTGCCAAACGCTAATTGGTTCCACCTGGAGTCAAATCCTCCACACATTCGAATTTTCTAGGAAGAAAGCCCCAGAAACCTGAGAAAACATGATATTTCTTTCTGTAAACATGACATTGGATGCATTTGCCGAAGAGGAAGATTGTGCCTTTCTCCAAAACCACTTTCATTGTGATTTTTTGGTTAAATTTCACTTCAAACTACAACAATTTGTCCAGATAATCCTGGATGAAAACAAAACTATCTGGTTATTTTTAGCTATCTCGATCCCAGATATTGCTTCAGCCTCGGTGTGTGTTTGTGTTTTCTGGACATTCTCTATGGACTTTAAGTTTTTGAATGCATTTTAGCAGGACCCTTTTTGTTTTCTGCTGGCAAACGCTAATTGGTTCCACCTGGAGTCATATCCTCCACACATTCGAGTTTTCTAGGAAGAAAGCTTCAGAAACCTGAGAAAACATGATATTTCTTTCTGTAAACATGACATTGGATGCATTTGCCAAACAGGAAGATTGTGCTTTTCCCCAAAACCACTTTCACGGTGATTTTTTGGTTAAATCTCACTTCAAAAGTACAACAATTTGTCCAGATACTCCTGGATGAAAACAAAACTATCTGGTTATTTTTAGCTATCTCGATCCCAGATATTGCTTCAGCCTCTGTGTGGGTTTGTGTTTTCTGGACATTCTCTATGGACTTTAAGTTTTTGAATGCATTTTAGCAGGACCCTTTTTGTTTTCTGCTGGGAAACGCTAATTGGTTCCACCTGGAGTCATATCCTCCACACATTCGAGTTTTCTAGGAAGAAAGCTTCAGAATCCTGAGAAAACATGATATTTCTTTCTGTAAACATGACATTGGATGCATTTGCCGAACAGGAAGATTGTGCTTTTCTCCAAAACCACTTTCACGTTGGTTTTTGGTTAAATTTCACTTCAAATCTACAACAATTTGTCCAGATACTCCTGGATGAAAACAAAACTATCTGGTGTGTTGTGGCTATCTCAATGCCAGATCTTGCTACAGCCTCTGTGTGTGTTTGCGTTTTCTGGACATTTTCTATGGACTTTACAGTTTTGAATGCATTTTAGCATGTAAGTTTTTGTTTTTAGCTCCCAAATGCTAATTGGTTCCACCTGGAGTCAAATCCTCCACACATTCGAGTTTTCTAGGAAGAAAGCTTCAGAAACCTGAGAAAACATGATATTTGTATTTGTAAACAAGACATTGGATGCATTTGCTGAACAGGAAGAGTGTAGTTTTCTCCAAAACCACTTTCACGGTGATTTTTTGGTTAAATTTCCCTTCAAAACTACAACAATTTGTCCAGATACTCCTGGATGAAAACAAAACTATCTGGTGTGTTGTGGGTATCTCAATCCAAGATCTTGCTACAGCCTCTGTGTTTTTGTATTTTCTGGACATTCTCCACGGAATTAACAGTTTTGAATGCATTTTAGCATGTAAGTTTTTGTTTTTAGCTGCCAAACGCTAATTGGTTCCACCTGGAGTCAAATCCTCCACACATTCGAATTTTCTAGGAAGAAAGCCCCAGAAACCTGAGAAAACATGATATTTCTTTCTGTAAACATGACATTGGATGCATTTGCCGAAGAGGAAGATTGTGCCTTTCTCCAAAACCACTTTCATTGTGATTTTTTGGTTAAATTTCACTTCAAACTACAACAATTTGTCCAGATAATCCTGGATGAAAACAAAACTATCTGGTTATTTTTAGCTATCTCGATCCCAGATATGGCTTCAGCCTCTGTGTGTGTTTGTGTTTTCTGGACATTCTCTATGGACTTTAAGTTTTTGAATGCATTTTAGCAGGACCCTTTTTGTTTTCTGCTGGCAAACGCTAATTGGTTCCACCTGGAGTCAAATCCTCCACACATTCGAGTTTTCTAGGGAGAAAGCTTCAGAAACCTGAGAAAACATGATATTTCTTTCTGTAAACATGACATTGGATGCATTTGCCTAACAGGAAGACTGTGCTTTTCTCCAAAACCACTTTCACGGTGATTTTTTGGTTAAATTTCTCTTCAAAGTACAAGAATTTGTCCAGATATTCCTGGATGAAAACAAAACTATCTGGTGTGTTGTGGCTATCTCGATCCCAGATATTGCTTCAGCCTCGGTGTGTGTTTGTGTTTTCTGGACATTCTCTATGGACTTTAAGTTTTTGAATGCATTTTAGCAGGACCCTTTTTGTTTTCTGCTGGCAAACGCTAATTGGTTCCACCTGGAGTCATATCCTCCACACATTCGAGTTTTCTAGGAAGAAAGCTTCAGAAACCTGAGAAAACATGATATTTCTTTCTGTAAACATGACATTGGATGCATTTGCCAAACAGGAAGATTGTGCTTTTCCCCAAAACCACTTTCACGGTGATTTTTTGGTTAAATCTCACTTCAAAAGTACAACAATTTGTCCAGATACTCCTGGATGAAAACAAAACTATCTGGTTATTTTTAGCTATCTCGATCCCAGATATTGCTTCAGCCTCTGTGTGGGTTTGTGTTTTCTGGACATTCTCTATGGACTTTAAGTTTTTGAATGCATTTTAGCAGGACCCTTTTTGTTTTCTGCTGGGAAACGCTAATTGGTTCCACCTGGAGTCATATCCTCCACACATTCGAGTTTTCTAGGAAGAAAGCTTCAGAATCCTGAGAAAACATGATATTTCTTTCTGTAAACATGACATTGGATGCATTTGCCGAACAGGAAGATTGTGCTTTTCTCCAAAACCACTTTCACGTTGGTTTTTGGTTAAATTTCACTTCAAATCTACAACAATTTGTCCAGATACTCCTGGATGAAAACAAAACTATCTGGTGTGTTGTGGCTATCTCAATGCCAGATCTTGCTACAGCCTCTGTGTGTGTTTGCGTTTTCTGGACATTTTCTATGGACTTTACAGTTTTGAATGCATTTTAGCATGTAAGTTTTTGTTTTTAGCTCCCAAATGCTAATTGGTTCCACCTGGAGTCAAATCCTCCACACATTCGAGTTTTCTAGGAAGAAAGCTTCAGAAACCTGAGAAAACATGATATTTGTATTTGTAAACAAGACATTGGATGCATTTGCTGAACAGGAAGAGTGTAGTTTTCTCCAAAACCACTTTCACGGTGATTTTTTGGTTAAATTTCCCTTCAAAACTACAACAATTTGTCCAGATACTCCTGGATGAAAACAAAACTATCTGGTGTGTTGTGGGTATCTCAATCCAAGATCTTGCTACAGCCTCTGTGTTTTTGTATTTTCTGGACATTCTCCACGGAATTAACAGTTTTGAATGCATTTTAGCATGTAAGTTTTTGTTTTTAGCTGCCAAACGCTAATTGGTTCCACCTGGAGTCAAATCCTCCACACATTCGAATTTTCTAGGAAGAAAGCCCCAGAAACCTGAGAAAACATGATATTTCTTTCTGTAAACATGACATTGGATGCATTTGCCGAAGAGGAAGATTGTGCCTTTCTCCAAAACCACTTTCATTGTGATTTTTTGGTTAAATTTCACTTCAAACTACAACAATTTGTCCAGATAATCCTGGATGAAAACAAAACTATCTGGTTATTTTTAGCTATCTCGATCCCAGATATGGCTTCAGCCTCTGTGTGTGTTTGTGTTTTCTGGACATTCTCTATGGACTTTAAGTTTTTGAATGCATTTTAGCAGGACCCTTTTTGTTTTCTGCTGGCAAACGCTAATTGGTTCCACCTGGAGTCAAATCCTCCACACATTCGAGTTTTCTAGGAAGAAAGCTTCAGAAACCTGAGAAAACATGATATTTCTTTCTGTAAACATGACATTGGATGCGTTTGCCGAACAGGAAGATTGTGCTTTTCTCCAAAACCACTTTCACGGTGATTTTTTGGTTAAATTTCTCTTCAAAGTACAAGAATTTGTCCAGATATTCCTGGATGAAAATAAAACTATCTGGTGTGTTGTGGCTATCTCAATCCCAGATCTTGCTACAGCCTCTGTGTTTGTTTGTGTTTTCTGGACATTCTCTATGGACTTTACAGTTTTGAATGCGTTTTAGCATGTAAGTTTTTGTTTTTAGCTGCCAAACGCTAATTGGTACACCTGGAGTCAAATCCTCCACACATTCGAGTTTTCTAGGAAGAAAGCTTCAGAAACCTGAGAAAACATGATATTTCTTTCTGTAAACATGACATTGGATGCATTTGCCAAACAGGAAGATTGTGCTTTTCCCCAAAAGCACTTTCATGGTGATTTTTTGGTTAAATCTCACTTCAAAAGTACAACAATTTGTGCAGATACTCCTGGATGAAAACAAAACTATCTGGTTATTTTTAGCTATCTCGATCGCAGATATTGCTTCTGCCTCTGTGTGGTTTTGTGTTTTCTGGACATTCTCTATGGACTTTAAGTTTTTGAATGCATTTTAGCAGGACCCTTTTTGTTTTCTGCTGGCAAACGCTAATTGGTTCCACCTGGAGTCATATCCTCCACACATTCGAGTTTTCTAGGAAGAAAGCTTCAGAAACCTGAGAAAACATGATATTTCTTTCTGTAAACATGACATTGGATGCGTTTGCCGAACAGGAAGTTTGTGCTTTTCTCCAAAACCACTTTCACGGTGGTTTTTGGTTAAATTTCACTTCAAATCTACAACAATTTGTCCAGATACTCCTGGATGAAAACAAAACTATCTGGTGTGTTGTGGCTATCTCAATGCCAGATGTTGGTACAGCCTCTGTGTGTGTTTGTGTTTTCTGGACATTCTCTATGGACTTTACGGTTTTGAATGCATTTTAGCAGGACCCTTTTTGTTTTCTGCTGGAAAACGCTAATTGGTTCCACCTGGAGTCAAATCCTCCACACATTCGAGTTTTCTAGGAAGAAAGCTTCAGAAACCTGAGAAAACATGATATTTGTATTTGTAAACAAGACATTGGATGCATTTGCTGAACAGGAAGAGTGTAGTTTTCTCCAAAACTACTTTCACGGTGATTTTTTGGTTAAATTTCCCTTCAAAACTACAAGAATTTGTCCAGATACTCCTGGATGAAAACAAAACTATCTGGTGTGTTGTGGGTATCTCAATCCATGATCTTGCTACAGCCTCTGTGTTTTTGTATTTTCTGGACATTCTCCACGGAATTAACAGTTTTGAATGCATTTTAGCATGTAAGTTTTTGTTTTTAGCTGCCAAACGCTAATTGGTTCCACCTGGAGTCAAATCCTCCACACATTCGAATTTTCTAGGAAGAAAGCTTCAGAAACCTGAGAAAACATGATATTTCTTTCTGTAAACATGACATTGGATGCATTTGCCAAACAGGAAGATTGTGCCTTTCTCCAAAACCACTTTCATTGTGATTTTTTGGTTAAATTTCACTTCAAACTACAACAATTTGTCCAGATAATCCTGGATGAAAACAAAACTATCTGGTTATTTTTAGCTATCTCGATCCCAGATATGGCTTCAGCCTCTGTGTGTGTTTGTGTTTTCTGGACATTCTCTATGGACTTTAAGTTTTTGAATGCTTTTTAGCAGGACCCTTTTTGTTTTCTGCTGGCAAACGCTAATTGGTTCCACCTGGAGTCAAATCCTCCACACATTCGAGTTTTCTAGGGAGAAAGCTTCAGAAACCTGAGAAAACATGATATTTCTTTCTGTAAACATGACATTGGATGCATTTGCCTAACAGGAAGATTGTGCTTTTCTCCAAAACCACTTTCACGGTGATTTTTTGGTTAAATTTCTCTTCAAAGTACAAGAATTTGTCCAGATATTCCTGGATGAAAACAAAACTATCTGGTGATTTTTAGCTATCTCAATCCCAGATCTTGCTACAGCATCTGTGTTTGTTTGTGTTTTCTGGACATTCTCTATGGACTTTACAGTTTTGAATGCGTTTTAGCATGTAAGTTTTTGTTTTTAGCTGCCAAACGCTAATTGGTTCACCTGGAGTCAAATCCTCCACACATTCGAGTTTTCTAGGAAGAAAGCTTCAGAAACCTGAGAAAACATGATATTTCTTTCTGTAAACATGACATTGGATGCATTTGCCAAACAGGAAGATTGTGCTTTTCTCCAAAACCACTTTCATTGTGATTTTTTGGTTAAATTTCACTTCAAAACTACAACAATTTGTCCAGATACTCCTGGATGAAAACAAAACTATCTGGTTATTTTTAGCTATCTCGATCCCAGATATTGCTTCAGCCTCGGTGTGTGTTTGTGTTTTCTGGACATTCTCTATGGACTTTAAGTTTTTGAATGCATTTTAGCAGGACCCTTTTTGTTTTCTTCTGGCAAACGCTAATTGGTTCCACCTGGAGTCATATCCTCCACACATTCGAGTTTTCTAGGAAGAAAGCTTCAGAAACCTGAGAAAACATGATATTTCTTTCTGTAAACATGACATTGGATGCATTTGCCAAACAGAAAGATTGTGCTTTTCCCCAAAACCACTTTCACGGTGATTTTTTGGTTAAATCTCACTTCAAAACTACAACAATTTGTCCAGATACTCCTGGATGAAAACAAAACTATCTGGTAATTTTTAGCTATCTCGATCCTAGATATTGCTTCAGCCTATGTGTGGGTTTGTGTTTTCTGGACATTCTCTATGGACTTTAAGTTTTTGAATGCATTTTAGCAGGACCCTTTTTGTTTTCTGCTGGGAAATGCTAATTGGTTCCACCTGGAGTCATATCCTCCACACATTCGAGTTTTCTAGGAAGAAAGCTTCAGAATCCTGAGAAAACATGATATTTCTTTCTGTAAACATGACATTGGATGCATTTGCCGAACAGGAAGTTTGTGCTTTTCTCCAAAACCACTTTCACGGTGATTTTTGGTTAAATTTCACTTCAAATCTACAACAATTTGTCCAGATACTTCTGGATGAAAACAAAACTATCTGGTGTGTTGTGGCTATCTCAATGCCAGATCTTGCTACAGCCTCTGTGTGTGTTTGCGTTTTCTGGACATTCTCTATGGAGTTTACAGTTTTGAATGCATTTTAGCATGTAAGTTTTTGTTTTTAGCTCCCAAATGCTAATTGGTTCCACCTGGAGTCAAATCCTCCACACATTCGAGTTTTCTAGGAAGAAAGCTTCAGAAACCTGAGAAAACATGATATTTGTATTTGTAAACAAGACATTGGATGCATTTGCTGAACAGGAAGAGTGTAGTTTTCTCCAAAACCACTTTCACGGTGATTTTATGGTTAAATTTCCCTTCAAAACTACAACAATTTGTCCAGATACTCCTGGATGAAAACAAAACTATCTGGTGTGTTGTGGGTATCTCAATCCAAGATCTTGCTACAGCCTCTGTGTTTTTGTATTTTCTGGGTATTCTCTACGGAATTAACAGTTTTGAATGCATTTTAGCATGTAAGTTTTTGTTTTTAGCTGCCAAACGCTAATTGGTTCCACCTGGAGTCAAATCCTCCACACATTCGAATTTTCTAGGAAGAAAGCTTCAGAAACCTGAGAAAACATGATATTTCTTTCTGTAAACATGACATTGGATGCATTTGCCAAAGAGGAAGATTGTGCCTTTCTCCAAAACCACTTTCAATGTGATTTTTTGGTTAAATTTCACTTCAAACTACAACAATTTGTCCAGATAATCCTGGATGAAAACAAAACTATCTGGTTATTTTTAGCTATCTCGATCCCAGATATGGCTTCAGCCTCTGTGTGTGTTTGTGTTTTCTGGACATTCTCTATGGACTTTAAGTTTTTGAATGCATTTTAGCAGGACCCTTTTTGTTTTCTGCTGGCAAACGCTAATTGGTTCCACCTGGAGTCAAATCCTCCACACATTCGAGTTTTCTAGGGAGAAAGCTTCAGAAACCTGAGAAAACATGATATTTCTTTCTGTAAAGATGACATTGGATGTGTTTGCCGAACAGGAAGATTGTGCTTTTCTCCAAAACCACTTTCACAGTGATTTTTTGGTTAAATTTCACCTGAAAGTCACAACAATTTGTCCAGATACTCCTGGATGAAAACAAAACTATCTGGTGATTTTTAGCTACCTCAATCCCCGATCTTGCTACAGCCTCTGTGTGTGTTTGTATTTTCTGGACATTCTCTATGGAATTAACAGTTTTGAATGCATTTTAGCATGTAAGTTTTTGTTTTCTACTGGCAAACGCTAATTGGTTCCCCCTGGAGTCAAATCCTCCACACATTCGAGTTTTCTAGGAAGAAAGCTTCAGAAACCTGAGAAAACATGATATTTCTTTCTGTAAACATGACATTGGATGCATTTGCCGAAAAGGAAGTTTGTGCTTTTCTCCAAAACCACTTTCACGGTGATTTTTGGTTAAATTTCACTTCAAATCTACAATTTGTCCAGATACTCCTGGATAAAAACAAAACTATCTGGTGTGTTGTGGCTATCTCAATGCCAGATCTTGCTACAGCCTCTGTGTGTGTTTGCGTTTTCTGGACATTCTCTATGGACTTTACAGTTTTGAATGCATTTTAGCATGTAAGTTTTTGTTTTTAGCTCCCAAATGCTAATTGGTTCCACCTGGAGTCAAATCCTCCACACATTCGAGTTTTCTAGGAAGAAAGCTTCAGAAACCTGAGAAAACATGATATTTGTATTTGTAAACAAGACATTGGATGCATTTGCCCAACATGAAGAGTGTAGATTTCTCCAAAACCACTTTCACGGTGATTTTTTGATTAAATTTTACTTCAAAACTACAACAATTTGTCCAGATACTCCTGAATGAAAACAAAACTATCTGGTGTGTTGTGGCTATCTCAATCCCAGATCTTGCTACAGCCTCTGTGTTTGTGTGTGTTTTCTGGACATTCTCTATGGACTTTATGGTTTTGAATGCGTTTTAGCATGTAAGTTTTTGTTTTTAGCTGCCAAACGCTAATTGGTTCCACCTGGAGTCAAATCCTCCACACATTCGAGTTTTCAAGGAAGAAAGCTTCAGAAACCTGAGAAAACATGATATTTCTTTCTGTAAACATGACATTGGATGCATTTCCCAAACAGGAAGACTGTGCTTTTCTCCAAATCCACTTTCACGGTGATCTTTGGTTAAATTTCACCCGAAATCCACAAGAATTTGTCCAGATACTCCTGGATGAAAACAAAACTATCTGGTGTGTTGTGGCTATCTCAATCCCAGATCTTGCTACAGACTCTGTGTTTGTTTGTGTTTTCTGGACATTTTCTATGGACTTTACGGTTTTGAGTGCATTTTAGCATGTAAGTTTTTGTTTTCTGCTGGCAAACGCTAATTGGTTCCACCTGGAGTCAAATCCTGCATACATTCGAGTTTTCTAGGAAGAAAGCTTCAGAAACCTGAGAAAACATGATATTTCTTTCTGTAAAGATGACATTGGATGTGTTTGCCGAACAGGAAGATTGTGCTTTTCTCCAAAACCACTTTCACAGTGATTTTTTGGTTAAATTTCACCCGAAATTCACAACAATTTGTCCAGATACTCCTGGATGAAAACAAAACTATCTGGTGATTTTTAGCTACCTCAATCCCCGATCTTGCTACAGCCTCTGTGTGTGTTTGTATTTTCTGGACATTCTCTATGGAATTAACAGTTTTGAATGCATTTTAGCATGTAAGTTTTTGTTTTCTACTGGCAAACGCTAATTGGTTCCCCCTGGAGTCAAATCCTCCACACATTCGAGTTTTCTAGGAAGAAAGCTTCAGAAACCTGAGAAAACATGATATTTCTTTCTGTAAACATGACATTGGATGCATTTGCCGAAAAGGAAGTTTGTGCTTTTCTCCAAAACCACTTTCACGGTGATTTTTGGTTAAATTTCACTTCAAATCTACAATTTGTCCAGATACTCCTGGATGAAAACAAAACTATCTGGTGTGTTGTGGCTATCTCAATGCCAGATCTTGCTACAGCCTCTGTGTGTGTTTGCGTTTTCTGGACATTCTCTATGGACTTTACAGTTTTGAATGCATTTTAGCATGTAAGTTTTTGTTTTTAGCTCCCAAATGCTAATTGGTTCCACCTGGAGTCAAATCCTCCACACATTCGAGTTTTCTAGGAAGAAAGCTTCAGAAACCTGAGAAAACATGATATTTGTATTTGTAAACAAGACATTGGATGCATTTGCCCAACATGAAGAGTGTAGATTTCTCCAAAACCACTTTCACGGTGATTTTTTGATTAAATTTTACTTCAAAACTACAACAATTTGTCCAGATACTCCTGAATGAAAACAAAACTATCTGGTGTGTTGTGGCTATCTCAATCCCAGATCTTGCTACAGCCTCTGTGTTTGTGTGTGTTTTCTGGACATTCTCTATGGACTTTATGGTTTTGAATACGTTTTAGCATGTAAGTTTTTGTTTTTAGCTGCCAAACGCTAATTGGTTCCACCTGGAGTCAAATCCTCCACACATTCGAGTTTTCAAGGAAGAAAGCTTCAGAAACCTGAGAAAACATGATATTTCTTTCTGTAAACATGACATTGGATGCATTTGCCAAACAGGAAGATTGTGCTTTTCTCCAAAACCACTTTCACAGTGATTTTTGTTAAATTTCACCCGAAATCCACAACAATTTGTCCAGATACTCCTGGATGAAAACAAAACTATCTGGTGTGTTGTGGCTATCTCAATCCCAGATCTTGCTACAGACTCTGTGTGTGTTTATGTTTTCTGGACATTCTCTATGGACTTTAAGGTATTGAATGGATTTTAGTAGGACCCTTTTTGTTTTCTGCTGGCAAACGCTAATTGGTTCCACCTGGAGTCAAATCCTCCACACATTCGAATTTTCTAGGAAGAAAGCTTCAGAAACCTGAGAAAACATGATATTTCTTTCTGTAAACATTACATTGGATGCATTTTTTGAACAGGAAGATTGTGCTTTTCTCCAAATCCACTTTCACGGTGATCTTTGGTTGAATTTCACCCAAATTCCACAACAATTTGTCCAGATACTCCTGGATGAAAACAAAACTATCTGGTATGTTGTGGCTATCTCAATCCCAGATCTTGCTACAGCCTCTTTGTGTTTGTTTTTGTTTTCTGGACATTTTCTAAGGACTTTACGGTTTTGAGTGCATTTTAGCATATAAGTTTTTGTTTTTAGCTGCCAAACGCTAATTGGTTCCACCTGGAGTCAAATCCTCCACACATTCGAGTTTTCTAGGAAGAAAGCTTCAGAAACCTGAGAAAACATGATATTTCTTTCTGTAAACATGACATTGGATGTGTTTGCCCAACAGGAAGATTGTGCTTTTCTACAAAACCACTTTCATGGTGATTTTTGTAAAATTTCACCCGAAATCCACAACAATTTGTCCAGATACTCCTGGATGAAAACAAAACTATCTGGTGATTTTTAGCTATCTCAGTCCCCGATCTTGCTACAGCCTCTGTGTGTGTTTGTGTTTTCTGGACATTCTCTATGGAATTAACAGTTTTGAATGCATTTTAGCATGTAAGTTTTTGTTTTCTGCTGGCAAACGCTAATTGGTTCCACCTGGAGTCAAATCCTCCACACATTCGAGTTTTCTAGGAAGAAAGCTTCAGAAACCTGAGAAAACATGATATTTCTTTCTGTAAACATGACAATGGATGCATTTGCCAAACAGGAAAATTGTGCTTTTCTCCAAAACCACTTTCACGGTGATTTTTGGTTAAATTTCTCTTCAAAGTACAACAAATTGTCCAGATACTCCTGGATGAAAACAAAACTATCTGGTGTGTTGTGGCTATCTCAATCCCAGATCTTGCTACAGCCTCTGTGTGTGTTTGTGTTTTCTGGACATTCTCTATGGACTTTACGGTTTTTAATGCATTTTAGCATGTAAGGTTTTGTTTTTAGCTGCCAAACGCTAATTGGTTCCACCTGGAGTCAAATCCTCCACACATTCGAGTTTTCTAGGAAGAAAGCTTCAGAAACCTGAGAAAACATGATATTTCTTTCTGTAAACATGACATTGGATGCATTTGCCGAGCAGGAAGATTGTGGTTTTCTCCAAAACCACTTTCACGGTGGGTTTTGTTAAATTTCACTTCAAAAGTACAACAATTTCTCCAGATACTCCTGGATGAAAACCAAACTATCTGGTGTGTTGTGGCTATCTCAATCCCAGATCTTGCTACACTCTCTGTGTGTGTTTGCGTTTTCTGGACATTCTCTATGGACTTTATGGTTTTGAATGCATTTTAGCAGGACCCTTTTTGTTTTCTGCTGGCAAACGCTAATTGGTTCCACCTGGAGTCATATCCTCCACACATTCGAGTTTTCTAGGGAGAAAGCTTCAGAAACCTGAGAAAACATGATATTTCTTTCTGTAAACATGACATTGGATGCATTTGTTGAACAGGAAGTTTGTGCTTTTCTCCAAAACCACTTTCATGGTGATTTTTGGTTAAATTTCACTTCAAATCTACAACAATTTGTCCAGATACTCCTGGATGAAAACAAAACTATCTGGTGTGTTGTGGCTATCTAAATCCAAGATCTTGCTACAGCCTCTGTGTTTTTGTATTTTGTGGACATTCTCTACGGAATTAACAGTTTTGAATGCATTTTAGCATGTAAGTTTTTGTTTTTAGCTGCCAAACGCTAATTGGTTCCACCTGGAGTCAAATCCTCCACACATTCGAGTTTTCTAGGAAGAAAGCTTCAGAAACCTGAGAAAACATGATATTTCTTTCTGTAAACATGACAATGGATGCATTTGCCAAACAGGAAAATTGTGCTTTTCTCCAAAACCACTTTCACGGTGATTTTTGGTTAAATTTCTCTTCAAAGTACAACAAATTGTCCAGATACTCCTGGATGAAAACAAAACTATCTGGTGTGTTGTGGCTATCTCAATCCCAGATCTTGCTACAGTCTCTGTGTTTGTTTGTGTTTTCTGGACATTCTCTATGGACTTGACGGTTTTGAATGCGTTTTAGCATGTAAGTTTTTGTTTTTAGCTGCCAAACGCTAATTGGTTCACCTGGAGTCAAATCCTCCACACATTCGAGTTTTCTAGGAAGAAAGCTTCAGAAACCTGAGAAAACATGATATTTCTTTCTGTAAACATGACATTGGATGCATTTGCCGAACAGGAAGATTGTGCTTTTCTCAAAAACAACTTTCATTGTGATTTTTTGGTTAAATTTCACTTCAAAACTACAACAATCTGTCCAGATACTCCTGGATGAAAACAAAACTATCTAGTGATTTTTAGCTATCTCAATCCCCGATCTTGCTACAGCCTCTGTGTGTGTTTGTATTTTCTGGACATTCTCTATGGACTTTAAGTTTTTTAATGCATTTTAGCAGGACCCTTTTTGTTTTCTGCTGGCAAACGCTAATTGGTTCCACCTGGAGTCAAATCCTCCACACATTCGAGTTTTCTAGGGAGAAAGCTTCAGAAACCTGAGAAAACATGATATTTCTTTCTGTAAACATGACAATGGATGCATTTGCCGAACAGGAAGCTTGTGCTTTTCTCCAAAACCACTTTCACGGTGATTTTTTGGTTAAATTTCTCTTAAAAGTACAACAATTTGTCCAGATACTCCTGGATGAAAACAAAACTATGTGGTGTGTTGTGGCTATCTCAATCCCAGACTTGCTACAGCCTCTGTGTTTGTTTGTGTTTTCTGGACATTCTCTATGGCCTTTACAGTTTTGAATGCGTTTTAGCATGTAAGTTTTTGTTTTTAGCTGCCAAACGCTAATTGGTTCACCTGGAGTCAAATCCTCCACACATTCGAGTTTTCTAGGAAGAAAGCTTCAGAAACCTGAGAAAACATGATATTTCTTTCTGTAAACATGACATTGGATGCATTTCCCAAACAGGAAGACTGTGCTTTTCTCCAAAACCACTTTCATTGTGATTTTTTCGTTAAATTTCACTTCAAAACTACAACAATTTGCCCAGATACTCCTGGATGAAAACAAAACTATCTGGTGTGTTGTGGCTATCTCAATCCCAGATCTTGCTACAGACTCTGTGTGTGTTTGTGTTTTCTGGACATTCTCTATGGACTTTAAGATTTTGAATGCATTTTAGTAGGACGCTTTTTGTTTTCTGCTGGCAAACGCTAATTGGTTCCACCTGGAGTCAAATCCTCCACACATTCGAATTTTCTAGGAAGAAAGATTCAGAAACCTGAGAAAACATGATATTTCTTTCTGTAAACATGACATTGGATGCATTTGTTGAACAGGAAGATTGTGCTTTTCTCCAAATCCACTTTCACGGTGATCTTTGGTTAAATTTCACCCGAAATCCACAACAATTTGTCCAGATACTCCTGGATGAAAACAAAACTATCTGGTGTGTTGTGGCTATCTCAATCCCAGATCTTGCTACAGCCTCTTTGTGTTTGCTTGTGTTTTCTGGACATTTTCTATGGTCTTTACGGTTTTGAGTGCATTTTAGCATGTAAGTTTTTGTTTTTAGCTGCCAAATGCTAATAGGTTCAACCTGGAGTCAAATCCTCCACACATTCGAGTTTTCTAGGAAGAAAGCTTCAGAAACCTGAGAAAACATGATATTTCTTTCTGTAAACATGACATTGGATGTGTTTGCCGAACAGGAAGATTGTGCTTTTCTACAAAACCACTTTCACGGTGATTTTTTGGTTAAATTTCACCCGAAATCCACAAGAATTTGTCCAGATACTCCTGGATGAAAACAAAACTATCTGGTTATTTTTAGCTATCTCAATCCCCGATCTTGCTACAGCCTCTGTGGGTGTTTGTGTGTTCTGGACATTCTCTATGGACTTAACAGTTTTGAATGCATTTTAGCATGTAAGTTTTTGTTTTCTGCTGGCAAACGCTAATTGGTTCCACCTGGAGTCAAATCCTGCACACATTCGAGTTTTCTAGGAAGAAAGCTTCAGAAACCTGAGAAAACATGATATTTCTTTCTGTAAACATGAAAATGGATGCAATTGCCAACAGGAAGATTGTGCTTTTCTCCAAAACCACTTTCACGGTGATTTTTTGGTTAAATTTCTCTTCAAAGTACAACAAATTGTCCAGATACTCCTGGATGAAAAGAAAAGTATCTGGTGTGTTGTGGCTATCTCAATCCCAGATCTTGCTACAGCCTCTGTGTGTGTTTGTGTTTTCTGGACATTCTCTATGGACTTGACGGTTTTGAATGCGTTTTAGCATGTAAGTTTTTGTTTTTAGCTGCCAAACGCTAATTGGTTCCACCTGGAGTCAAATCCTCCACACATTCGAGTTTTCTAGGAAGAAAGCTTCAGAAACCTGAGAAAACATGATATTTCTTTCTGTAAACATGACATTGGATGCATTTGCCGAACAGGAAGTTTGTGCTTTTCTCCAAAACCACTTTCACGGTGAATTTTGTTAAATTTTACCCGAAATCCACAAGAATTTGTCCAGATACTCCTGGATGAAAACAAAACTATCTGGTGTGTTGTGGCTATCTCAATCCCAGATCTTGCTACAGACTCTGTGTGTGTTTGTGTTTTCTGGACATTCTCTATGGACTTTAAGGTTTTGAATGCATTTTAGTAGGACCCTTTTTGTTTTCTGCTGGCAAACGCTAATTGGTTCCACCTGGAGTCAAATCCTCCACACATTCGAATTTTCTAGGAAGAAAGCTTCAGAAACCTGAGAAAACATGATATTTCTTTCTGTAAACATGACATTGGATGCATTTGTTGAACAGGAAGATTGTGCTTTTCTCCAAATCCACTTTCACGGTGATCTTTGGTTAAATTTCACCCGAAATCCACTACAATTTGTCCAGATACTCCTGGATGAAAACAAAACTATCTGGTGTGTTGTGGCTATCTCAATCCCAGATCTTGCTACAGGCTCTTTGTGTTTGTTTGTGTTATCTGGACATTTTCTATGGACTTTACGGTTTTGAATGCATTTTAGCATGTAAGTTTTTGTTTTCTGCTGGAAAACGCTAATTGGTTCCACCTGGAGTCAAATCCTTCACACATTCGAGTTTTCTAGGAAGAAAGCTTCAGAAACCTGAGAAAACATGATATTTCTTTCTGTAAACATGACATTGGATGCATTTGCCGAACAGGAATATTGTGCTTTTCTCCAAAACCACTTTCACGGTGATTTTTTGGTTAAATTTCTCTTCAAGGTACAACAATTTGTCCAGTTATTCCTGGATGAAAAGAAAAGTATCTGGTGTATTGTGGCTACCTCAATGCCAGATCTTGCTACAGCATCTGTGTTTGTTTGTGTTTTCTGGACATTCTCTATGGACTTGACGGTTTTGAATGCATTTTAGCAGGACCATTTTTGTTTTTAGCTGCCAAACGCTCTTTGCTTCCACCTGGAGTCAAACCCTCCACACATTCGAATTTTCTAGGAAGATACCTTCAGAAACCTGAGAAAACATGATATTTCTTTCTGTAAACATGACATTGGATGCATTTGCCGAACAGGAAGATTGTGCTTTTCTCCAAAACAACTTTCATTTTGATTTTTTGGTTTAATTTCACTTCAAAACTACAACAATTTGTCCAGATACTCCTGGATGAAAACAAAGATATCTGGTGATTTTTAGCTATGTCAATGCCAGATCTTGCTACAGCCTCTGTGTGTGTTTGTGTTTTCTGGACATTCTCTATGGACTTGACGGTTTTGAATATATTTTAGCATGTAAGTTTTTGTTTTTAGCTGCCAAACGCTAATTGGTTCCACCTGGAGTCAAATCCTCCACACATTCGAGTTTTCTAGGAAGAAAGCTTCAGAAACCCGAGAAAACATGATATTTCTTTCTGTCAACATGACATAGGTTGCATTTGCCGAACAGGAAGATTGTGCTTTTCTCCCAAACCACTTTCACGGTGATTTTTTGGTTAAATTTCACTTCAAAACTACAACAATTTGTCCAGATACTCCTGGATGAAAACAAAACTATCTGGTTATTTTTAGCTATCTCAATCCCAGATATTGCTTCAGCCTCTGTGTGTGTTTGTGTTTTCTGGACATTCTCTATGGACTTTAAGGTTTTGAATGCATTTTAGCATGTAAGTTTTTGTTTTCTGCTGGCAAACGCTAATTGGTTCCACCTGGAGTCAAATCCTCCACACATTTGAGTTTTCTAGGAAGAAAGCTTCAAAAACCTGAGAAAACATGATATTTCTTTCTGTAAACATGACATTGGATGCATTTGCCAAACAGGAAGATTGTGCTTTCCTCCAAAACCACTTTCACGGTGATTTTTGTTAAATTTCACCCGAAATCCACAACAATTTGTCCAGATACTCCTGGATGAAAACAAAACTATCTGGTGTGTTGTGGCTATCTCAATGCCAGATCTTGGTACAGCCTCTGTGTGTGTTTGTGTTTTCTGGACATTCTCTATGGACTTTAAGGTTTTGAATGCATTTTAGCAGGATCCTTTTTGTTTTCTGCTGGAAAACGCTAATTGGTTCCACCTGGAGTCAAATCCTCCACACATTCGAGTTTTCTTGGAAGAAAGCTTCAGAAACCTGAGAAAACATGATATTTCTTTCTGTAAACATGACATTGGATGCATTTGCCGAACAGGAAGATTGTGCTTTTCTCCAAAACCACTTTCACGGTGATTTTTTGGTTAAATTTCTCTTCAAAGTACAACAATTTGTTCAGATATTCCTGGATGAAAAGAAAAGTATCTGGTGTATTGTGGCTACCTCAATGCCAGATCTTGCTACAGCCTCTGTGTGTGTTTGTGTTTTCTGGACATTCTCTATGGACTTTACGGTTTTGAATGCATTTTAGCAGGACCATTTTTGTTTTTAGCTGCCAAACGCTAATTGGTTCCACCTGGAGTCAAATCCTCCACACATTCGAGTTTTCTAGGAAGAAAGCTTCAGAAACCTGAGAAAACATGATATTTCTGTCTGTAAACATGACATTGGATGCATTTGCCAAACAGGAAGATTGTGCTTTTCTCCAAAACCACTTTCACGGTGATTTTTTGGTTAAATTTCTCTTCAAAGTACAACAATTTGTATAGATACTCCTGGATGAAAACAAAACTATCTGGTTATTTTTAGCTATCTCAATCCCAGATATTGCTTCAGCCTCTGTGTGTGTTTGTGTTTTCTGGACATTCTCTATGGACTTTAAGTTTTTGAATGCATTTTAGCATGTAAGTTTTTGTTTTCTGCTGGCAAACGCTAATTGGTTCCACCTGGAGTCAAATCCTCCACACATTCGAGTTTTCTAGGAAGAAGGCTTCAGAAACCTGAGAAAACATGATATTTCTTTCTGTAAACATGACATTGGATGCATTTGCCAAACAGGAAGTTTGTACTTTCCTGCAAAACCACTTTCACGGTGATTTTTGTTAAATTTCACCCGAAATCCACAACAATTTGTCCAGATACTCCTGGATGAAAACAAAACTATCTGGTGTGCTGTGGCTATCTCAATCCCAGATATTGCTACAGCCTCTGTGTGTGTTTGTGTTTTCTGGACATTCTCTATGGACTTTAAGGTTTTGAATGCATAGCAGGACCCTTTTTGTTTTCTGCTGGAAAACGCTAATTGTTTCCACCTGGAGTCAAATCCTCCAGACATTCGAGTTTTCTAGGAAGAAAGCTTCAAAAACCTGAGAAAACATGATATTTCTTTCTGTCAACATGACATTGGATGCATTTGCCGAACAGGAAGATTGTGCTTTTCCCCAAAACCACTTTCACGGTGATTTTTTGGTTACATTTCTCTTCAAAGTACAAGAATTTTTCCAGATATTCCTGGATGAAAACAAAACTATCTGGTGTGTTGTGGCTATCTCAATCCCAGATCTTGCTACAGCCTCTGTGTGTGTTTGTGTTTTCTGGACATTCTCTATGGACTTGACGGTTTTGAATGCGTTTTAGCATGTAAGTTTTTGTTTTTAGCTGCCAAACGCTAATTGGTTCCACCTGGAGTCAAATCCTCCACACATTCGAGTTTTCTAGGAAGAAAGCTTCAGAAACCTGAGAAAACATGATATTTCTTTCTGTAAACATGACATTGGATGCATTTGCCGAACAGGAAGTTTGTGCTTTTCTCCAAAACCACTTTCACGGTGAATTTTGTTAAATTTTACCCGAAATCCACAAGAATTTGTCCAGATACTCCTGGATGAAAAGAAAGCTATCTGGTGTGCTGTGGCTATCTCAATCCCAGATCTTGCTACAGACTCTGTGTGTGTTTGTGTTTTCTGGACATTCTCTATGGACTTTAAGGTTTTGAATGCATTTTAGTAGGACCCTTTTTGTTTTCTGCTGGCAAACGCTAATTGGTTCCACCTGGAGTCAAATCCTCCACACATTCGAATTTTCTAGGAAGAAAGCTTCAGAAACCTGAGAAAACATGATATTTCTTTCTGTAAACATGACAATGGATGCATTTGCCAAACAGGAAGATTGTGGTATTCTCCAAAACCACTTTCACGGTGATTTTTTGGTTACATTTCACTTCAAAACTACAACAATTTGTCCAGATACTCCTGGATGAAAACAAAACTATCTGGTGTGTTGTGGCTATCTCAATCCCAGATCTTGCTACAGCCTCTGTGTTTGTTTGTGTTTTCGGGACATTCTCAATGGACTTTACGTTTTTTAATGCATTTTAGCATGTAAGGTTTTTTTTTAGCTGCCAAACGCTAATTGGTTCCACCTGGAGTCAAATCCTCCACACATTCGAGTTTTCTAGGAAGAAAGCTTCAGAAACCTGAGAAAACATGATATTTCTTTCTGTAAACATGACATTGGATGTGTTTGCCGAACAGGAAGATTGTGCTTTTCTCTAAAACCACTTTCACGGTGATTTTTTGGTTAAATTTCACTTCAAAACTACAACAATTTGTCCAGATACTCCTGGATGAAAACAAAACTATCTGGTTATTTTTAGCTATCTCAATCCCAGATATTGCTTCAGCCTCTGTGTGGGTTTGTGTTTTCTGGACATTCTCTATGGACTTTAAGTTTTTGAATGCATTTTAGCAGGACCCTTTTTGTTTTCTGCTGGCAAACGCTAATTGGTTCCACCTGGAGTCATATCCTCCACACATTCGAGTTTTCTAGGGAGAAAGCTTCAGAAACCTGAGAAAACATGATATTTCTTTCTGTAAACATGACATTGGATGCATTTGTTGAACAGGAAGTTTGTGCTTTTCTCCAAAACCACTTTCATGGTGATTTTTGGTTAAATTTCACTTCAAATCTACAACAATTTGTCCAGATACTCCTGGATGAAAACAAAACTATCTGGTGTGTTGTGGCTATCAAAATCCAAGATCTTGCTACAGCCTCTGTGTTTTTGTATTTTCTGGACATTCTCTACGGAATTAACAGTTTTGAATGCATTTTAGCATGTAAGTTTTTGTTTTTAGCTGCCAAACGCTAATTGGTTCCACCTGGAGTCAAATCCTCCACACATTCGAGTTTTCTAGGAAGAAAGCTTCAGAAACCTGAGAAAACATGATATTTCTTTCTGTAAACATGACATTGGATGCATTTTCCGAACAGGAAGATTGTGCTTTTCTCCAAAACCACTTTCATTGTGATTTTTTGGTTAAATTTCACTTCAAACTACAGCAATTTGTCCAGATACTCCTGGATGAAAACAAAACTATCTGGTTATTTTTAGCTATCTCAATCCCAGATATTGTTTCAGCCTCTGTGTGTGTTTGTGTTTTCTGGACATTCTCTATGGACTTTAAGTTTTTGAATGCATTTTAGCAGGACCCTTTTTGTTTTCTGCTGGCAAACGCTAATTGGTTCCACCTGGATACAAATCCTCCACACATTCGAGTTTTCTAGGAAGAAAGCTTCAGAAACCTGAGAAAACATGATATTTCTTTCTGTAAACATGACAATGGATGCATTTGCCAAACAGGAAAATTGTGCTTTTCTCCAAAACCACTTTCACGGTGATTTTTGGTTAAATTTCTCTTCAAAGTACAACAAATTGTCCAGATACTCCTGGATGAAAACAAAACTATCTGGTGTGTTGTGGCTATCTCAATCCCAGATCTTGCTACAGTCTCTGTGTTTGTTTGTGTTTTCTGGACATTCTCTATGGACTTTACGGTTTTGAATGCGTTTTAGCATGTAAGTTTTTGTTTTTAGCTGCCAAACGCTAATTGGTTCCACCTGGAGTCAAATCCTCCACACATTCGAGTTTTCTAGGAAGAAAGCTTCAGAAACCTGAGAAAACATGATATTTCTTTCTGTAAACATGACATTGGATGCATTTGCTGAACAGGAAGATTGTGCTTTTCTCAAAAACAACTTTCATTGTGATTTTTTGGTTAAATTTCACTTCAAAACTACAACAATTTGTCCAGATAATCCTGGATGAAAACAAAACTATCTGGTTATTTTTAGCTATCTCAATCCCAGATATTGCTTCAGCCTCTGTGTGTGTTTGTGTTTTCTGGACATTCTCTATGGACTTTAAGTTTTTTAATGCATTTTAGCAGGACCCTTTTTGTTTTCTGCTGGCAAACGCTAATTGGTTCCACCTGGAGTCAAATCCTCCAGACATTCGAGTTTTCTAGGGAGAAAGCTTCAGAAACCTGAGAAAACATGATATTTCTTTCTGTAAACATGACAATGGATGCATTTGCCGAACAGGAAGCTTGTGCTTTTCTCCAAAACCACTTTCACGGTGATTTTTTGGTTAAATTTCTCTTCAAAGTACAACAATTTGTCCAGATACTCCTGGATGAAAACAAAACTATGTGGTGTGTTGTGGCTATCTCAATCCCATTCTTGCTACAGCCTCTGTGTTTGTTTGTGTTTTCTGGACATTCTCTATGGCCTTTACAGTTTTGAATGCGTTTTAGCATGTAAGTTTTTGTTTTTAGCTGCCAAACGCTAATTGGTTCACCTGGAGTCAAATCATCCACACATTCGAGTTTTCTAGGAAGAAAGCTTCAGAAACCTGAGAAAACATGATATTTCTTTCTGTAAACATGACATTGGATGCATTTCCCAAACAGGAAGACTGTGCTTTTCTCTAAAACCACTTTCATTGTGATTTTTTCGTTAAATTTCACTTCAAAACTACAACAATTTGCCCAGATACTCCTGGATGAAAACAAAACTATCTGGTGTGTTGTGGCTATCTCAATCCCAGATCTTGCTACAGACTCTGTGTGTGTTTGTGTTTTCTGGACATTCTCTATGGACTTTAAGGTTTTGAATGCATTTTAGTAGGACGCTTTTTGTTTTCTGCTGGCAAACGCTAATTGGTTCCACCTGGAGTCAAATCCTCCACACATTCGAATTTTCTAGGAAGAAAGCTTCAGAAACCTGAGAAAACATGATATTTCTTTCTGTAAACATGACATTGGATGCATTTGTTGAACAGGAAGATTGTGCTTTTCTCCAAATCCACTTTCACGGTGATCTTTGGTTAATTTTCACCCGAAATCCACAACAATTTGTCCAGATACTCATGGATGAAAACAAAACTATCTGGTGTGTTGTGGCTATCTCAATCCCAGATCTTGCTACAGCCTCTTTGTGTTTGTTTGTGTTTTCTGGACATTTTCTATGGTCTTTACGGTTTTGAGTGCATTTTCGCATGTAAGTTTTTGTTTTTAGCTGCCAAACGCTAATAGGTTCCACCTGGAGTCAAATCCGCCACACATTCGAGTTTTCTAGGAAGAAAGCTTCAGAAACCTGAGAAAACATGATATTTCTTTCTGTAAACATGACATTGGATGTGTTTGCCGAACAGGAAGATTGTGCTTTTCTACAAAACCACTTTCACGGTGATTTTTTGATTAAATTTCACCCGAAATCCACAAGAATTTGTCCAGATACTCCTGGATGAAAACAAAACTATCTGGTTATTTTTAGCTATCTCAATCCCCGATCTTGCTACAGCCTCTGTGTGTGTTTGTGTTTTCTGGACATTCTCTATGGACTTTACGGTTTTGAATGCGTTTTAGCATGTAAGGTTTTGTTTTCTGCTGGCAAACGCTAATTCGTTCCACCTGGAGTCAAATCCTCCACACATTCGAGTTTTCTAGGGAGAAAGCTTCAGAAACATGAGAAAACATGATATTTCTTTCTGTAAACATGACAATGGATGCAATTGCCAAACAGGAAGATTGTGCTTTTCTCCAAAACCACTTTCACGGTGATTTTTTGGTTAAATTTCTCTTCAAAGTACAACAATTTGTCCAGATACTCCTGGATGAAAACAAAACTATCTGGTGTGTTGTGGCTATCTCAATCCCAGATCTTGCTACAGCCTCTTTGTGTTTGTTTGTGTTTTCTGGACATTTTCTATGGACTTTACGGTTTTGAATGCATTTTAGCATGTAAGTTTTTGTTTTTAGCTGCCAAACGCTAATAGGTTCCACCTGGAGTCAAATCCTCCACACATTCGAGTTTTCTAGGAAGAAAGCTTCAGAAACCTGAGAAAACATGATATTTCTTTCTGTAAACATGACATTGGATGTGTTTGCCGAACAGGAAGATTGTGCTTTTCTCCAAAACCACTTTCACGGTGATTTTTTGGTTAAATTTCACTTCAAAACTACAACAATTTGTCCAGATACTCCTGGATGAAAAAAAGATATCTGGTGATTTTTTGCTATCTCAATCGCAGATCTTGCTACAGCCTCTGTGTGTGTTTGTGTTTTCTGGACATTCTCTATGGACTTTATGGTTTTGAATGTGTTTTAGCATGTAAGGTTTTGTTTTTAGCTGCCAAACGCTAATTGGTTCCACCTGGAGTCAAATCCTCCACACATTCGAGTTTTCTAGGAAGCTTCAGAAACCTGAGAAAACATGATATTTCTTTCTGTAAACATGACATTGGATGCATTTGCCGAACAGGAAGTTTGTGCTTTCCTCCAAAACCACTTTCACGGTGATTTTTGTTAAATTTCACCCGAAATCCACAACAATTTGTCCAGATACTCCTGGATGAAAAGAAAAGGATCTGGTGTGTTGTGGCTATCTCAATGCCAGATCTTGCTACAGCCTCTGTGTGTGTTTGTGTTTTCTGGACATTCTCTATGGACTTTAAGGTTTTGAATGCATTTTAGCAGGACCCTTTTTGTTTTCTGCTGGAAAACGCTAATTGGTTCCACCTGGAGTCAAATCCTCCACACATTCGAGTTTTCTAGGAAGAAAGCTTCAGAAACCTGAGAAAACATGATATTTCTTTCTGTAAACATGACATTGGATGCATTTGCCGAACAGGAATATTGTGCTTTTCTCCAAAACCACTTTCACGGTGATTTTTTGGTTAAATTTCTCTTCAAGGTACAACAATTTTTCCAGATATTCCTGGATGAAAAGAAAAGTATCTGGTGTATTGTGGCTACCTCAATGCCAGATCTTGCTACAGCCTCTGTGTGTGTTTGTGTTTTCTGGACATTCTCTATGGACTTGACGGTTTTGGATGCATTTTAGCAGGACCATTTTTGTTTTTAGCTGCCAAACGCTCTTTGCTTCCACCTGGAGTCAAACCCTCCACACATTCGAATTTTCTAGGAAGATACCTTCAGAAACCTGAGAAAACATGATATTTCTTTCTGTAAACATGACATTGGATGCATTTGCCGAACAGGAAGATTGTGCTTTTCTCCAAAACAACTTTCATTTTGATTTTTTGGTTTAATTTCACTTCAAAACTACAACAATTTGTCCAGATACTCCTGGATGAAAACAAAGATATCTGGTGATATTTTGCTATGTCAATGCCAGATCTTGCTACAGCCTCTGTGTGTGTTTGTGTTTTCTGGACATTCTCTATGGACTTTACGGTTTTGAATATATTTTAGCATGTAAGTTTTTGTTTTTAGCTGCCAAACGCTAATTGGTTCCACCTGGAGTCAAATCCTCCACACATTCGAGTTTTCTAGGAAGAAATCTTCAGAAACCTGAGAAAACATGATATTTCTTTCTGTAAACATGACATTGGATGCATTTGCCGAACAGGAAGATTGTGCTATTCTCCCAAACCACATTCACGGTGATTTTTTGGTTAAATTTCACTTCAAAACTACAACAATTTGTCCAGATACTCCTGGATGAAAACAAAACTATCTGGTTATTTTTAGCTAACTCAATCCCAGATATTGCTTCAGCCTCTGTGTGTGTTTGTGTTTTCTGGACATTCTCTATGGACTTTACAGTTTTGAATGCATTTTAGCAGGACCATTTTTGTTTTTAGCTGCCAAACGCTAATTGGTTCCACCTGGAGTCAAATCCTCCACACATTCGAGTTTTCTAGGAAGCTTCAGAAACCTGAGAAAACATGATATTTCTTTCAGTAAACATGACATTGGATGCATTTGCCGAACAGGAAATTTGTGCTTTCCTCCAAAACCACTTTCAGGTTGATTTTTGGGTTAAATTTCTCTTCAAAGTACAATTTGTCCAGATACTCCTGGATGAAAACAAAACTATCTGGTTATTTTTCGCTATCTCAATCCCAGATATTGCTTCAGCCTCTGTGTGTTTTTGTGTTTTCTGGACATTCTCTATGGACTTTAAGTTTTTGAATGTATTTTAGCATGTAAGTTTTTGTTTTCTGCTGGCAAACGCTAATTGGTTCCACCTGGAGTCAAATCCTCCACACATTCGAGTTTTCTAGGAAGAAGGCTTCAGAAACCTGAGAAAACATGATATTTCTTTTTGTAAACATGACATTGGATGCATTTGCCGAACAGGAAGATTGTGCTTTTCTCCAAAACCACTTTCACGGTGATTTTTTGGTTAAATTTCATTTCAAATCTACAACAATTTGTCCAGATACTTCTGGATGAAAAGAAAAGGATCTGGAGTGTTGTGGCTATCTCAATGCCAGATCTTGCTATAGCCTCTGTGTTTTTTTGTGTTTTCTGGACATTCTCTATGGACTTTATGGTTTTGAATGCGTTTTAGCATGTAAGGTTTTGTTTTTAGCTGCCAAACGCTAATTGGTTCCACCTGGAGTCAAATCCTCCACACATTCGAGTTTTCTAGGAAGCTTCAGAAACCTGAGAAAACATGATATTTCTTTCTGTAAACATGACATTGGATGCATTTGCCGAACAGGAAGTTTGTACTTTCCTCCAAAACCACTTTCACGGTGATTTTTGTTAAATTTCACCCGAAATCCACAACAATTTGTCCAGATACTCCTGGATGAAAACAAAACTATCTGGTGTGTTGTGGCTATCTCAATGCCAGATCTTGGTACAGCCTCTGTGTGTGTTTGTGTTTTCTGGACATTCTCTATGGACTTTATGGTTTTGAATGCATTTTAGCTGGACCCTTTTTGTTTTCTGCTGGAAAACGCTAATTGGTTCCACGTGGAGTCAAATCCTCCACACATTCGAGTTTTCTAGGAAGAAAGCTTCAGAAACCTGAGAAAACATGATATTTCCTTCTGAAAACATGACATTGGATGCATTTGCTGAACAGGAAGATTGTGCTTTTCTCCATAACCACTTTCACGGTGATTTTTTGGTTAAATTTCTCTTCAAGGTACAACAATTTGTCCAGATATTCCTGGATGAAAAGAAAAGTATCTGGTGTATTGTGGCTACCTCAATGCCAGATCTTGCTACAGCCTCTGTGTGTGTTTGTGTTTTCTGGACATTCTCTATGGACTCTATGGTTTTGAATGCGTTTTAGCATGTAAGGTTTTGTTTTTAGCTGCAAAACGCTAATTGGTTCCACCTGGAGTCAAATCCTCCACACATTCGAGTTTTCTAGGAAGCTTCAGAAACCTGAGAAAACATGATATTTCTTTCTGTAAACATGACATTGGATGCATTTGCCGAACAGGAATTTTGTGCTTTCCTCCAAAACTACTTTCACGGTGATTTTTTGGTTAAATTTCACCCGAAATCCACAACAATTTGTCCAGATACTCCTGGATGAAAACAAAACTATCTGGTGTGTTGTGGCTATCTCAATGCCAGATCTTGGTACAGCCTCTGTGTGTGTTTGTGTTTTCTGGACATTCTCTATGGACTTGACGGTTTTGAATGCATTTTCGCATGTAAGTTTTTGTTTTCAGCTGGCAAACGCTAATTGGTTCCACCTGGAGTCAAATCCGCCACACATTCGAGTTTTCTAGGAAGAAAGCTTCAGAAACCTGAGAAAACATGATATTTCTTTCTGTAAACATGACATTGGATGCATTTGCCTGACAGGAAGATTGTGCTTTTCCCCAAAACCACTTTCACGGTGATTTTTTGGTTAAATTTCAACCGAAATCCACAACAATTTGTCCAGATACTCCTGGATGAAAACAAAACTATCTGGTGATTTTTAGCTATCTCAATCCCAGATCTTGCTACAGCCTCTGTGTTTGTTGTCTTTTCTGGACATTCTCTATGGACTTTACGGTTTTGAATGCATTTTAGCATGTAAGGTTTTGTTTTTAGCTGCCAAACGCTAATTGGTTCCACCTGGAGTCAAATCCTCCACACAGTCGAGTTTTCTAGGAAGAAAGCTTCAGAAACATGAGAAAACATGATATTTGTATTTGTAAACATGACATTGGATGCAATTGCCGAACAGGAAGATTGTGCTTTTCTCCAAAACCACTTTCACGGTGATTTTTTTGGTTAAATTTCACTTCAAAACTACAACAATTTGTCCAGATACTCCTGGATGACAACAAAACTATCTGGTGTGTTGTGGCTATCTCAATCCCAGATCTTGCTACAGCCTCTGTGTTTGTTTGTGTTTTCTGGACATTCTCTATGGACTTTACGGTTTTGAATATATTTTAGCATGTAAGTTTTTGTTTTTAGCTGCCAAACGCTAATTGGTTCCACCTGGAGTCAAATCCTCCACACATTCGAGTTTTCTAGGAAGAAATCTTCAGAAACCTGAGAAAACATGATATTTCTTTCTGTAAACATGACATTGGATGCATTTGCCGAACAGGAAGATTGTGCTATTCTCCCAAACCACATTCACGGTGATTTTTTGGTTAAATTTCACTTCAAAACTACAACAATTTGTCCAGAAACTCCTGGATGAAAACAAAACTATCTGGTTATTTTTAGCTAACTCAATCCCAGATATTGCTTCAGCCTCTGTGTGTGTTTGTGTTTTCTGGACATTCTCTATGGACTTTACAGTTTTGAATGCATTTTAGCAGGACCATTTTTGTTTTTAGCTGCCAAACGCTAATTGGTTCCACCTGGAGTCAAATCCTCCACACATTCGAGTTTTCTAGGTAGAAAGCTTCAGAAACCTGAGAAAACATGATATTTCTGTCTGTAAACATGACATTGGATGCATTTGCCAATCAGGAAGATTGTGCTTTTCTCCAAAACCACTTTCACGGTGATTTTTTGGTTAAATTTCTCTTCAAAGTACAACAATTTGTATAGATACTCCTGGATGAAAACAAAACTATCTGGTTATTTTTAGCTATCTCAATCCCAGATATTGCTTCAGCCTCTGTGTGTGTTTGTGTTTTCTGGACATTCTCTATGGACTTTAAGTTTTTGAATGCATTTTAGCATGTAAGTTTTTGTTTTCTGCTGGCAAACGCTAATTGGTTCCACCTGGAGTCAAATCCTCCACACATTCGAGTTTTCTAGGAAGAAGGCTTCAGAAACCTGAGAAAACATGATATTTCTTTCTGTAAACATGACATTGGATGCATTTGCCAAACAGGAAGATTGTACTTTTCTCCAAAACCACTGTCACGGTGATTTTTGTTAAATTTCACCCGAAATCCACAACAATTTGTCCAGATACTCCTGGATGAAAAGAAAAGGATCTGGTGTGTTGTGGCTATCTGAATCCCAGATCTTGCTACAGCCTCTGGGTGTGTTTGTGTTTTCTGGACATTCTCTATGGACTTTAAGGTTTTGAATGCATTTTAGCAGGACCCTTTTTGTTTTCTGCTGGAAAACGCTAATTGGTTCCACCTGGAGTCAAATCCTCCAGACATTCGAGTTTTCTAGGAAGAAAGCTTCAAAAACCTGAGAAAACATGATATTTCTTTCTGTCAACATGACATTGGATGCATTTGCCGAACAGGAAGATTGTGCTTTTCCCCAAAACCACTTTCACGGTGATTTTTTGGTTAAATTTCTCTTCAAAGTACAAGAATTTTTCCAGATATTCCTGGATGAAAACAAAACTATCTGGTGTGTTGTGGCTATCTCAATCCCAGATCTTGCTACAGCCTCTGTGTGTGTTTGTGTTTTCTGGACATTCTCTATGGACTTGACGGTTTTGAATGCGTTTTAGCATGTAAGTTTTTGTTTTTAGCTGCCAAACGCTAATTGGTTCCACCTGGAGTCAAATCCTCCACACATTCGAGTTTTCTAGGAAGAAAGCTTCAGAAACCTGAGAAAACATGATATTTCTTTCTGTAAACATGACATTGGATGCGTTTGCTGAACAGGAAGATTGTGCTTTTCTCCAAAACCACTTTCACGGAGATTTTTTGGTTAAATTTCACTTCAAAACTACAACAATTTGTCCAGATACTCCTGGATGAAAACAAAACTATCTGGTGTGTTGTGGCTATCTCAATCCCAGATCTTGCTGCAGCCTCTGTGTGTGTTTGTGTTTTCTGGACATTCTCTATGGACTTTATGGTTTTGAATGTGTTTTAGCATGTAAGGTTTTGTTTTTAGCTGCCAAACGCTAATTGGTTCCACCTGGAGTCAAATCCTCCACACATTCGAGTTTTCTAGGAAGCTTCAGAAACCTGAGAAAACATGATATTTCTTTCAGTAAACATGACATTGGATGCATTTGCCGAACAGGAAATTTGTGCTTTCCTCCAAAACCACTTTCAGGTTGATTTTTGGGTTAAATTTCTCTTCAAAGTACAATTTGTCCAGATACTCCTGGATGAAAACAAAACTATCTGGTTATTTTTCGCTATCTCAATCCCAGATATTGCTTCAGCCTCTGTGTGTTTTTGTGTTTTCTGGACATTCTCTATGGACTTTAAGTTTTTGAATGCATTTTAGCATGTAAGTTTTTGTTTTCTGCTGGCAAACGCTAATTGGTTCCACCTGGAGTCAAATCCTCCACACATTCGAGTTTTCTAGGAAGAAGGCTTCAGAAACCTGAGAAAACATGATATTTCTTTTTGTAAACATGACATTGGATGCATTTGCCGAACAGGAAGATTGTGCTTTTCTCCAAAACCACTTTCACGGTGATTTTTTGGTTAAATTTCATTTCAAATCTACAACAATTTGTCCAGATACTTCTGGATGAAAAGAAAAGGATCTGGAGTGTTGTGGCTATCTCAATGCCAGATCTTGCTATAGCCTCTGTGTTTTTTTGTGTTTTCTGGACATTCTCTATGGACTTTATGGTTTTGAATGCGTTTTAGCATGTAAGGTTTTGTTTTTAGCTGCCAAACGCTAATTGGTTCCACCTGGAGTCAAATCCTCCACACATTCGAGTTTTCTAGGAAGCTTCAGAAACCTGAGAAAACATGATATTTCTTTCTGTAAACATGACATTGGATGCATTTGCCGAACAGGAAGTTTGTACTTTCCTCCAAAACCACTTTCACGGTGATTTTTGTTAAATTTCACCCGAAATCCACAACAATTTGTCCAGATACTCCTGGATGAAAACAAAACTATCTGGTGTGTTGTGGCTATCTCAATGCCAGATCTTGGTACAGCCTCTGTGTGTGTTTGTGTTTTCTGGACATTCTCTATGGACTTTATGGTTTTGAATGCATTTTAGCTGGACCCTTTTTGTTTTCTGCTGGAAAACGCTAATTGGTTCCACGTGGAGTCAAATCCTCCACACATTCGAGTTTTCTAGGAAGAAAGCTTCAGAAACCTGAGAAAACATGATATTTCCTTCTGAAAACATGACATTGGATGCATTTGCTGAACAGGAAGATTGTGCTTTTCTCCATAACCACTTTCACGGTGATTTTTTGGTTAAATTTCTCTTCAAGGTACAACAATTTGTCCAGATATTCCTGGATGAAAAGAAAAGTATCTGGTGTATTGTGGCTACCTCAATGCCAGATCTTGCTACAGCCTCTGTGTGTGTTTGTGTTTTCTGGACATTCTCTATGGACTCTATGGTTTTGAATGCGTTTTAGCATGTAAGGTTTTGTTTTTAGCTGCAAAACGCTAATTGGTTCCACCTGGAGTCAAATCCTCCACACATTCGAGTTTTCTAGGAAGAAGGCTTCAGAAACCTGAGAAAACATGATATTTCTTTCTGTAAACATGACATTGGATGCATTTGCCGAACAGGAAGTTTGTGCTTTCCTCCAAAACCACTTTCACGGTGATTTTTTGGTTAAATTTCACCCGAAATCCACAACAATTTGTCCAGATACTCCTGGATGAAAACAAAACTATCTGGTGTGTTGTGGCTATCTCAATGCCAGATCTTGGTACAGCCTCTGTGTGTGTTTGTGTTTTCTGGACATTCTCTATGGACTTGACGGTTTTGAATGCATTTTCGCATGTAAGTTTTTGTTTTCAGCTGGCAAACGCTAATTGGTTCCACCTGGAGTCAAATCCGCCACACATTCGAGTTTTCTAGGAAGAAAGCTTCAGAAACCTGAGAAAACATGATATTTCTTTCTGTAAACATGACATTGGATGCATTTGCCTGACAGGAAGATTGTGCTTTTCCCCAAAACCACTTTCACGGTGATTTTTTGGTTAAATTTCAACCGAAATCCACAACAATTTGTCCAGATACTCCTGGATGAAAACAAAACTATCTGGTGATTTTTAGCTATCTCAATCCCAGATCTTGCTACAGCCTCTGTGTTTGTTGTCTTTTCTGGACATTCTCTATGGACTTTACGGTTTTGAATGCATTTTAGCATGTAAGGTTTTCTTTTTAGCTGCCAAACGCTAATTGGTTCCACCTGGAGTCAAATCCTCCACACATTCGAGTTTTCCAGGAAGAAAGCTTCAGAAACATGAGAAAACATGATATTTGTATTTGTAAACATGACATTGGATGCATTTGCCGAACAGGAAGATTGTGCTTTTCTCCAAAACCACTTTCATGGTGATTTTTTGGTTAAATTTCACTTCAAAACTACAACAATTTGTCCAGATACTCCTGGATGATAACAAAACTATCTGGTGTGTTGTGGCTATCTCAATCCCAGATCTTGCTACACCCTCTGTGTGTGTTTGTGTTTTCTGGACATTCTCTATGGACTTGACGGTTTTGAATGCATTTTAGCAGGACCCTTTTTGTTTTCAGCTGGCAAACGCTAATTGGTTCCACCTGGAGTCAAATCCTCCACACATTCGAGTTTTCTAGGAAGAAAGCTTCAGAAACCTGAGAAAACATGATATTTCTTTCTGTAAACATGACATTGGATGCATTTGCCGAACAGGAAGATTGTGCTTTTCCCCAAAACCACTTTCACGGTGATTTTTTGGTTAAATTTCACTTCAAAGTACAACAATTTGTCCAGATACTCCTGGATGAAAACAAAACTATCTGGTGTGTTATGGCTATCTCAATCCCAGATCTTGCTACAGCCTCTGTGATTGTTTGAGTTTTCTGGATATTCTCTTTCGACTTTACAGTTTTGAATACATTTTAGAAAGTAAGTTTTTGTTTTTAGCTGGCAAACACTAATTGGTTCCACCTGGAATCAAATCCGCCACACATTCGAGTTTTCTGGGAAGAAAGCTTCAGAAACCTGAGAAAACATGATATTTCTTTCTGTCAACATGACATTGGATGCATTTGCCGAACAGGAAGATTGTGCTTTTCCCCAAAACCACTTTCACGGTGATTTTTTGGTTAAATTTCACCCGAAATCCACAAGAATTTGTCCAGATACTCCTGGATGAAAAGAAAGCTATCTGGTGTGTTGTGGCTATCTCAATCCCAGATCGTGCTACAGCCTTTGTGTTTATTTGTGTTTTCTGGACATTCTCTATGGACTTGACGGTTTTGAATGCACTTTAGCATGTAAGCTTTTGTTTTTAGATTCCAAACGCTAATTGGTTCCACCTGGAGTCAAATCCGCCACACATTCCAGTTTTCTAGGAAGAAAGCTTCAGAAACCTGAGAAAACATGATATTTCTTTCTGTCAACATGACATAGGTTGCATTTGCCGAACAGGAAGATTGTGCTTTTCTCCAAAACCACTTTCACGGTGATTTTTGGTTAAATTTCACTTCAAAACTACAACAATTTGTCCAGATACTCCTTGATGACAACAAAGATATCTGGTGATTTTTAGCTATCTTAATTCCAGATCTTGCTACAGCCTCTGTGTGTGTTTGTGTTTTCTGGACATTCTCCATGGACTTTATGGCTTTGAATGCGTTTTAGCATGTAAGGTTTTCTTTTTAGCTGCCAAACGCTAATTGGTTCCACCTGGAGTCAAATCCTCCACACATTCGAGTTTTCTAGGAAGAAAGCTTCAGAAACCCGAGAAAACATGATATTTCTTTCTGTAAACATGACATTGGATGCATTTGCCGAACAGGAAGATTGTGCTTTTCTCCAAAACCACTTTCACCGTGTTTTTTGGTTAAATTTCACTTCAAAGTACAACAATTTGTCCAGATACTCCTGGATGAAAACAAAGCTATCTGGTGTGTTGTGGCTATCTCAATCCCAGATCTTGCTACAGCCTCTGTGTGTGTTTGTGTTTTCTGGACATTCTCTATGGACTTGACGGTTTTGAGTGCACTTTAGTATGTAAGTTTTTGTTTTCAGCTGGCAAACGCTAATTGGTTCCACCTGGAGTCAAATCCGCCACACATTCGAGTTTTCTAGGAAGAAAGCTTCAGAAACCTGAGAAAACATGATATTTCTTTCTGTAAACATGACATTGGATTCATTTGCCGGACAGGAAGATTGTGCTTTTCCCCAAAACCACTTTCACGGTGATTTTTTGGTTAAATTTCAACCGAAATCCACAACAATTTGTCCAGATACTCCTGGATGAAAACAAAACTATCTGGTGATTTTTAGCTATCTCAATCCCAGATCTTGCTACAGCCTCGGTGTGTTTGTGTTTTCTGGACATTCTCTATGGACTTTACGGTTTTGAATGCATTTTAGCATGTAAGCTTTTGTTTTTAGCTGCCAAACGCTAATTGGTTCCACCTGGAGTCAAATCCTCCACACATTCGAGTTTTCTACGAAGAAAGCTTCAGAAACCTGAGAAAACATGATATTTGCATTTGTAAACATGACATTGGATGCATTTGCCGAACAGGAAGATTGTGCTTTTCTCCAAAACAACTTTCATGGTGATTTTTTGGTTAAATTTCACTTCAAAACTACAACAATTTGTCCAGATACTCCTGGATGACAACAAAACTATCTGGTGTGTTTTGGCTATCTCAATCCCAGATCTTGCTACAGCCTCTGTGTTTGTTTGTGTTTTCTGGGCATTCTCTATGGACTTGACGGTTTTGAATGCATTTTAGCAGGACGCTTTTTGTTTTCAGCTGGCAAACGCTAATTGGTTCCACCTGGAGTCAAATCCTCCACACATTCGAGTTTTCTAGGAAGAAAGCTTCAGAAACCTGAGAAAACATGATATTTCTTTCTGTCAATATGACATTGGATGCATTTGCCGAACAGGAAGATTGTGCTTTTCCCCAAAACCACTTTCACGGTGATTTTTTTGTTAAATTTCACTTCAAAGTACAACAATTTGTCCAGATACTCCTGGATGAAAACAAAACTATCTGGTGTGTTATGGCTATCTCAATCCCAGATCTTGCTGCAGCCGCTGTGATTGTTTGTGTTTTCTGGATATTCTCTTTCGACTTTACAGTTTTGAATACATTTTAGAAAGTAAGTTTTTGTTTTCAGCTGGCAAACGCTAATTGGTTCCACCTGGAATCAAATCCGCCACACATTCGAGTTTTCTGGGAAGAAAGCTTCAGAAACCTGAGAAAACATGATATTTCTTTCTGTCAATATGACATTGGATGCATTTGCCGAACAGGAAGATTGTGCTTTTCCCCAAAACCACTTTCAAGGTGATTTTTTGGTTAAATTTCACCCGAAATCCACAACAATTTGTCCAGATACTCCTGGATGACAACAAAACTATCTGGTGTGTTGTGGCTATCTCAATCCCAGATCTTGCTACAGCCTCTGTGTTTATTTGTGTTTTCTGGACATTCTCTATGGACTTGACGGTTTTGAATGCACTTTAGCATGTAAGTTTTTGTTTTCAGCTGGCATACGCTAATTGGTTCCACCTGGAGTCAAATCCGCCACGCATTCGAGTTTTCTAGGAAGAAAGCTTCAGAAACCTGAGAAAACATGATATTTCTTTCTGTCAACATGACATTGGTTGCATTTGCCGGACAGGAAGATTGTGCTTTTCCCCAAAACCACTTTCACGGTGATTTTTTGGTTAAATTTTACTTCAAAACTATAACAATTTGTCCAGATACTCCTGGATGAAAACAAAGATATCTGGTGATTTTTAGCTATCTCAATCCCAGATCTTGCTACACCCTCTGTGTGTGTTTGTGTTTTGTGGACATTTTCTATGGACTTTATGGTTTTGAATGCATTTTAGCAGCACCCCTTTTGTTTTCTACTGGAAAACGCTAATTGGTTCCACCTGGAGTCAAATCCTCCACACATTCGAGTTTTCTAGGAAGAAAGCTTCAGAAACCTGAGAAAACATGATATTTCTTTCTGTAAACATGACATTGGATGTATTTGATGAACAGGAACATTGTGCTTTTCTCCAAAACAACTTTCACGGAGATTTTTGTTAAATTTCACTTCAAAGTACAACAATTTGTCCAGATACTCCTGGATGAAAACAAAACTATCTGGTGTGTTGTGGCTATCTCAATCCCAGATCTTGCTACAGCCTCTGTGTGTGTTTGTGTTTTCTGGACATTCTCTATGGACTTGACGGTTTTGAATGCACTTTAGTATGTAAGTTTTTGTTTTCAGCTGCCAAACGCTAATTGGTTCCATCTGGAGTCAAATCCTCCACAGATTCGAGTTTTCCAGGAAGAAAGCTTCAGAAACCTGAGAAAACATGATATTTCTTTCTGTAAACATGACATTGGATGCATTTGCTGAACAGGAAGATTGTGCTTTCCTCCAAATCCACTTTCACTGTGATGTTTTGGTTAAATTTCACTTCAAAGTACAACAATTTGTCCAGATACTCCTGGATGAAAACAAAACTATCTGGTGATTTTTAGCTATCTCAATTCCAGATCTTGCTACAGCCTCTGTGTGTGTTTGTGTTTTCTGGACATTCTCTATGGACTTTACAGTTTTGAATGCATTTTAGCATGTAAGCTTTTGTTTTCCGCTGGAAAAAACTAATTGGTTCCACCTGGAGTCAAATCCTCCACACATTCGAGTTTTCTAGGAAGAAAGCTTCAGAAACCTGAGAAAACATGATATTTATTTCTGTAAACATGACTTTGGATGCATTTGCCGAACAGGAAGATTGTGCTTTTCTCCAAAACCACTTTCGCGGTGATTTTTTGATTAAATTTTACTTCAAAACTACAACAATTTTTCCAGATACTCCTGGATGAAAACAAAACTATCTGGTGATTTGTAGGTATCTCAATCCCAGATCTTGCTACAGCCTCTGTGTTTGTTTGTGTTTTCTGGACATTCTCTATGGACTTGTCGGCTTTGAATGCACTTCAGCATGTAAGTTTTTGTTTTCACCAGGCAAACGCTAATTGGTTCCACCTGGAGTCAAATCCTCCACACATTCGAGTTTTCTAGGAAGAAAGCTTCAGAAACCTGAGAAAACATGATATTTCTTTCTGTAAATATGACATTGGATGCATTTGCCGAACAGGAAGATTGTGCTTTTCCCCAAAACCACTTTCACGGTGATTTTTGGGTTAAATTTGAACCAAAATCCACAACAATTTGTCCTGATACTCCTGGATGACAACAAAACAATCTGGTGATTTTTAGCTATCTCAATCCCAGATCTTGCTACACCCTGTGTGTGTGTTTGTGTTTTCTGGACATTCTCTATGGACTTTAAGGTTTTGAATGCATTTTAGAAGGACCCTTTTTATTTTCTGCTGACAAACGCTAATTGGTTCCACCTGGAGTCAAATCCTCCACACATTCGAGTTTTCCAGGAAGAAAGCTTCAGAAACCTGAGAAAACATGATATTTCTTTCTGTAAACATGACATTGGATGCATTTGCTGAACTGGAAGATTGTGCTTTTCTCCAAAACCACTTTCACGGTGATTTTTTGATTAAATTTCACTTCAAAACTACAACAATTTGTCCAGATACTCCTGGATGAAAACAAAACTATCTGGTGTGTTGTGGCTATCTCAATGCCAGATCTTGCTACAACCTCTGTGTTTATTTGTGTTTTCTGGACATTCTCTATGGACTTGACGGTTTTGAATGCACTTTAGCATGTAAGTTTTTGTTTTTAGCTGCCAAACGCTAATTGGTTCCACCTGGAGTCATATCCTCCACACATTCGAGTTTTCTAGGAAGAAAGCTTCAGAAACCTGAGAAAACATGATATTTCTTTCTGTAAACATGACATTGGATGCGTTTGCCGAACAGGAAGATTGTGCTTTTCTCCAAAACCACTTTCACGGTGATTTTTTGGTTAAATTTCACTTCAAAACTACAACAATTTGTCCAGATACTCCTGGATGAAAACAAAACTATCTGGTGTGTTCTGGCTATCTCAATCCCAGATCTTGCTAAAGCCTCTGTGTTTGTTTGTGCTTTCTGGACATTCTCTATGGACTTTATGGCTTTGAATGCATTTTAGCATGTAAGGTTTTGTTTTTAGCTGCCAAACGCTAATTGGTTCCACCTGGAGTCAAATCCTCCTCACATTTGAGTTTTCTAGGAAGAAAGCTTCAGAAACCTGAGAAAACATGATATTTCTTTCTGTAAACATGACATTGGATGCATTTGCCGAACAGGAAGATTGTGCTTTTCTCCAAAACCACTTTCATGGTTTTTTGGTTAAATTTCACTTCAAAGTACAACAATTTGTCCAGATACTCCTGGATGAAAACAAAACTATCTGGTGTGTTGTGGCTATCTGAATCCCAGATCTTGCTACAGCCTCTGTGTTTGTTTGTGTTTTCTGGACATTCTCTATGGACTTGACGGTTTTAAATGCACTTTAGCATGTAAGTTTTTGTTTTTAGCTGCCAAACGCTAATAGGTTCCACCTGGAGTCAAATCCTCCACACATTCGAGTTTTCTAGGAAGAAAGCTTCAGAAACCTGAGAAAACATGATATTTCTTTCTGTAAATATGACATTGGATGCATTTGCCCAACAGGAAGATTGTGCTTTTCCCCAAAACCACTTTCACGGTGATTTTTGGGTTAAATTTGAACCAAAATCCACAACAATTTGTCCTGATACTCCTGGATGACAACAAAACTATCTGGTGATTTTTAGCTATCTCAATCCCAGATCTTGCTACACCCTCTGTGTGTGTTTGTGTTTTCTGGACATTCTCTATGGACTTTAAAGTTTTGAATGCATTTAAGCAGGACCCTTTTTGTTTTCTGCTGCCAAACGCTAATTGGTTCCACCTGGAGTCAAATCCTCCACAGATTCGAGTTTTCCAGGAAGAAAGCTTCAGAAACCTGAGAAAACATGATATTTCTTTCTGTAAACATGACATTGGATGCATTTGCTGAACAGGAAGATTGTGCTTTCCTCCAAATCCACTTTCACGGTGATGTTTTGGTTAAATTTCACTTCAAAGTACAACAATTTGTCCAGATACTCCTGGATGAAAACAAAACTATCTGGTGATTTTTAGCTATCTCAATTCCAGATCTTGCTACAGCCTCTGTGTGTGTTTGTGTTTTCTGGACATTCTCTATGGACTTGACGGTTTTGAATGCATTTTAGCATGTAAGCTTTTGTTTTTAGATTCCAAACGCTAATTGGTTCCACCTGGAGTCAAATCCGCCACACATTCCAGTTTTCTAGGAAGAAAGCTTCAGAAACCCGAGAAAACATGATATTTCTTTCTGTCAACATGACATAGGTTGCATTTGCCGAACAGGAAGATTGTGCTTTTCTCCAAAACCACTTTCACGGTGATTTTTTGGTTAAATTTCACTTCAAAACTACAACAATTTGTCCAGATACTCCTGGATGAAAACAAAGATGTCTGGTGATTTTTAGCTATCTCAATTCCAGATCTTGCTACAGCCTCCGTGTGTGTTTGTGTTTTCTGGACATTCTCCATGGACTTTATGGCTTTGAATGCGTTTTAGCATGTAAGGTTTTGTTTTTAGCTGCCAAACGCTAATTGGTTCCACCTGGAGTCAAATCCTCCTCACATTCGCGTTTTCTAGGAAGAAAGCTTCAGAAACCTGAGAAAACATGATATTTCTTTCTGTAAACATGACATTGGATGCATTTGCCGAACAGGAAGATTGTGCTTTTCTCCAAAACCACTTTCACCGTGTTTTTTGGTTAAATTTCACTTCAAAGTACAACAATTTTTCCAGATACTCCTGGATGAAAACAAAACTATCTGGTGTGTTGTGGCTATCTCAATCCCAGATCTTGCTACAGCCTCTGTGTTTGTTTGTGTTTTCTGGACATTCTCTATGGACTTGACGGTTTTGAATGCACTTTAGCATGTAAGTTTTTGTTTTCACCTGGCAAACGCTAACTGGTTCCACCTGGACTCAAATCCTCCACACATTCGAGTTTTCTAGGACGAAAGCTTCAGAAACCTGAGAAAACATGATATTTCTTTCTGTAAACATGACATTGGATGCATTTGCCGAACAGGAAGATTGTGCTTTTCCCCAAAACCACTTTCACGGTGATTTTTGGGTTAAATTTCAACCAAAATCCACAACAATTTGTCCTGATACTCCTGTATGACAACAAAACTATCTGGTGATTTTTAGCTATCTCAATCCCAGATCTTGCTACACCCTCTGTGTGTGTGTTTGTGTTTTCTGGACATTCTCTATGGACTTTAAGGTTTTGAATGCATTTTAGCATGTAAGTTTTTGTTTTTAGCTGCCAAACGCTAATTGGTTCCACCTGGAGTCAAATCCTCCACACATTCGAGTTTTCTAGGAAGAAAGCTTCAGAAACCTGAGAATACATGATATTTCTTTCTGTAAACATGACATTGGATGCATTTGCTGAACTGGAAGATTGTGCTTTTTTTCAAAACCACTTTCACGGTGATTTTTTGGTTAAATTTCACTTCAAAACTACAACAATTTGTCCAGATACTCCTGGATGAAAACAAAACTATCTAGTGTGTTGTGGCTATCTCAATCCCAGATCTTGCTACAGCCTCTGTGTTTGTGGTTTCTGGACATTCTCTATGGACTTTACGGTTTTGAATGCATTTTAGCATGTAAGCTTTTGTTTTTAGCTGCCAAACGCTAATTGGTTCCACCTGGAGTCAAATCCTCCACACATTCGAGTTTTCTAGGAAGAAAGCTTCAGAAACCTGAGAAAACATGATATTTATTTCTGTAAACATGACTTTGGATGCATTTGCCGAACAGGAAGATTGTGCTTTTCTCCAAAACCACTTTCGCGGTGATTTTTTGATTAAATTTTACTTCAAATCTACAACAATTTTTCCAGATACTCCTGGATGAAAACAAAACTATCTGGTGATTTGTAGGTATCTCAATCCCAGATCTTGCTACAGCCTCTGTGTTTGTTTGTGTTTTCTGGACATTCTCTATGGACTTGACGGTTTTGAATGCACTTCAGCCTGTAAGTTTTTGTTTTCACCAGGCAAACGCTAATTGGTTCCACCTGGAGTCAAATCCTCCACACATTCGAGTTTTCTAGGAAGAAAGCTTCAGAAACCTGAGAAAACATGATATTTCTTTCTGTAAATATGACATTGGATGCATTTGCCCAACAGGAAGATTGTGCTTTTCCCCAAAACCACTTTCACGGTGATTTTTGGGTTAAATTTGAACCAAAATCCACAACAATTTGTCCTGATACTCCTGGATGACAACAAAACAATCTGGTGATTTTTAGCTATCTCAATCCCAGATCTTGCTACAGCCTCTGTGTGCCTTTGTGTTTTCTGGACATTCTAATGGACTTTAAGGTTTTGAATGCATTTTAGCAGGACCCTTTTTGTTTTCTGCTGGCAAACGCTAATTGGTTCCACCTGGAGTCAAATCTTCCACACATTCGAGTTTTCTAGGAAGAAAGCTTCAGAAACCTGAGAAAACATGATATTTCTTTCTGTAAACATGACATTGGATGCATTTGCCAAACAGGAAGAATGTGCTTTTCTCCAAAACCACTTTCACCGGATGTTTTGGTTAAATTTCACTTCAAAACTACAACAATTTGTCCAGATACTCCTGGATGAAAACAAAACTATCTAGTGTGTTGTGGCTATCTCAATCCCAGATCTTGCTACAGCCCCTGTGTTTGTTTTTTCTGGACATTCTCTATGGACTTTAAGGTTTTGAATGCATTTTAGCAGGACCCTTTTTGTTTTCTGCTGACAAACGCTAATTGGTTCCACCTGGAGTCAAATTCTCCACACATTCGAGTTTTCTAGGAAGAAAGCTTCAGAAACCTGAGAAAACATGATATTTCTTTCTGTAAACATGACATTGGATGCATTTGTTGAACAGGAAGATTGTGCTTTTCTCCAAATCCACTTTCACCGTGATTTTTTCGTTAAATTTCACTTCAAAACTACAACAATTTGTCCAGATACTCCTGGATGAAAACACAACTATCTGGTGTGTTGTGGCTATCTCAATCCCAGATCTTGCTACAGCCTCTGCGTGAATTTGTGTTTTCTGGACATTCTCTATGGACTTTACTGTTTTGAATGCATTTTAGCATGTAAGGTTTTGTTTTTAGCTGCAAACTTTAATTGGTTCCACCTGGAGTCAAATCCTCCACTCATTCGAGTTTTCTAGGAAGAAAGCTTCAGAAACCTGAGAAAACATGATATTTCTTTCTGTAAACATGACATTGGATGCGTTTGCCGAACAGGAAGATTGTGCTTTTCTCCAAAACCACTTTCACGGTGATTTTTTGGTTAAATTTCACTTCAAAACTACAACAATTTGTCCAGATACTCCTGGATGAAAACAAAACTATCTGGTGTGTTGTGGCTATCTCAGTCCCAGATCTTGCTAAAGCCTCTGTGTTTGTTTGTGCTTTCTGGACATTCTCTATGGACTTTATGGCTTTGAATGCATTTTAGCATGTAAGGTTTTGTTTTTAGCTGCCAAACGCTAATTGGTTCCACCTGGAGTCAAATCCTCCTCACATTTGAGTTTTCTAGGAACAAAGCTTCAGAAACCTGAGAAAACATGATATTTCTTTCTGTAAACATGACATTGGATGCATTTGCCGAACAGGAAGATTGTGCTTTTCTCCAAAACCACTTTCATGGTTTTTTGGTTAAATTTCACTTCAAAGTACAACAATTTGTCCAGATACTCCTGGATGAAAACAAAACTATCTGGTGTGTTGTGGCTATCTCAATCCCAGATCTTGCTACAGCCTCTGTGTTTGTTTGTGTTTTCTGGACATTCTCTATGGACTTGACGGTTTTGAATGCACTTTAGCATGTAAGTTTTTGTTTTCACCTGGCAAACGCTAACTGGTTCCACCTGGACTCAAATCCTCCACACATTCGAGTTTTCTAGGACGAAAGCTTCAGAAACCTGAGAAAACATGATATTTCTTTCTGTAAACATGACATTGGATGCATTTGCCGAACAGGAAGATTGTGCTTTTCCCCAAAACCACTTTCACGGTGATTTTTGGGTTAAATTTCAACCAAAATCCACAACAATTTGTCCTGATACTCCTGTATGACAACAAAACTATCTGGTGATTTTTAGCTATCTCAATCCCAGATCTTGCTACACCCTCTGTGTGTGTGTTTGTGTTTTCTGGACATTCTCTATGGACTTTAAGGTTTTGAATGCATTTTAGCATGTAAGTTTTTGTTTTTAGCTGCCAAACGCTAATTGGTTCCACCTGGAGTCAAATCCTCCACACATTCGAGTTTTCTAGGAAGAAAGCTTCAGAAACCTGAGAAAACATGATATTTCTTTCTGTAAACATGACATTGGATGCATTTGCTGAACTGGAAGATTGTGCTTTTTTTCAAAACCACTTTCACGGTGATTTTTTGGTTAAATTTCACTTCAAAACTACAACAATTTGTCCAGATACTCCTGGATGAAAACAAAACTATCTAGTGTGTTGTGGCTATCTCAATCCCAGATCTTGCTACAGCCTCTGTGTTTGTGGTTTCTGGACATTCTCTATGGACTTTAAGGTTTTGAATGCATTTTAGCATGTAAGCTTTTGTTTTTAGCTGCCAAACGCTAATTGGTTCCACCTGGAGTCAAATCCTCCACACATTCGAGTTTTCTAGGAAGAAAGCTTCAGAAACCTGAGAAAACATGATATTTATTTCTGTAAACATGACTTTGGATGCATTTGCCGAACAGGAAGATTGTGCTTTTCTCCAAAACCACTTTCGCGGTGATTTTTTGATTAAATTTTACTTCAAATCTACAACAATTTTTCCAGATACTCCTGGATGAAAACAAAACTATCTGGTGATTTGTAGGTATCTCAATCCCAGATCTTGCTACAGCCTCTGTGTTTGTTTGTGTTTTCTGGACATTCTCTATGGACTTGACGGTTTTGAATGCACTTCAGCATGTAAGTTTTTGCTTTCACCAGGCAAACGTTAATTGGTTCCACCTGGAGTCAAATCCTCCACACATTCGAGTTTTCTAGGAAGAAAGCTTCAGAAACCTGAGAAAACATGATATTTCTTTCTGTAAATATGACATTGGATGCATTTGCCGAACAGGAAGATTGTGCTTTTCCCCAAAACCACTTTCACGGTGATTTTTGGGTTAAATTTGAACCAAAATCCACAACAATTTGTCCTGATACTCCTGGATGAAAACAAAACTATCTGGTGATTTTTAGCTATCTCAATCCCAGATCTTGCTACAGCCTCTGTGTGCCTTTGTGTTTTCTGGACATTCTAATGGACTTTAAGGTTTTGAATGCATTTTAGCAGGACCCTTTTTGTTTTCTGCTGGCAAACGCTAATTGGTTCCACCTGGAGTCAAATCTTCCACACATTCGAGTTTTCTAGGAAGAAAGCTTCAGAAACCTGAGAAAACATGATATTTCTTTCTGTAAACATGACATTGGATGCATTTGCCAAACAGGAAGAATGTGCTTTTCTCCAAAACCACTTTCACCGGATGTTTTGGTTAAATTTCACTTCAAAACTACAACAATTTGTCCAGATACTCCTGGATGAAAACAAAACTATCTAGTGTGTTGTGGCTATCTCAATCCCAGATCTTGCTACAGCCTCTGTGTTTGTTTTTTCTGGACATTCTCTATGGACTTTAAGGTTTTGAATGCATTTTAGCAGGACCCTTTTTGTTTTCTGCTGGCAAACGCTAATTGGTTCCACCTGGAGTCAAATTCTCCACACATTCGAGTTTTCTAGGAAGAAAGCTTCAGAAACCTGAGAAAACATGATATTTCTTTCTGTAAACATGACATTGGATGCATTTGTTGAACAGGAAGATTGTGCTTTTCTCCAAAACCACTTTCACCGTGATTTTTTCGTTAAATTTCACTTCAAAACTACAAGAATTTGTCTAGATACTCCTGGATGAAAACAAAACTATCTGGTGTGTTGTGGCTATCTCAATCCCAGATCTTGCTACAGCCTCTGCGTGAATTTGTGTTTTCTGGACATTCTCTATGGACTTTACTGTTTTGAATGCATTTTAGCATGTAAGGTTTTGTTTTTAGCTGCAAACTTTAATTGGTTCCACCTGGAGTCAAATCCTCCACTCATTCGAGTTTTCTAGGAAGAAAGCTTCAGAAACCTGAGAAAACATGATATTTCTTTCTGTAAACATGACATTGGATGCATTTGCCGAACAGGAAGTTTGTGCTTTCCTCCAAAACCACTTTCACCGTGATATTTTGGTTAAATTTCACTTCAAAACTACAACAACTTGTCCAGATACTCCTGGATGAAAACAAAACTATCTGGTGTGTTGTGGCTATCTCAATGCCAGATCTTGCTACAGCCTCTGTGTTTATTTGTGTTTTCTGGACATTCTCTATGGACTTGACGGTTTTGAATGCACTTTAGCATGTAAGTTTTTGTTTTTAGCTGCCAAACGCTAATTGGTTCCACCTGGAGTCAAATCCTCCACACATTCGAGTTTTCTAGGAAGAAAGCTTCAGAAACCTGAGAAAACATGATATTTCTTTCTGTAAACATGACATTGGATGCGTTTGCCGAACAGGAAGATTGTGCTTTTCTCCAAAACCACTTTCACGGTGATTTTTTGGTTAAATTTCACTTCAAAACTACAACAATTTGTCCAGATACTCCTGGATGAAAACAAAACTATCTGGTGTGTTGTGGCTATCTCAGTCCCAGATCTTGCTAAAGCCTCTGTGTTTGTTTGTGCTTTCTGGACATTCTCTATGGACTTTATGGCTTTGAATGCATTTTAGCATGTAAGGTTTTGTTTTTAGCTGCCAAACGCTAATTGGTTCCACCTGGAGTCAAATCCTCCTCACATTTGAGTTTTCTAGGAAGAAAGCTTCAGAAACCTGAGAAAACATGATATTTCTTTCTGTAAACATGACATTGGATGCATTTGCCGAACAGGAAGATTGTGCTTTTCCCCAAAACCACTTTCACGGTGATTTTTGGGTTAAATTTCAACCAAAATCCACAACAATTTGTCCTGATACTCCTGTATGACAACAAAACTATCTGGTGATTTTTAGCTATCTCAATCCCAGATCTTGCTACACCCTCTGTGTGTGTGTTTGTGTTTTCTGGACATTCTCTATGGACTTTAAGGTTTTGAATGCATTTTAGCATGTAAGTTTTTGTTTTTAGCTGCCAAACGCTAATTGGTTCCACCTGGAGTCAAATCCTCCACACATTCGAGTTTTCTAGGAAGAAAGCTTCAGACCTGAGAATACATGATATTTCTTTCTGTAAACATGACATTGGATGCATTTGCTGAACTGGAAGATTGTGCTTTTTTTCAAAACCACTTTCACGGTGATTTTTTGGTTAAATTTCACTTCAAAACTACAACAATTTGTCCAGATACTCCTGGATGAAAACAAAACTATCTAGTGTGTTGTGGCTATCTCAATCCCAGATCTTGCTACAGCCTCTGCGTGAATTTGTGTTTTCTGGACATTCTCTTTGGACTTTACTGTTTTGAATGCATTTTAGCATGTAAGGTTTTGTTTTCAGCTGCCAAACGTTAATTGGTTCCACCTGGAGTCAAATCCTCCACACATTCGAGTTTTCTAGGAAGAAAGCTTCAGAAACCTGAGAAAACATGATATTTCTTTCAGTAAACATGACATTGGATGCATTTGCCGAACAGGAAGTTTGTGCTTTCCTCCAAAACCACTTTCACCGTGATGTTTTGGTTAAATTTCACTTCAAAACTACAACAATTTGTCCAGATACTCCTGGATGAAAACAAAACTATCTGGTGTGTTGTGGCTATCTCAATGCCAGATCTTGCTACAACCTCTGTGTTTATTTGTGTTTTCTGGACATTCTCTATGGACTTGACGGTTTTGAATGCACTTTAGCATGTAAGTTTTTGTTTTTAGCTGCCAAACGCTAATTGGTTCCACCTGGAGTCAAATCCTCCACACATTCGAGTTTTCTAGGAAGAAAGCTTCAGAAACCTGAGAAAACATGATATTTCTTTCTGTAAACATGACATTGGATGCGTTTGCCGAACAGGAAGATTGTGCTTTTCTCCAAAACCACTTTCACGGTGATTTTTTGGTTAAATTTCACTTCAAAACTACAACAATTTGTCCAGATACTCCTGGATGACAACAAAACTATCTGGTGTGTTCTGGCTATCTCAATCCCAGATCTTGCTAAAGCCTCTGTGTTTGTTTGTGCTTTCTGGACATTCTCTATGGACTTTACGGTTTTGAATGCATTTTAGCATGTAAGGTTTTGTTTTTAGCTGCCAAACGCTAATTGGTTCCACCTGGAGTGAAATCCTCCTCACATTTGAGTTTTCTAGGAAGAAAGCTTCAGAAACCTGAGAAAACATGATATTTCTTTCTGTAAACATGACATTGGATGCATTTGCCGAACAGGAAGTTTGTGCTTTCCTCCAAAACCACTTTCACCGTGATGTTTTGGTTAAATTTCACTTCAAAACTACAACAATTTGTCCAGATACTCCTGGATGAAAACAAAACTATCTGGTGTGTTGTGGCTATCTCAATGCCAGATCTTGCTACAACCTCTGTGTTTATTTGTGTTTTCTGGACATTCTCTATGGACTTGACGGTTTTGAATGCACTTTAGCATGTAAGTTTTTGTTTTTAGCTGCCAAACGCTAATTGGTTCCACCTGGAGTCAAATCCTCCACACATTCGAGTTTTCTAGGAAGAAAGCTTCAGAAACCTGAGAAAACATGATATTTCTTTCTGTAAACATGACATTGGATGCGTTTGCCGAACAGGAAGATTGTGCTTTTCTCCAAAACCACTTTCACGGTGATTTTTTGGTTAAATTTCACTTCAAAACTACAACAATTTGTCCAGATACTCCTGGATGACAACAAAACTATCTGGTGTGTTCTGGCTATCTCAATCCCAGATCTTGCTAAAGCCTCTGTGTTTGTTTGTGCTTTCTGGACATTCTCTATGGACTTTATGGCTTTGAATGCATTTTAGCATGTAAGGTTTTGTTTTTAGCTGCCAAACGCTAATTGGTTCCACCTGGAGTGAAATCCTCCTCACATTTGAGTTTTCTAGGAAGAAAGCTTCAGAAACCTGAGAAAACATGATATTTCTTTCTGTAAACATGACATTGGATGCATTTGCTGAACTGGAAGATTGTGCTTTTTTTCAAAACCACTTTCACGGTGATTTTTTGGTTAAATTTCACTTCAAAGTACAACAATTTGTCCAGATACTCCTGGATGAAAACAAAACTATCTGGTGTGTTGTGGCTATCTGAATCCCAGATCTTGCTACAGCCTCTGTGTTTGTTTGTGTTTTCTGGACATTCTCTATGGACTTGACGGTTTTAAATGCACTTTAGCATGTAAGTTTTTGTTTTTAGCTGCCAAACGCTAATAGGTTCCACCTGGAGTCAAATCCTCCACACATTCGAGTTTTCTAGGAAGAAAGCTTCAGAAACCTGAGAAAACATGATATTTCTTTCTGTAAATATGACATTGGATGCATTTGCCCAACAGGAAGATTGTGCTTTTCCCCAAAACCACTTTCACGGTGATTTTTGGGTTAAATTTGAACCAAAATCCACAACAATTTGTCCTGATACTCCTGGATGACAACAAAACTATCTGGTGATTTTTAGCTATCTCAATCCCAGATCTTGCTACACCCTCTGTGTGTGTTTGTGTTTTCTGGACATTCTCTATGGACTTTAAAGTTTTGAATGCATTTAAGCAGGACCCTTTTTGTTTTCTGCTGCCAAACGCTAATTGGTTCCACCTGGAGTCAAATCCTCCACAGATTCGAGTTTTCCAGGAAGAAAGCTTCAGAAACCTGAGAAAACATGATATTTCTTTCTGTAAACATGACATTGGATGCATTTGCTGAACAGGAAGATTGTGCTTTCCTCCAAATCCACTTTCACTGTGATGTTTTGGTTAAATTTCACTTCAAAGTACAACAATTTGTCCAGATACTCCTGGATGAAAACAAAACTATCTGGTGATTTTTAGCTATCTCAATTCCAGATCTTGCTACAGCCTCTGTGTGTGTTTGTGTTTTCTGGACATTCTCTATGGACTTGACGGTTTTGAATGCATTTTAGCATGTAAGCTTTTGTTTTTAGATTCCAAACGCTAATTGGTTCCACCTGGAGTCAAATCCGCCACACATTCCAGTTTTCTAGGAAGAAAGCTTCAGAAACCTGAGAAAACATGATATTTCTTTCTGTAAACATGACATTGGATGCATTTGCCGACAGGAAGATTGTGCTTTTCTCCAAAACCACTTTCAACGTGATTTTTTGGTTAAATTTCACCCGAAATCCACAAGAATTTGTCCAGATACTCCTGGATGAAAACAAAACTATCTGGTGTGTTGTGGCTATCTGAATCCCAGATCTTGCTACAGCCTCTGTGTTTGTTTGTGTTTTCTGGACATTCTCTATGGACTTGACGGTTTTAAATGCACTTTAGCATGTAAGTTTTTGTTTTCACCTGGCAAACGCTAACTGGTTCCACCTGGACTCAAATCCTCCATACATTCGAGTTTTCTAGGACGAAAGCTTCAGAAACCTGAGAAAACATGATATTTCTTTCTGTAAACATGACATTGGATGCATTTGCCGAACAGGAAGATTGTGCTTTTCCCCAAAACCACCTTCACGGTGATTTTTGGGTTAAATTTCAACCAAAATCCACAACAATTTGTCCTGATACTCCTGTATGACAACAAAACTATCTGGTGATTTTTAGCTATCTCAATCCCAGATCTTGCTACACCCTCTGTGTGTGTGTTTGTGTTTTCTGGACATTCTCTATGGACTTTAAGGTTTTGAATGCATTTTAAGATGTAAGTTTTTGTTTTTAGCTGCCAAACGCTAATTGGTTCCACCTGGAGTCAAATCCTCCACACATTCGAGTTTTCTAGGAAGAAAGCTTCAGAAACCTGAGAATACATGATATTTCTTTCTGTAAACATGACATTGGATGCATTTGCTGAACTGGAAGATTGTGCTTTTTTTCAAAACCACTTTCACGGTGATTTTTTGGTTAAATTTCACTTCAAAAGTACAACAATTTGTCCAGATACTCCTGGATGAAAACAAAACTATCTAGTGTGTTGTGGCTATCTCAATCCCAGATCTTGCTACAGCCTCTGTGTTTGTGGTTTCTGGACATTCTCTATGGACTTTACGGTTTTGAATGCATTTTAGCATGTAAGCTTTTGTTTTTAGCTGCCAAACGCTAATTGGTTCCACCTGGAGTCAAATCCTCCACACATTCGAGTTTTCTAGGAAGAAAGCTTCAGAAACCTGAGAAAACATGATATTTATTTCTGTAAACATGACTTTGGATGCATTTGCCGAACAGGAAGATTGTGCTTTTCTCCAAAACCACTTTCGCGGTGATTTTTTGATTAAATTTTACTTCAAATCTACAACAATTTTTCCAGATACTCCTGGATGAAAACAAAACTATCTGGTGATTTGTAGGTATCTCAATCCCAGATCTTGCTACAGCCTCTGTGTTTGTTTGTGTTTTCTGGACATTCTCTATGGACTTGACGGTTTTGAATGCACTTCAGCATGTAAGTTTTTGTTTTCACCAGGCAAACGCTAATTGGTTCCACCTGGAGTCAAATCCTCCACACATTCGAGTTTTCTAGGAAGAAAGCTTCAGAAACCTGAGAAAACATGATATTTCTTTCTGTAAATATGACATTGGATGCATTTGCCGAACAGGAAGATTGTGCTTTTCCCCAAAACCACTTTCACGGTGATTTTTGGGTTAAATTTGAACCAAAATCCACAACAATTTGTCCTGATACTCCTGGATGACAACAAAACAATCTGGTGATTTTTAGCTATCTCAATCCCAGATCTTGCTACAGCCTCTGTGTGCCTTTGTGTTTTCTGGACATTCTAATGGACTTTAAGGTTTTGAATGCATTTTAGCAGGACCCTTTTTGTTTTCTGCTGGCAAACGCTAATTGGTTCCACCTGGAGTCAAATCTTCCACACATTCGAGTTTTCTAGGAAGAAAGCTTCAGAAACCTGAGAAAACATGATATTTCTTTCTGTAAACATGACATTGGATGCATTTGCCAAACAGGAAGAATGTGCTTTTCTCCAAAACCACTTTCACCGGATGTTTTGGTTAAATTTCACTTCAAAACTACAACAATTTGTCCAGACACTCCTGGATGAAAACAAAACTATCTAGTGTGTTGTGGCTATCTCAATCCCAGATCTTGCTACAGCCTCTGTGTTTGTGGTTTCTGGACATTCTCTATGGACTTTAAGGTTTTGAATGCATTTTAGCAGGACTCTTTTTGTTTTCTGCTGACAAACGCTAATTGGTTCCACCTGGAGTCAAATTCTCCACACATTCGAGTTTTCTAGGAAGAAAGCTTCAGAAACCTGAGAAAACATGATATTTCTTTCTGTAAACATGACATTGGATGCATTTGTTGAACAGGAAGATTGTGCTTTTCTCCAAAACCACTTTCACCGTGATTTTTTCGTTAAATTTCACTTCAAAACTACAAGAATTTGTCTAGATACTCCTGGATGAAAACAAAACTATCTGGTGTGTTGTGGCTATCTCAATCCCAGATCTTGCTACAGCCTCTGCGTGAATTTGTGTTTTCTGGACATTCTCTATGGACTTTACTGTTTTGAATGCATTTTAGCATGTAAGGTTTTGTTTTTAGCTGCCAAACTTTAATTGGTTCCACCTGGAGTCAAATCCTCCACTCATTCGAGTTTTCTAGGAAGAAAGCTTCAGAAACCTGAGAAAACATGATATTTCTTTCTGTAAACATGACATTGGATGCATTTGCCGAACAGGAAGTTTGTGCTTTCCTCCAAAACCACTTTCACCGTGATGTTTTGGTTAAATTTCACTTCAAAACTACAACAATTTGTCCAGATACTCCTGGATGAAAACAAAACTATCTGGTGTGTTGTGGCTATCTCAATGCCAGATCTTGCTACAGCCTCTGTGTTTATTTGTGTTTTCTGGACATTCTCTATGGACTTGACGGTTTTGAATGCACTTTAGCATGTAAGTTTTTGTTTTTAGCTGCCAAACGCTAATTGGTTCCACCTGGAGTCAAATCCTCCACACATTCGAGTTTTCTAGGAAGAAAGCTTCAGAAACCTGAGAAAACATGATATTTCTTTCTGTAAACATGACATTGGATGCGTTTGCCGAACAGGAAGATTGTGCTTTTCTCCAAAACCACTTTCACGGTGATTTTTTGGTTAAATTTCACTTCAAAGTACAACAATTTGTCCAGATACTCCTGGATGAAAACAAAACTATCTGGTGTGTTGTGGCTATCTGAATCCCAGATCTTGCTACAGCCTCTGTGTTTGTTTGTGTTTTCTGGACATTCTCTATGGACTTGACGGTTTTAAATGCACTTTAGCATGTAAGTTTTTGTTTTTAGCTGCCAAACGCTAATAGGTTCCACCTGGAGTCAAATCCTCCACACATTCGAGTTTTCTAGGAAGAAAGCTTCAGAAACCTGAGAAAACATGATATTTCTTTCTGTAAATATGACATTGGATGCATTTGCCCAACAGGAAGATTGTGCTTTTCCCCAAAACCACTTTCACGGTGATTTTTGGGTTAAATTTGAACCAAAATCCACAACAATTTGTCCTGATACTCCTGGATGACAACAAAACTATCTGGTGATTTTTAGCTATCTCAATCCCAGATCTTGCTACACCCTCTGTGTGTGTTTGTGTTTTCTGGACATTCTCTATGGACTTTAAAGTTTTGAATGCATTTAAGCAGGACCCTTTTTGTTTTCTGCTGCCAAACGCTAATTGGTTCCACCTGGAGTCAAATCCTCCACAGATTCGAGTTTTCCAGGAAGAAAGCTTCAGAAACCTGAGAAAACATGATATTTCTTTCTGTAAACATGACATTGGATGCATTTGCTGAACAGGAAGATTGTGCTTTCCTCCAAATCCACTTTCACGGTGATGTTTTGGTTAAATTTCACTTCAAAGTACAACAATTTGTCCAGATACTCCTGGATGAAAACAAAACTATCTGGTGATTTTTAGCTATCTCAATTCCAGATCTTGCTACAGCCTCTGTGTGTGTTTGTGTTTTCTGGACATTCTCTATGGACTTGACGGTTTTGAATGCATTTTAGCATGTAAGCTTTTGTTTTTAGATTCCAAACGCTAATTGGTTCCACCTGGAGTCAAATCCGCCACACATTCCAGTTTTCTAGGAAGAAAGCTTCAGAAACCTGAGAAAACATGATATTTCTTTCTGTAAACATGACATTGGATGCATTTGCCGACAGGAAGATTGTGCTTTTCTCCAAAACCACTTTCATGGTTTTTTGGTTAAATTTCACTTCAAAGTACAACAATTTGTCCAGATACTCCTGGATGAAAACAAAACTATCTGGTGTGTTGTGGCTATCTGAATCCCAGATCTTGCTACAGCCTCTGTGTTTGTTTGTGTTTTCTGGACATTCTCTATGGACTTGACGGTTTTAAATGCACTTTAGCATGTAAGTTTTTGTTTTCACCTGGCAAACGCTAACTGGTTCCACCTGGACTCAAATCCTCCATACATTCGAGTTTTCTAGGACGAAAGCTTCAGAAACCTGAGAAAACATGATATTTCTTTCTGTAAACATGACATTGGATGCATTTGCCGAACAGGAAGATTGTGCTTTTCCCCAAAACCACCTTCACGGTGATTTTTGGGTTAAATTTCAACCAAAATCCACAACAATTTGTCCTGATACTCCTGTATGACAACAAAACTATCTGGTGATTTTTAGCTATCTCAATCCCAGATCTTGCTACACCCTCTGTGTGTGTGTTTGTGTTTTCTGGACATTCTCTATGGACTTTAATGTTTTGAATGCATTTTAAGATGTAAGTTTTTGTTTTTAGCTGCCAAACGCTAATTGGTTCCACCTGGAGTCAAATCCTCCACACATTCGAGTTTTCTAGGAAGAAAGCTTCAGAAACCTGAGAATACATGATATTTCTTTCTGTAAACATGACATTGGATGCATTTGCTGAACTGGAAGATTGTGCTTTTTTTCAAAACCACTTTCACGGTGATTTTTTGGTTAAATTTCACTTCAAAACTACAACAATTTGTCCAGATACTCCTGGATGAAAACAAAACTATCTAGTGTGTTGTGGCTATCTCAATCCCAGATCTTGCTACAGCCTCTGTGTTTGTGGTTTCTGGACATTCTCTATGGACTTTACGGTTTTGAATGCATTTTAGCATGTAAGCTTTTGTTTTTAGCTGCCAAACGCTAATTGGTTCCACCTGGAGTCAAATCCTCCACACATTCGAGTTTTCTAGGAAGAAAGCTTCAGAAATCTGAGAAAACATGATATTTATTTCTGTAAACATGACTTTGGATGCATTTGCCGAACAGGAAGATTGTGCTTTTCTCCAAAACCACTTTCGCGGTGATTTTTTGATTAAATTTTACTTCAAATCTACAACAATTTTTCCAGATACTCCTGGATGAAAACAAAACTATCTGGTGATTTGTAGGTATCTCAATCCCAGATCTTGCTACAGCCTCTGTGTTTGTTTGTGTTTTCTGGACATTCTCTATGGACTTGACGGTTTTGAATGCACTTCAGCATGTAAGTTTTTGTTTTCACCAGGCAAACGCTAATTGGTTCCACCTGGAGTCAAATCCTCCACACATTCGAGTTTTCTAGGAAGAAAGCTTCAGAAACCTGAGAAAACATGATATTTCTTTCTGTAAATATGACATTGGATGCATTTGCCGAACAGGAAGATTGTGCTTTTCCCCAAAACCACTTTCACGGTGATTTTTGGGTTAAATTTGAACCAAAATCCACAACAATTTGTCCTGATACTCCTGGATGACAACAAAACAATCTGGTGATTTTTAGCTATCTCAATCCCAGATCTTGCTACAGCCTCTGTGTGCCATTGTGTTTTCTGGACATTCTAATGGACTTTAAGGTTTTGAATGCATTTTAGCAGGACCCTTTTTGTTTTCTGCTGGCAAACGCTAATTGGTTCCACCTGGAGTCAAATCTTCCACACATTCGAGTTTTCTAGGAAGAAAGCTTCAGAAACCTGAGAAAACATGATATTTCTTTCTGTAAACATGACATTGGATGCATTTGCCCAACAGGAAGAATGTGCTTTTCTCCAAAACCACTTTCACCGGATGTTTTGGTTAAATTTCACTTCAAAACTACAACAATTTGTCCAGACACTCCTGGATGAAAACAAAACTATCTAGTGTGTTGTGGCTATCTCAATCCCAGATCTTGCTACAGCCTCTGTGTTTGTGGTTTCTGGACATTCTCTATGGACTTTAAGGTTTTGAATGCATTTTAGCAGGACCCTTTTTGTTTTCTGCTGACAAACGCTAATTGGTTCCACCTGGAGTCAAATTCTCCACACATTCGAGTTTTCTAGGAAGAAAGCTTCAGAAACCTGAGAAAACATGATATTTCTTTCTGTAAACATGACATTGGATGCATTTGTTGAACAGGAAGATTGTGCTTTTCTCCAAAACCACTTTCACCGTGATTTTTTCGTTAAATTTCACTTCAAAACTACAAGAATTTGTCTAGATACTCCTGGATGAAAACAAAACTATCTGGTGTGTTGTGGCTATCTCAATCCCAGATCTTGCTACAGCCTCTGCGTGAATTTGTGTTTTCTGGACATTCTCTATGGACTTTACTGTTTTGAATGCATTTTAGCATGTAAGGTTTTGTTTTTAGCTGCCAAACTTTAATTGGTTCCACCTGGAGTCAAATCCTCCACTCATTCGAGTTTTCTAGGAAGAAAGCTTCAGAAACCTGAGAAAACATGATATTTCTTTCTGTAAACATGACATTGGATGCATTTGCCGAACAGGAAGTTTGTGCTTTCCTCCAAAACCACTTTCACCGTGATGTTTTGGTTAAATTTCACTTCAAAACTACAACAATTTGTCCAGATACTCCTGGATGAAAACAAAACTATCTGGTGTGTTGTGGCTATCTCAATGCCAGATCTTGCTACAGCCTCTGTGTTTATTTGTGTTTTCTGGACATTCTCTATGGACTTGACGGTTTTGAATGCACTTTAGCATGTAAGTTTTTGTTTTTAGCTGCCAAACGCTAATTGGTTCCACCTGGAGTCAAATCCTCCACACATTCGAGTTTTCTAGGAAGAAAGCTTCAGAAACCTGAGAAAACATGATATTTCTTTCTGTAAACATGACATTGGATGCGTTTGCCGAACAGGAAGATTGTGCTTTTCTCCAAAACCACTTTCACGGTGATTTTTTGGTTAAATTTCACTTCAAAACTACAACAATTTGTCCAGATTCTCCTGGATGAAAACAAAACTATCTGGTGTGTTCTGGCTATCTCAATCCCAGATCTTGCTAAAGCCTCTGTGTTTGTTTGTGCTTTCTGGACATTCTCTATGGACTTTATGGCGTTGAATGCATTTTAGCATGTAAGGTTTTGTTTTTAGCTACCAAACGCTAATTGGTTCCACCTGGAGTCAAATCCTCCTCACATTTGAGTTTTCTAGGAAGAAAGCCTCAGAAACCTGAGAAAACATGATATTTCTTTCTGTAAACATGACATTGGATGCATTTGCCGAACAGGAAGATTGTGCTTTTCTCCAAAACCACTTTCATGGTTTTTTGGTTAAATTTCACTTCAAAGTACAACAATTTGTCCAGATACTCCTGGATGAAAACAAAACTATCTGGTGTGTTGTGGCTATCTCAATCCCAGATCTTGCTACAGCCTCTGTGTTTGTTTGTGTTTTCTGGACATTCTCTATGGACTTGACGGTTTTGAATGCACTTTAGCATGTAAGTTTTTGTTTTTAGCTGCCAAACGCTAATAGGTTCCACCTGGAGTCAAATCCTCCACACATTCAAGTTTTCTAGGAAGAAACCTTCAGAAACCTCAGAAAACATGATATTTCTTTCTGTAAATATGACATTGGATGCATTTGCCCAACAGGAAGATTGTGCTTTTCCCCAAAACCACTTTCACGGTGATTTTTGGGTTAAATTTGAACCAAAATCCACAACAATTTGTCCTGATACTCCTGGAGGACAACAAAACTATCTGGTGATTTTTAGCTATCTCAATCCCAGATCTTGCTACACCCTCTGTGTGTGTTTGTGTTTTCTGGACATTCTCTATGGACTTCATGGTTTTGAATGCATTTAAGCAGGACCCTTTTTGTTTTCTGCTGGCAAATGCAAATTGGTTCCACCTGGAATCAAATCCTCCACACATTCGAGTTTTCTAGGAAGAAAGCTTCAGAAACCTGAGAAAACATGATATTTCTTTCTGTAAACATGACATTGGATGCATTTGCTGAACAGGAAGTTTGTGCTTTTCTCCAAAACCACTTTCACGGTGATTTTTGCTAATTTTCACTTCAAAGTACAACAATTTGTCCAGATACTCCTGGATGAAAACAAAACTATCTGGTGTGTTGTGGCTATCTCAATCCCAGATCTTGCTACAGCCTCTGTGTTTGTTTGTGTTTTCTGGACATTCTCTATGGACTTGACGGTTTTGAATGCACTTTAGCATGCAAGTTTTTGTTTTCAGCTGGCAAACGCTAATTGGTTCCACCTGGAGTCAAATCCGCCACACATTCGAGTTTTCTAGGAAGACAGCTTCAGAAACCTGGGAAAACATGATATTTCTTTCTGTAAACATGACATTGGATGCATTTGCCGAACAGGAAGATTGGTATTTTCCCCAAAACCACTTTCACGGTGATTTTTTTGTTAAATTTCACTTCAAAAGTACAACAATTTGTCCAGATACTCCTGGATGAAAACAAAACTATCTGGTGTGTTGTGGCTATCTCAATCCCAGATCTTGCTACAGCCTCTGTGTTTGTGTTTTCTGGACATTCTCTATGGACTTTATGGCTTTGAATGCATTTTAGCATGTAAGGTTTTGTTTTTAGCTGCCAAACGCTAATTGGTTCCACCTGGAGTCAAATCCTCCACACATTCGAGTTTTCTAGGAAGAAAGCTCCAGAAACCTGAGAAAACATGATATTTCTTTCTGTAAACATGACATTGGATGCATTTGCTGAACAGGAAGATTGTGCATTTCTCCAAAACCACTTTCACGGTGATTTTTTGGTTAAATTTCACTTCAAAACTACAAGAATTTGTCCAGATACTCCTGGCTGAAAACAAAACTATCTGGTGTGTTGTGGCTATCTCAATTCCAGATCTTGCTACAGCCTCTGTGTGTGTTTGTGTTTTCTGGACATTCTCTATGGACTTTACGGTTTTGAATGCATTTTAGCATGTAAGTTTTTGTTTTTAGCTGCAAACGCTAATTGGTTCCACCTGGAGTCAAATCCTCCGCACATTCGAGTTTCCTAGGAAGAAAGCTTCAGAAACCTAAGAAAACATGATATTTCTTTCTGTAAACATGACATTGGATGCATTTGCTGAACAGGAAGATTGTGCTTTTCTCCAAAACCACTTTCACGATGATTTTTGTTAAATTTCTCCCGAAATCCACAACAATTTGTCCAGATACTCCTGGATGAAAACAAAACTATCTGGTGTGTTGTGGCTATCTCAATTCCAGATCTTACTACAGCCTCTGTGTGTGTTTGTGTTTTCTGGACATTCTCTATGGACTTTACAGTTTTGAATGCATTTTAGCATGCAAGGATTTGTTTTTAGCTGCCAAACGCTAATTGGTTCCACCTGGAGTCAAATCCTCCACACATTCGAGTTTCCTAGGAAGAAAGCTTCAGAAACCAGAGAAAACATGATATTTCTTTCTGTAAACATGACATTGGATGCATTTGCTGAACAGGAATTTTTTGCTTTTCTCCAAAACCACTTTCACGGTGATTTTTGTTAAATTTCACCCGAAATCCACCAGAATTTGTCCAGATACTCCTGGATGAAAACAAAACTATCTTGTGTGATGTGGCTATCTCAATCCCAGATCTTGCTACAGCCTCTATGTGTTCGTGTTTTCTGGACATTCTCTATGGACTTTACGGTTTTGAATGCATTTTAGCATATAAAGTTTTGTTTTTAGCTGCCTAGCGCTAATTGGTTCCACCTGGAGTCAAATTCTCCACACATTCGAGTTTTCTAGGAAGAAAGCTTCAGAAACCTGAGAAAACATGATATTTGTATTTGTGAACATGACATTGGATGCATTTGACGAACAGGAAGATTGTGCTTTTCTCCAAAACCACTTTCACGGTGATTTTTGTTAAATTTCACCCGAAATCCACAACAATTTGTCCAGATACTCCTGGATGAAAACAAAAATATCTGCTGTGTTGTGGCTATCTCAATTCCAAATCTTGCTACAGCCTCTGTGTTTGTTTGTGTTTTCTGGACATTCTCTATGGACTTCATGGTTTTGAATGCATTTTAACAGGACCCTTTTTTGTTCTGCTTGCAAACGCCAATTGGTTCCACCTGGAGTCAAATACTCCACACATTCGAGTTTTCTAGGAAGAAAGCTCCAGAAACCTGAGAAAACATGATATTTCTTTCTGTAAACATGACATAGGATGCATTTGCCGAACAGGAAGATTGTGCTTTTCCCCAAAACCACTTTCACAGTTATTTTTGGGTTGAATTTCACTTCAAAACTACAACAATTTGTCTAGATAATCCTGGATGAAAACAAAGATATCTGGTGATTTTTAGCTATGTCAGTGCCAGATATTGCTACAGCCTCTGTGTGTGTTTGTGTTTTCAGGACATTCTCTATGGACTTTAAGGTTTTGAATGCATTTTAGCAGGACTCTTTTTGTTTTCTGCTGGCAAACGCTAATTGTTTCCACCTGGAGTCAACTCCTCCACACATTCGAGTTTTCTAGGAAGAAATCTTCAGAAACCTGAGAAAACATGATATTTCTTTCTGTAAACATGACATTGGATGCATTTGCCGAACAGGAAGATTGTGCTTTTCCCCAAAACCACTTTCACAGTTATTTTTGGGTTGAATTTCACTTCAAAACTACAACAATTTGTCCAGATACTCCTGGATGAAAAGAAAACTATCTGGTGTGTTGTGGCTATCTCAATCCCAGATCTTGCAACAGTCTCTGTGTGTGTTGTGTTTTCTGGACCTTCTCTATGGACTTGAAAGTTTTGAATGCATTTTAGTATGTAAGGTTTTGTTTTTAGCTGCCAAACGCTAATTGGTTCCACCTGGAGTCAAATCCTCCTCACATTCGAGTTTTCTAGGAAGAAAGCTCTAGAAACCTGAGAAAACATGATATTTCTTTCTGTAAACATGACATTGGATGCATTTGCCGAACAGGAAGATTGTGCTTTTCCCCAAAACCACTTTCACAGTTATTTTTGGGTTGAATTTCACTTCAAAACTACAACAATTTGTCCAGATACTCCTGGATGAAAACACAACTATCTGGTGTGTTGTGGCTATCTCAATCCCAGATCTTGCAACAGTCTCTGTGTGTGTTGTGTTTTCTGGACCTTCTCTATGGACTTGAAAGTTTTGAATGCATTTTAGTATGTAAGGTTTTGTTTTTAGCTGCCAAACGCTAATTGGTTCCACCTGGAGTCAAATCCTCCTCACATTCGAGTTTTCTAGGAAGAAAGCTCTAGAAACCTGAGAAAACATGATATTTCTTTCTGTAAACATGACATTGGATGCATTTGCCGAACAGGAAGATTGTGCTTTTCTCCAAAACCACTTTCACGGTGAATTTTTGGTTAAATTTCACTTCAAAACTACAAGAATTTGTCCAGATACTCTTGGATAAAAACACAAATATCTGGTGTGTTGTGGCTATCTCAATCCCAGATCTTGCTACAGCCTCTGTGTTTCTTTGTGTTTTCTAGACATTCTCTATGGACTTGAAAGTTTTGAATGCATTTTAGCATGTAAGGTTTTGTTTTCTGCTGGCAAACGCTAATTGGTTCCACCTGGAGTCAAATCCTTCACACATTCGAGTTTTCTAGGAAGAAAGCTCCAGAAACCTGAGAAAACATGATATTTCTTTCTGTAAATATGACATTGGATGCATTTGCCGAATAGAAAGATTGTGCTTTTCCCCAAAACAACTTTCACGGTGAATTTTTGGTTAAATTTCACTTCAAAACTACAACAATTTCTCCAAATACTCCTGGATGAAAACAAAGGTATCTGGTGATTTTTAGTTATCTCAATCCCAGATATTACTACAAACTCTGTGTGTGTTTGTGTTTTCTGGATATGGACATTCTCTATGGACTTTAAGTTTTTGAATGCATTTTAGGGGACCCTTTTTGTTTTCTGCTTGTAAACGCTAATTGGTACCACCTCGAGTCAAATTCTCCACATTTCGAGTTTTCCAGGAAGAAAGCTTAAGAAACCTGAGAAGACATGATATTTCTTTCTGTAAACATGACATTGGATGCATTTGCCAAACGGGAAGATTGTGCTTTTCTCCAAAACCACATTCACGGTGTTTTTTGGTTAAATTTCACTTCAAAACTACAACAATTTGTCCAGATATTCCTGGATGAAAACAAAACCATGGGGTCATTTGTAGCTATCTCAATCCCAGATCTTGCTACAGCCTCTGTGTGTGTTTGTGTTTTCTGGACATTCTCTATGGACTTTATAGTTTTGAATGCAATTCAGCAGGACCCTTTTGGTTTTCTGCTGGCAAACGCTAATTGGTTCCACCTGGAGTCAAATCCTCCACACATTCGAGTTTTCTAGGAAGAAAGCTTCAGAAACCTGAGAAAACATGATATTTCTTTCTGTAAACATGACATTGGATGCATTTGCCGAACAGGAAGATTGTGCTTTTCTCCAAAACCACTTTCACGGTGATTTTTTGGTTAAATATCACTTCAAAACTGCAACATTTTGTCCAGATATTCTGGATGAAAACAAAAATATCTGGTGTGTTGTGGCTATCTCAGTCCCAGATCATGCTACAGCCTCTGTGTGTGTTTGTGTTTACTGGACATTCTCTATGGACTTTACGGTTTTGAATGCATTTTAGCATGTAAGGTTTTGTTTTTAGCTGCCAAACGCTAATTGGTTCCACCTGGAGTCAATTCCTCCACACATTCGAGTTTTCTAGGAAGAAAGCTCCAGAAACCTGAGAAAACATGATATTTCTTTCTGTAAACATGACATTGGATGCATTAGCCGAACAGGAAGATTGTGCTTTTCTCCAAAACCACTTTCACGGTGTTTTTTGGTTAAATTTCACTTCAAAACAACAAAAATTTGTCCAGATACTCCTGGATGAAAACAAAACTATCTGGTGTGTTGTGGCTATCTCAATCCCAGATCTTGCTACAGTCTCTGTGTCTGTTTGTGTTTTCTGGATATTCTCTATGGAATTTACAGTTTTGAATGCATTTTAGCATGTAAGTTTTTGTTTTTGCTGCCAAACGCTAATTGGTTCCACCTGGAGTCAAATCCTCCACACATTCGAGTTTTCTAGGAAGAAAGCTCCAGAAACCTGAGAAAACATGATATTTCTTTCTGTAAACGTGACATTGGATGCATTTCACGAACAGGAAGATTGTGCTTTTCTCCAAAACCACTTTCACGGTGATTTTTGATTAAATTTTACTTCAAAACTACAATTTTTGTCCAGATATTCTGGATGAAAACAAAACTATCTGGTGTGTTGTGGCTATCTCAATCCCAGATCTTGCTACAGCCTCGGTGTGTTTGTGTTTTCTGGACATTCTCTATGGACTTTACGGTTTTGAATGCATTTTAGCAGGACCCTTTTTGTTTTAAGCGGGCAAACGCTCTTTGGTTCCACCTGGAGTCAAATCCTCCACACATTCGAGTTTTCTAGGAAGAAAGCTCCAGAAACCTGAGAAAACATGATATTTCTTTCTGTAAACATGGCATTGGATTCATTTGCCGAACTGAAAGATTGTGCTTTTCTCCAAAACCACTGTCACGGTTATTTTTGGTTAAATTTCAACCAAAATCCACAACAATTTGTCCAGATACTCCTGGATGAAAACAGAACTATCTGGTGATTTTCAGCTATCTCAATCCCAGATCTTGCTACAGTCTCTTTGTGTGTTTGTGTTTTCTGCAAAATTCTCTATGGACTTTAAGGTTTCAAATGCATTTTAACATGTAAGGTTTTGTTTTTAGCTGCCAAACGCTAATTGGTTGCACCTGGAGTCAAAGCCTCCACACATTCGAGTTTTCTAGGAAGAAGGCTCTAGAAACCTGAGAAAACATGATATTTGTATTTGTAAACATGACATTGCATGCATTTGCCGAACAGGAAGATTGTGCTTTTCTCCAAAACCACTTTCACGTTGATTTTTGGTTAAATTTCACCCGAAATCCACAACAATTTGTCCAGATACTCCTGTATGAAAACAAAACTATCTGGTGTGTTGTGGCTATCTCAATCCCAGATCTTGCTACAGCCTCTGTGTGTGTTTGTGTTTTCTGGACATTCTCTATGGACTTTACGGTTTTAAATGCATTTTAGCATGTAAGTTTTTGTTTTTAGCTGGCAAACGCTAATTGGTTCCACCTGGAGTCAAATCCTCCACACATTCGAGTTTTCTAGGAAGAAAGCTTCAGAAACCTGAGAAAACATGATATTTCTTTCTGTAAACATGACATTGGATGCATTTTCCAAACAGGAAGATTGTGCTTTTCTCCAAAACCACTTTCACGTTGATTTTTTGGTTAAATTTCACTTCATAACTACAAAAATTTGTCCAGATACTCCTGGATGAAAACAAAACTATCTGGTGATTTGAGCTATCTCAATCCCAGACCTTGCAACAGCCTCTGTGTGTGTTTGTGATTTCTAGAAATTCTCTATGGACTTTACAGTTTTGAATGCATTTTAGCAGGACCCTTTTTGTTTTCTGCTGCCAAACGCAAATTGGTTCCACCTGGAGTCAAATCCTCCACACATTCGAGTTTTCTAGGAAGAAAGCTCCAGAAACCTGAGAAAACATGATATTTCTTTCTGTAAACATGACATTGGATGCGTTTGCCGAACAGGAAGATTGTGCTTTTCTCCAAAACCACTTTCACGGTGATTTTTTGGTTAAATTTCACCCGCAATCCACCAGAATTTTCCAGATTCTCCTGGATGAAAACAAAACTATCTGGTGATTTTTAGCTATCTCAATTCCAGATATTGCTACAGCCTCTGTGTGTGTTTGTGTTTTCTGGACATTCTCTATGGACTTTACGGTTTTGAATGCATTTTAGCATGTAAGTTTTTGTTTTCAGCTGCCAAACGCTAATTGGTTCCACCTGGAGTCAAATCCTCCACACATTCGAGTTTTCTAGGAAGAAAGCTTCAGAAACCTGAGAAAACATGATATTTCTTTCTGTAACATGACATTGGATGCATTTGCCAAACAGGAAGATTGTGCTTTTCCCCAAAATCACTTTCACGGTGATTTCTTGTTAAATTTCACTTCAAAAGTACAACAAATACTCCAGATACTCCTGGATGAAAACAAAACTATCTGGTGTGTTGTGGCTATCTCAATCCCAGATCTTGCTACAGCCTCTGTGTTTGTTTGTCTTTTCTGGTTTCTCTTTGAACTTTAAGGTTTTGAATGCATTTTATCAGGACCCTTTTTGTTTTCTGCTGGCAAACACTATTTGGTTCCACCTGGAGTCAAATCCTCCACACATTCGAGTTTTCTAGGTAGAAAGATTCAGAAACCAGAGAGAATATGATATTTCTTTCTGTAAACATGACATTGGATGCATTTGCCGACAGGAAGATTGTGCTTTTCTCCAAAACCACTTTCACTGCGATTTTTTGCTTAAATTTCACCCGGATACTGCAACATTTTGTCCAGATATTCTGGATGAAAACAAAACTACCAGGTTGGTTGTGGCTATCTCAATCCCAGATCTTGCTACAGCCTCTGTGTTTGTTTGTGTTTTCCGGACATTCTCTATGGACTTTACGGTTTTGAATGCATTTTAGCATGTAAGTTTTTGTTTTTAGCTGCCAAATGCTAATTGGTTCCACCTGGAGTCAAATCCGGCACACATTCGAGTTTTCTAGGAAGAAAGCTTCAGAAACCTGAGAAAACATGATATTTCTTTCTGTAAACATGACATTGGATGCATTTGCCAAACAGGAAGATTGTGCTTTTCTCCAAAAGCACTTTCACTATGATTTTTGGTTAAATTTCACTTCAAAGCTACAACAATTTATCCAGATACTCCTGGATGAAAACAAAACTATCTGGTGCGTTGTGGCTATCTCAATCCCAGATCTTGCTACAGCCTCCGTGTTTGTTTCTGTTTTCTGGACATTCTCTATGAACTTTAAGGTTTTGAATGCATTTTCGCAGGATGCTTTTTGTTTTCTGCTGGCAAACGCTAATTGGTTCCACCTGGAGTCAAATCGTCCACACATTCGAGTTTTCTAGGAAGAAAGCTTCAGAAACCTGAGAAAACATGATATTTCTTTCTGTAAACATGACATTGGATGCATTTGCTGAACAGGAAGATTGTGCTTTTCTCCAAAACCACTTTCAACGTGATTTTTTGGTTAAATTTCACCCGAAATCCACAAGAATTTGTCCAGATACTCCTGGATGAAAACAAAACTATCTGGTGATTTGTAGCTATCTCAATCCCAGATCTTGCTAGAGCCTCTGTGTGTGTTTGTGTTTTCTGGAAAATTCGCTATGAACTTTACGGTTTGGATTTCATTTTAGCATGTAAGTTTTTGTTTTTAGCTGCCAAACGCTAATTGGTTCCACCTGGAGTCAAATCTCCACACATTCGAGTTTTCTAGGAAGAAAGCTTCAGAATCCTGAGAAAACATGATATTTCTTTCTGTAAACATGACATTGGATGCATTTGCCGAACAGGAAGATTGTGCTTTTCTCCAAAACCACTTTCACGGTGATTTTTTGGTTAAATTTCACGCGAAATCCACCAGAATTTGTCCAGATACTCCTGGATGAAAACAAAACTATCTGGTGTGTTGTGGCTATCTCAATCCCAGATCTTGCTACAGCCTCGGTGTGTTTGTGTTTTCTGGACATTCTCTATGGACTTCACGGTTTTGAATGCATTTTTGCAGGACCATTTTTGTTTTTAGCTGGCAAACGCTAATTGGTTCCACCTGGAGTCAAATCCTCCTCACATTCGAGTTTTCTAGGAAGAAAGCTCCAGAAACCTGAGAAAACTTGTTATTTGTATTTGTAAACATGATATTGGATGTCGCTCCCCCTCTTCATGGAGGAGCAACACAGGACCCTGCGCTGTTCTTTCGTCTGCTCGGCCCTCCCCGGGTTTGCTGCTGGTTCTTCCCGGGTTGGCTACTATCCCTTCCACCTCCGTGGAAGGGCAGTTCCCCCTGGCCGCATTCCCCACTTCCGCAGGGGAGCGGCACCCCGCCGGCCGGTTCTCTCGGGGGCTGCACGGGTTCCCTTAGATGTTCCCCATAGATGTTCCTGGTGCATGCCGTCTCTCTCCTCCTTTATAGTCCTCCTCCGCCAATCCCAACTCGGCTGAGTACGCTGCTCTCCAATCAGGAGCAAGTCCTACAGTTAATTGGTTGAACTGGAGGCAGCTGTGCGGAAGCTGTTTACTTCTCTCCCAGCACCATATTGTGGGAGAGCAGATGCATAGAATAAGTCCTAATTCGAGTAACTTAGTCTAGTCCGGATTGCTCCCCACAGATCCCCCTTTCTTTTTATTTTTTAGCGTTGATACGCGCCTGTCTTCGGTGTCCCGCGGCACACACTCTACTTGCTAGAGTTGCCACAGGCTCTTACAAGTCCTATCAATCAGGAAAACCGAATCCGGGTCCTCTCTTCGCCATTGTGAGGAGGTTTTTAGGCGCTGATGCATGCCTGTGTTCGGTGCCCTGCAGCGCATGCTCTGCTCTGCCTGCAGGGGACTTACAAAACCTATCAGGCAAACCGAATCCAAGCCTTCTCATTGCCTTATTGTGGGGGAGACTTATTAGTGTTGGTTCGTGCCTATCTTCGGTGACCTGCAGCTCATACTCTGGTCGAGCTTTGCTGGCGCTTACCGCCTTAAATCAGGCAGACCGAATCCAAGCCTCCTAATTGTTGCATTGTGGGGAAGCTTTACTGATGTTAATTCGTGCCTGTCTTCGGTGACCTGCGGCTAGCCGCCCAGGTGCTCATCGCCTCACTAATCGGGCAGACCGAATCCAAGCCTTCTAATTGGCATGTTGAGGGGAGGCCTTATTTTTCTCTATTTCTCTATCTCCGGGCATTCCTACCTCTCCCATTTCACTTCTATCTTCCAGCATTCCCATTTCTCTTTTACTTCACTTCCAAACTTCTGTTTCTCTTATCCCCGCGGCTTTCCGGCACCTCGCCCCGCCGGCGGGTTCCCGGCTCTGCGCCGCTTCAGCCCGCGTGCCTCTCTCATCTGCGCAGCTTCCCGGCTTTGCGCGGCTCGGCTTTGCGCGCTCCGCGGTCTCCACGCTTAACCCTTTCGCGTCTGAACCACGGCCTACGCCAGCGTTCCCTATCTATTCACGCCCCGTGCTCTCTCTGCACGCGGCGGCTTCCGCGAGTAACACAGCGTAGCTTGCGTCTCCGCCACTAGGATTCAATCTAAGTTCCCCGGGCTAGCCTGGCGAATTCAACCCAGCGTACGTCTCCGCCCCACGATTTGGCTTCCCGTCCTTTGCTCCCCGGGCTAATCAGACGGATCCCAATCTGGCTTGCGTCTCAGCTTCTGGTTTTAACTTTTCGCCCCCTATTCCCGGGCTAACTTGAGAACCCCAAAGTGGCTTTCGTCTCCGCCTCGGCCTGCCCCCCGCGGCTTCAATTTCCCTAACATTTTTCTCTACCCGGTATGTTTCCCCAAGCTTTCCTCCAACGATATTCCTCCCTCATTTCTCCTGGCCTCTCCCCACAGTCTGCATCCGAGTCTGTTTGTTCTAGCTTTCACTTTCGCTTTCGACCTTAGAGATTTCTCCCAGCTTCCCCCCGTAGTCCGTATCCGAGTCTATGCCTAGGCTTTCAATAGCTTCTTCCGGCACCCTTTTCGTCCGGCTTTTCCCTAGGCTGTTTGCTAATCTCTCTCTCCGGTAATTTCCCAGTTCTTCCCGTTTCTTCCCTCCTAAGTTTGCTATCCGTCCTGGGTTTCCTATCCGAGTCACGGCACCATTATGTCGCTCCCCCTCTTCATGGAGGAGCAACACAGGACCCTGCGCTGTTCTTTCGTCTGCTCGGCCCTCCCCGGGTTTGCTGCTGGTTCTTCCCGGGTTGGCTACTATCCCTTCCACCTCCGTGGAAGGGCAGTTCCCCCTGGCCGCATTCCCCACTTCCGCAGGGGAGTGGCACCCCGCCGGCCGGTTCTCTCGGGGGCTGCACGGGTTCCCTTAGATGTTCCCCATAGATGTTCCTGGTGCATGCCGTCTCTCTCCTCCTTTATAGTCCTCCTCCGCCAATCCCAACTCGGCTGAGTACGCTGCTCTCCAATCAGGAGCAAGTCCTACAGTTAATTGGTTGAACTGGAGGCAGCTGTGCGGAAGCTGTTTACTTCTCTCCCAGCGCCATATTGTGGGAGAGCAGATGCATAGAATAAGTCCTAATTCGAGTAACTTAGTCTAGTCTGGATTGCTCCCCACAATTGGATGCATTTGCCGAACAGGAAGATTGTGCTTTTCTTGAAAACCTGTTACACCGTGATTTTTTGGTTAAATTTCACTTCAAATCTAAAACAATTTGTCCAGATACCCCTGATGAAAACAAAACTATCTGGTGTATTGTTTCTATCTCAATCCCAGATTTTGCTACAGCCTCTGTGTTTGTGTTTTCTGGACATTCTCTATGGACTTTGCGGTTTTGAATGCATTTTAGCAGGACCCTTTTTGTTTTAAGCTGGCAAACGCTAATTGGTTCCACCTGGAGTCAAATCCTCCACACATTCGAGTTTTCTAGGAAGAAAGCTTCAGAAACCTGAGAAAACATGATATTTCTTTCTGTAAACATGACATTGGATTCATTTGCCGAACTGAAAGATAGTGCTTTTCTCCAAAACCACTTTCACGGAGATTTTTTGGTTAAATTTCAACCGAAATCCACAACAATTTGTCCAGATACTGCTGTATGAAAACAAAACTATCTGTTGTGTTGTGGCTATCTCAATCCCAGATCTTGCTACAGCCTCTTTGTGTGTTTGTGTTTTCTGGAAAATTCTCTATGGACTTTAAGGTTTTGAATGCATTTTAGCAGGACCCGTTTTGTTTTCTGCTGGCAAACGCTAATTGGTTCCACCTGGAGTCAAATCCTCCACACATTCGAGTTTTCTAGGAAGAAAGCTTCAGAATCCTGAGAAAACATGATATTTGTATTTTTAAACATGACATTGGATGCATTTGCCGAACAGGAAGATTGTGCTTTTCTCCAAAACCACTTTCACGGTGATTTTTGGTTAAAATTTACTTCAAATTACAACAATTTGTCCAGATAGTCCTGGATGAAAAGAAAACTATCTGGTGTGTTGTGGCTATCTCAATCCCAGATCTTGCTACAGCCTCTGTGTGTGTTTGTGTTTTCTGGACATTCTCTATGGACTTTACGGTTTTGAATGCATTTTAGCAGGACCCGTTTTGTTTTCTGCTGGCAAACGCTAATTGGTTCCACCTGGAGTCAAATCCTCCACACATTCGAGTTTTCTAGGAAGAAAGCTTCAGAAACCTGAGAAAACATGATATTTCTTTCTGTAAACATGACATTGGATGCATTTGCCAAACAGGAAGATTGTGCTTTTCTCCAAAACCACTTTCACAATGATTTTTGTTAAATTTCACGTCAAAGCTACAACAATTTATCCAGATACTCCTGGATGAAAACAAAACTATCTGGTTTCTTGTGGCTATCTAAATCCCAGATCTTGCTGCAGCCTCTGTGTGTGTTTGTGTTTTCTGGACATTCTCTATGAACTTTAATGTTTTGAATGCATTTTAGCAGGACCCTTTTTGTTTTCTGCTGGCAAATGCTAATTGGTTCCACCTGGAGTCAAATCCTCCACACATTCGAGTTTTCTAGGAAGAAAGCTTCAGAAACCTGAGAAAACATGATATTTCTTTCTGTAAACATGACATTGGATGCATTGGCTGAATAGGAAGATTGTGCTTTTCTCCAATACCACTTTCACAATGATGTTTGGTTAAATTTCACCCGAAATCCACAACTATTTGTCCAGATACTCCTGGATGAAAACAAAACTTTCTGATGTGTTTTGGCTATCTCAATCCCAGATCTTGCTACAGCCTCTGTGTGTGTTTGTGTTTTCTGGACATTCTCTATGGACTTTATGCTTTTGAATGCATTTTAGCAGGACCCTTTTTGTTTTCTGCTAACAAACGCTAATTGGTTCCACCTGGAGTCAAATCCTCCACACATTCGAGTTTTCTAGGAAGAAAGCTTCAGAAAACTGAGAAAACATATTTCTTTCTGTAAACATGACATTGGATGCATTTGCCAAACGGGAAGATTGTGCTTTTTTCCAAAAACACTTTCACGGTGATTTTTTGGTTAAATGTCACTTCAAAACTACAACAATTTGTCCAGATACTCCTGGATGAAAACAAAACTATCTGGTGTGTTGTGGCTATCTCAATCCCAGATCTTGCTACAGCCTCTGTGTGTGTTTGTGTTTTCTGGACATTCTCTATGGACTTTACGGTTTTGAATTCATTTTAGCAGGACCCTTTTTGTTTTCTGCTGGCAAACGCTAATTGGTTCCACCTGGAGTCAAATCCTCCACACATTCGAGTTTTCTAGGAAGAAAGCTTCAGAAACCTGAGAAAACATGATATTTCGTTCTGTACACATGACATTGGATTCATTTGCTGAACAGGAAGATTGTGCTTTTCTACAAAACCACTTTCACGGTGATTTTTGGTTAAATTTCACCCGAAATCCACAACAATTTGTCCAGATACTCCTGGATGAAAACAAAACTATCTGATGTGTTGTGGCTATCTCAATCACAGATCTTGCTACAGCCTCTGTGTGTGTTTGTGTTTTCTGGACATTCTCTATGGACTTTACGGTTTTGAATGCATTTTAGCAGGACCTGTTTTGTTTTCTGCTGGCAAACGCTAATTGGTTCCACCTGGAGTCAAATCCTCCACACATTCGAGTTTTCTAGAAAGAAAGCTTCAGAAACCTGAGAAAACATGATATTTCTTTCTGTAAACCTGACATTGGATGTGTTTGCCAAACAGGAAGATTGTGCTTTTCTCCAATACCACTTTCACAATGATGTTTGGTTAAATTTCACCCGAAATCCACAACTATTTGTCCAGATACTCCTGAATGAAAACAAAACTTTCTGATGTGTTTTGGCTATCTCAATCCCAGATCTTGCTACAGCCTCTGTGTGTGTTTGTGTTTTCTGGACATTCTCTATGGACTTTATGGTTTTGAATGCATTTTAGCAGGACCCTTTTTGTTTTCTGCTGGCAAACGCTAATTGGTTCCACCTGGAGTCAAATCCTTCACACATTCGAGTTTTCTAGGAACAAAGCTTCAGAAAACTGAGAAAACATATTTCTTTCTGTAAACATGACATTGGATGCATTTGCCAAACGGGAAGATTGTGCTTTTTTCCAAAAACACTTTCACGGTGATTTTTTGGTTAAATTTCACTTCAAAACTACAACAATTTGTCCAGATACTCCTGGATGAAAACAAATCTATCTGGTGATTTGTAGGTATCTCAATCCCAGATCGTGCTACAGCCTCTGTGTGTGTTTGTGTTTTCTGGACATTCTCTATGGACTTTACGGTTTTGAATGCATTTTAGCATGTAAGGTTTTGTTTTCAGCTGGCAAACGCTAATTGGTTCCACCTGGAGTCAAATCCTCCACACATTCGAGTTTTCTAGGAAGAAAGCTTCAGAAACCTGAGAAAACATGATATTTCTTTCTGTACACATGACATTGGATTCATTTGCTGAACAGGAAGATTGTGCTTTTCTACAAAACCACTTTCACAATGATTTTTGGTGAAATTTCACCCGAAATCCACAACTATTTGTCCAGATACTCCTGGATGAAAACAAAACTATCTGATGTGTTGTGGCTATCTCAATCCCAGATCTTGCTACAGCCTCTGTGTGTGTTTGTGTTTTCTGGACATTCTCTATGGACTTTATGCTTTTGAATGCATTTTAGCCGGACCTGTTTTGTTTTCTGCTGGCAAACGCTAATTGGTTCCACCTGGAGTCAAATCCTCCACACATTCGAGTTTTCTAGAAAGAAAGCTTCAGAAACCTGAGAAAACATGATATTTCTTTCTGTAAACCTGACATTGGATGTGTTTGCCAAACAGGAAGATTGTGCTTTTCTCCAAAACCACTTTCATGGTGATTTTTTGGTTAAATTTCACTTCGAAACTACAACAATTTCTCCAGATACTCCTGGATGAAAACAAAACTATCTGGTGTGTTGTGGCTATCTCAATCCCAGATCTTGCTACAGCCTCTGTGTGTGTTTGTGTTTTCTGGACATTCTCTATGGACTTTACTGTTTTGAATGCATTTTAGCATGTAAGGTTTTGTTTTCTGCTGCCAAACGCTAATTGGTTCCACCTGGAGTCAACTCATCCACACATTCGAGTTTTCTAGGAAGAAAGCTTCAGAAACCTGAGAAAACATGATATTTCTTTCTGTAAACATGACATTGGATGCATATGCCAAACAGGATGATTGTGCTTTTCTCCAAAACCGCTTTCACAATGATTTTTGGTTAAATTTCTCTTCAAAGTTACAACAATTTGTCCAGATACGGTTGGATGAAAACAAAACTATCTGGTGTGTTGTGGCTATCTCAATCCCAGATCTTGCTGCAGCCTCTGTGTGTGTTTGTGTTTTCTGGACATTCTCTATGAACTTTAAGGTTTTGAATTCATTTTAGCAGGACCCTTTTTGTTTTCTGCTGGCAAACGCTAATTGGTTCCACCTGGAGTCAAATCCTCCACACATTCGAGTTTTCTAGGAAGAAAGCTTCAGAAACCTGAGAAAACATGATATTTCGTTCTGTACACATGACATTGGATTCATTTGCTGAACAGGAAGATTGTGCTTTTCTCCAAAACCACTTTCACGGTGATTTTTGGTTAAATTTCACCTGAAATCCACAACAATTTGTCCAGATACTCCTGGATGAAAACAAAACTATCTGATGTGTTGTGGCTATCTCAATCCCAGATCTTGCTACAGCCTCTGTGTGTGTTTGTGTTTTCTGGACATTCTCTATGGACTTTACGGTTTTGAATGCATTTTAGCAGGACCTGTTTTGTTTTCTGCTGGCAAACGCTAATTGGTTCCACCTGGAGTCAAATCCTCCACACATTCGAGTTTTCTAGGAAGAAAGCTTCAGAAACCTGAGAAAACATGATATTTCTTTCTGTAAACCTGACATTGGATGTGTTTGCCAAACAGGAAGATTGTGCTTTTCTCCAATACCACTTTCACAATGATGTTTGGTTAAATTTCACCCGAAATCCACAACTATTTGTCCAGATACTCCTGAATGAAAACAAAACTTTCTGATGTGTTTTGGCTATCTCAATCCCAGATCTTGCTACAGCCTCTGTGTGTGTTTGTGTTTTCTGGACATTCTCTATGGACTTTATGGTTTTGAATGCATTTTAGCAGGACCCTTTTTGTTTTCTGCTGGCAAACGCTAATTGGTTCCACCTGGAGTCAAATCCTTCACACATTCGAGTTTTCTAGGAACAAAGCTTCAGAAAACTGAGAAAACATATTTCTTTCTGTAAACATGACATTGGATGCATTTGCCAAACGGGAAGATTGTGCTTTTTTCCAAAAACACTTTCACGGTGATTTTTTGGTTAAATTTCACTTCAAAACTACAACAATTTGTCCAGATACTCCTGGATGAAAACAAATCTATCTGGTGATTTGTAGGTATCTCAATCCCAGATCTTGCTACAGCCTCTGTGTGTGTTTGTGTTTTCTGGACATTCTCTATGGACTTTACGGTTTTGAATGCATTTTAGCATGTAAGGTTTTGTTTTCAGCTGGCAAACGCTAATTGGTTCCACCTGGAGTCAAATCCTCCACACATTCGAGTTTTCTAGAAAGAAAGCTTCAGAAACCTGAGAAAACATGATATTTCTTTCTGTAAACCTGACATTGGATGTGTTTGCCAAACAGGAAGATTGTGCTTTTCTCCAAAACCACTTTCATGGTGATTTTTGGTTAAATTTCACTTCGAAACTACAACAATTTCTCCAGATACTCCTGGATGAAAACAAAACTATCTGGTGTGTTGTGGCTATCTCAATCCCAGATCTTGCTACAGCCTTTGTGTTTGTTTGTGTTTTCTGGACATTCTCTATGGACTTTACGGTTTTGAATGCATTTTAGCATGTAAGGTTTTGTTTTCTGCTGCCAAACGCTAATTGGTTCCACCTGGAGTCAACTCCTCCACACATTCGAGTTTTCTAGGAAGAAAGCTTCAGAAACCTGAGAAAACATGATATTTCTTTCTGTAAACATGACATTGGATGCATATGCCAAACAGGATGATTGTGCTTTTCTCCAAAACCGCTTTCACAATGATTTTTGGTTAAATTTCTCTTCAAAGTTACAACAATTTGTCCAGATACGGTTGGATGAAAACAAAACTATCTGGTGTGTTGTGGCTATCTCAATCCCAGATCTTGCTGCAGCCTCTGTGTGTGTTTGTGTTTTCTGGACATTCTCTATGAACTTTAAGGTTTTGAATTCATTTTAGCAGGACCCTTTTTGTTTTCTGCTGGCAAACGCTAATTGGTTCCACCTGGAGTCAAATCCTCCACACATTCGAGTTTTCTAGGAACAAAGCTTCAGAAACCTGAGAAAACATGATATTTCTTTCTGTAAACATGACATTGGATGTATTGGCTGAATAGGAAGATTGTGCTTTTCTCCAAAAGCACTTTCACGGTGATTTTTGGTTAAATTTCACCCGAAATCCACAACTATTTGTCCAGATACTCCTGGATGAAAACAAAACTATCTGATGTGTTGTGGCTATCTCAATCCCAGATCTTGCTACAGCCTCTGTGTGTGTTTGTGTTTTCTGGACATTCTCTATGGACTTTACGGTTTTGAATGCATTTTAGCCGGACCTGTTTTGTTTTCTGCTGGCAAACGCTAATTGGTTCCACCTGGAGTCAAATCCTCCACACATTCGAGTTTTCTAGAAAGAAAGCTTCAGAAACCTGAGAAAACATGATATTTCTTTCTGTAAACCTGACATTGGATGTGTTTGCCAAACAGGAAGATTGTGCTTTTCTCCAAAACCACTTTCATGGTGATTTTTTGGTTAAATTTCACTTCGAAACTACAACAATTTCTCCAGATACTCCTGGATGAAAACAAAACTATCTGGTGTGTTGTGGCTATCTCAATCCCAGATCTTGCTACAGCCTTTGTGTTTGTTTGTGTTTTCTGGACATTCTCTATGGACTTTACGGTTTTGAATGCATTTTAGCATGTAAGGTTTTGTTTTCTGCTGTCAAACGCTAATTGGTTCCACCTGGAGTCAACTCCTCCACACATTCGAGTTTTCTAGGAAGAAAGCTTCAGAAACCTGAGAAAACATGATATTTCGTTCTGTACACATGACATTGGATTCATTTGCTGAACAGGAAGATTGTGCTTTTCTCCAAAACCACTTTCACGGTGATTTTTGGTTAAATTTCACCTGAAATCCACAACAATTTGTCCAGATACTCCTGGATGAAAACAAAACTATCTGATGTGTTGTGGCTATCTCAATCACAGATCTTGCTACAGCCTCTGTGTGTGTTTGTGTTTTCTGGACATTCTCTATGGACTTTACGGTTTTGAATGCATTTTAGCAGGACCTGTTTTGTTTTCTGCTGGCAAACGCTAATTGGTTCCACCTGGAGTCAAATCCTCCACACATTCGAGTTTTCTAGGAAGAAAGCTTCAGAAACCTGAGAAAACATGATATTTCTTTCTGTAAACCTGACATTGGATGTGTTTGCCAAACAGGAAGATTGTGCTTTTCTCCAATACCACTTTCACAATGATGTTTGGTTAAATTTCACCCGAAATCCACAACTATTTGTCCAGATACTCCTGAATGAAAACAAAACTTTCTGATGTGTTTTGGCTATCTGAATCCCAGATCTTGCTACAGCCTCTGTGTGTGTTTGTGTTTTCTGGACATTCTCTATGGACTTTATGGTTTTGAATGCATTTTAGCAGGACCCTTTTTGTTTTCTGCTGGCAAACGCTAATTGGTTCCACCTGGAGTCAAATCCTTCACACATTCGAGTTTTCTAGGAACAAAGCTTCAGAAAACTGAGAAAACATATTTCTTTCTGTAAACATGACATTGGATGCATTTGCCAAACGGGAAGATTGTGCTTTTTTCCAAAAACACTTTCACGGTGATTTTTTGGTTAAATTTCACTTCAAAACTACAACAATTTGTCCAGATACTCCTGGATGAAAACAAATCTATCTGGTGATTTGTAGGTATCTCAATCCCAGATCGTGCTACAGCCTCTGTGTGTGTTTGTGTTTTCTGGACATTCTCTATGGACTTTACGGTTTTGAATGCATTTTAGCATGTAAGGTTTTGTTTTCAGCTGGCAAACGCTAATTGGTTCCACCTGGAGTCAAATCCTCCACACATTCGAGTTTTCTAGGAAGAAAGCTTCAGAAACCTGAGAAAACATGATATTTCTTTCTGTACACATGACATTGGATTCATTTGCTGAACAGGAAGATTGTGCTTTTCTACAAAACCACTTTCACAATGATGTTTGGTTAAATTTCACCCGAAATCCACAACTATTTGTCCAGATACTCCTGGATGAAAACAAAACTATCTGATGTGTTGTGGCTATCTCAATCCCAGATCTTGCCACAGCCTCTGTGTGTGTTTGTGTTTTCTGGACATTCTCTATGGACTTTACGGTTTTGAATGCATTTTAGCCGGACCTGTTTTGTTTTCTGCTGGCAAACGCTAATTGGTTCCACCTGGAGTCAAATCCTCCACACATTCGAGTTTTCTAGAAAGAAAGCTTCAGAAACCTGAGAAAACATGATATTTCTTTCTGTAAACCTGACATTGGATGTGTTTGCCAAACAGGAAGATGGTGCTTTTTTCCAAAAACACTTTCACGGTGATTTTTTGGTTAAATTTGACTTCGAAACTACAACAATTTCTCCAGATACTCCTGGATGAAAACAAAACTATCTGGTGTGTTGTGGCTATCTCAATCCCAGATCTTGCTACAGCCTTTGTGTTTGTTTGTGTTTTCTGGACATTCTCTATGGACTTTACGGTTTTGAATGCATTTTAGCATGTAAGGTTTTGTTTTCTGCTGCCAAACGCTAATTGGTTCCACCTGGAGTCAACTCCTCCACACATTCGAGTTTTCTAGGAAGAAAGCTTCAGAAACCTGAGAAAACATGATATTTCTTTCTGTAAACATGACATTGGATGCATATGCCAAACAGGATGATTGTGCTTTTCTCCAAAACCGCTTTCACAATGATTTTTGGTTAAATTTCTCTTCAAAGTTACAACAATTTGTCCAGATACGGTTGGATGAAAACAAAACTATCTGGTGTGTTGTGGCTATCTCAATCCCAGATCTTGCTGCAGCCTCTGTGTGTGTTTGTGTTTTCTGGACATTCTCTATGAACTTTAAGGTTTTGAATTCATTTTAGCAGGACCCTTTTTGTTTTCTGCTGGCAAACGCTAATTGGTTCCACCTGGAGTCAAATCCTCCACACATTCGAGTTTTCTAGGAAGAAAGCTTCAGAAACCTGAGAAAACATGATATTTCGTTCTGTACACATGACATTGGATTCATTTGCTGAACAGGAAGATTGTGCTTTTCTCCAAAACCACTTTCACGGTGATTTTTGGTTAAATTTCACCTGAAATCCACAACAATTTGTCCAGATACTCCTGGATGAAAACAAAACTATCTGATGTGTTGTGGCTATCTCAATCCCAGATCTTGCTACAGCCTCTGTGTGTGTTTGTGTTTTCTGGACATTCTCTATGGACTTTACGGTTTTGAATGCATTTTAGCAGGACCTGTTTTGTTTTCTGCTGGCAAACGCTAATTGGTTCCACCTGGAGTCAAATCCTCCACACATTCGAGTTTTCTAGGAAGAAAGCTTCAGAAACCTGAGAAAACATGATATTTCTTTCTGTAAACCTGACATTGGATGTGTTTGCCAAACAGGAAGATTGTGCTTTTCTCCAATACCACTTTCACAATGATGTTTGGTTAAATTTCACCCGAAATCCACAACTATTTGTCCAGATACTCCTGAATGAAAACAAAACTTTCTGATGTGTTTTGGCTATCTCAATCCCAGATCTTGCTACAGCCTCTGTGTGTGTTTGTGTTTTCTGGACATTCTCTATGGACTTTATGGTTTTGAATGCATTTTAGCAGGACCCTTTTTGTTTTCTGCTGGCAAACGCTAATTGGTTCCACCTGGAGTCAAATCCTTCACACATTCGAGTTTTCTAGGAACAAAGCTTCAGAAAACTGAGAAAACATATTTCTTTCTGTAAACATGACATTGGATGCATTTGCCTAACGGGAAGATTGTGCTTTTTTCCAAAAACACTTTCACGGTGATTTTTTGGTTAAATTTCACTTCAAAACTACAACAATTTGTCCAGATACTCCTGGATGAAAACAAATCTATCTGGTGATTTGTAGGTATCTCAATCCCAGATCGTGCTACAGCCTCTGTGTGTGTTTGTGTTTTCTGGACATTCTCTATGGACTTTACGGTTTTGAATGCATTTTAGCATGTAAGGTTTTGTTTTCAGCTGGCAAACGCTAATTGGTTCCACCTGGAGTCAAATCCTCCACACATTCGAGTTTTCTAGGAAGAAAGCTTCAGAAACCTGAGAAAACATGATATTTCTTTCTGTACACATGACATTGGATTCATTTGCTGAACAGGAAGATTGTGCTTTTCTACAAAACCACTTTCACAATGATGTTTGGTTAAATTTCACCCGAAATCCACAACTATTTGTCCAGATACTCCTGGATGAAAACAAAACTATCTGATGTGTTGTGGCTATCTCAATCCCAGATCTTGCTACAGCCTCTGTGTGTGTTTGTGTTTTCTGGACATTCTCTATGGACTTTACGGTTTTGAATGCATTTTAGCCGGACCTGTTTTGTTTTCTGCTGGCAAATGCTAATTGGTTCCACCTGGAGTCAAATCCTCCACACATTCGAGTTTTCTAGAAAGAAAGCTTCAGAAACCTGAGAAAACATGATATTTCTTTCTGTAAACCTGACATTGGATGTGTTTGCCAAACAGGAAGATTGTGCTTTTCTCCAAAACCACTTTCATGGTGATTTTTGGTTAAATTTCACTTCGAAACTACAACAATTTCTCCAGATACTCCTGGATGAAAACAAAACTATCTGGTGTGTTGTGGCTATCTCAATCCCAGATCTTGCTACAGCCTTTGTGTTTGTTTGTGTTTTCTGGACATTCTCTATGGACTTTACGGTTTTGAATGCATTTTAGCATGTAAGGTTTTGTTTTCTGCTGCCAAACGCTAATTGGTTCCACCTGGAGTCAACTCCTCCACACATTCGAGTTTTCTAGGAAGAAAGCTTCAGAAACCTGAGAAAACATGATATTTCTTTCTGTAAACATGACATTGGATGCATATGCCAAACAGGATGATTGTGCTTTTCTCCAAAACCGCTTTCACAATGATTTTTGGTTAAATTTCTCTTCAAAGTTACAACAATTTGTCCAGATACGGTTGGATGAAAACAAAACTATCTGGTGTGTTGTGGCTATCTCAATCCCAGATCTTGCTGCAGCCTCTGTGTGTGTTTGTGTTTTCTGGACATTCTCTATGAACTTTAAGGTTTTGAATTCATTTTAGCAGGACCCTTTTTGTTTTCTGCTGGCAAACGCTAATTGGTTCCACCTGGAGTCAATTCCTCCACACATTCGAGTTTTCTAGGAACAAAGCTTCAGAAACCTGAGAAAACATGATATTTCTTTCTGTAAACATGACATTGGATGTATTGGCTGAATAGGAAGATTGTGCTTTTCTCCAAAAGCACTTTCACGGTGATTTTTGGTTAAATTTCACCCGAAATCCACAACTATTTGTCCAGATACTCCTGGATGAAAACAAAACTATCTGATGTGTTGTGGCTATCTCAATCCCAGATCTTGCTACAGCCTCTGTGTGTGTTTGTGTTTTCTGGACATTCTCTATGGACTTTACGGTTTTGAATGCATTTTAGCCGGACCTGTTTTGTTTTCTGCTGGCAAACGCTAATTGGTTCCACCTGGAGTCAAATCCTCCACACATTCGAGTTTTCTAGAAAGAAAGCTTCAGAAACCTGAGAAAACATGATATTTCTTTCTGTAAACCTGACATTGGATGTGTTTGCCAAACAGGAAGATTGTGCTTTTCTCCAAAACCACTTTCATGGTGATTTTTTGGTTAAATTTCACTTCGAAACTACAACAATTTCTCCAGATACTCCTGGATGAAAACAAAACTATCTGGTGTGTTGTGGCTATCTCAATCCCAGATCTTGCTACAGCCTTTGTGTTTGTTTGTGTTTTCTGGACATTCTCTATGGACTTTACGGTTTTGAATGCATTTTAGCATGTAAGGTTTTGTTTTCTGCTGTCAAACGCTAATTGGTTCCACCTGGAGTCAACTCCTCCACACATTCGAGTTTTCTAGGAAGAAAGCTTCAGAAACCTGAGAAAACATGATATTTCGTTCTGTACACATGACATTGGATTCATTTGCTGAACAGGAAGATTGTGCTTTTCTCCAAAACCACTTTCACGGTGATTTTTGGTTAAATTTCACCAGAAATCCACAACAATTTGTCCAGATACTCCTGGATGAAAACAAAACTATCTGATGTGTTGTGGCTATCTCAATCACAGATCTTGCTACAGCCTCTGTGTGTGTTTGTGTTTTCTGGACATTCTCTATGGACTTTACGGTTTTGAATGCATTTTAGCAGGACCTGTTTTGTTTTCTGCTGGCAAACGCTAATTGGTTCCACCTGGAGTCAAATCCTCCACACATTCGAGTTTTCTAGGAAGAAAGCTTCAGAAACCTGAGAAAACATGATATTTCTTTCTGTAAACCTGACGTTGGATGTGTTTGCCAAACAGGAAGATTGTGCTTTTCTCCAATACCACTTTCACAATGATGTTTGGTTAAATTTCACCCGAAATCCACAACTATTTGTCCAGATACTCCTGAATGAAAACAAAACTTTCTGATGTGTTTTGGCTATCTGAATCCCAGATCTTGCTACAGCCTCTGTGTGTGTTTGTGTTTTCTGGACATTCTCTATGGACTTTATGGTTTTGAATGCATTTTAGCAGGACCCTTTTTGTTTTCTGCTGGCAAACGCTAATTGGTTCCACCTGGAGTCAAATCCTTCACACATTCGAGTTTTCTAGGAACAAAGCTTCAGAAAACTGAGAAAACATATTTCTTTCTGTAAACATGACATTGGATGCATTTGCCAAACGGGAAGATTGTGCTTTTTTCCAAAAACACTTTCACGGTGATTTTTTGGTTAAATTTCACTTCAAAACTACAACAATTTGTCCAGATACTCCTGGATGAAAACAAATCTATCTGGTGATTTGTAGGTATCTCAATCCCAGATCGTGCTACAGCCTCTGTGTGTGTTTGTGTTTTCTGGACATTCTCTATGGACTTTACGGTTTTGAATGCATTTTAGCATGTAAGGTTTTGTTTTCAGCTGGCAAACGCTAATTGGTTCCACCTGGAGTCAAATCCTCCACACATTCGAGTTTTCTAGGAAGAAAGCTTCAGAAACCTGAGAAAACATGATATTTCTTTTTGTACACATGACATTGGATTCATTTGCTGAACAGGAAGATTGTGCTTTTCTACAAAACCACTTTCACAATGATGTTTGGTTAAATTTCACCCGAAATCCACAACTATTTGTCCAGATACTCCTGGATGAAAACAAAACTATCTGATGTGTTGTGGCTATCTCAATCCCAGATCTTGCCACAGCCTCTGTGTGTGTTCGTGTTTTCTGGACATTCTCTATGGACTTTACGGTTTTGAATGCATTTTAGCCGGACCTGTTTTGTTTTCTGCTGGCAAACGCTAATTGGTTCCACCTGGAGTCAAATCCTCCACACATTCGAGTTTTCTAGAAAGAAAGCTTCAGAAACCTGAGAAAACATGATATTTCTTTCTGTAAACCTGACATTGGATGTGTTTGCCAAACAGGAAGATGGTGCTTTTTTCCAAAAACACTTTCACGGTGATTTTTTGGTTAAATTTGACTTCGAAACTACAACAATTTCTCCAGATACTCCTGGATGAAAACAAAACTATCTGGTGTGTTGTGGCTATCTCAATCCCAGATCTTGCTACAGCCTTTGTGTTTGTTTGTGTTTTCTGGACATTCTCTATGGACTTTACGGTTTTGAATGCATTTTAGCATGTAAGGTTTTGTTTTCTGCTGCCAAACGCTAATTGGTTCCACCTGGAGTCAACTCCTCCACACATTCGAGTTTTCTAGGAAGAAAGCTTCAGAAACCTGAGAAAACATGATATTTCTTTCTGTAAACATGACATTGGATGCATATGCCAAACAGGATGATTGTGCTTTTCTCCAAAACCGCTTTCACAATGATTTTTGGTTAAATTTCTCTTCAAAGTTACAACAATTTGTCCAGATACGGTTGGATGAAAACAAAACTATCTGGTGTGTTGTGGCTATCTCAATCCCAGATCTTGCTGCAGCCTCTGTGTGTGTTTGTGTTTTCTGGACATTCTCTATGAACTTTAAGGTTTTGAATTCATTTTAGCAGGACCCTTTTTGTTTTCTGCTGGCAAACGCTAATTGGTTCCACCTGGAGTCAAATCCTCCACACATTCGAGTTTTCTAGGAAGAAAGCTTCAGAAACCTGAGAAAACATGATATTTCGTTCTGTACACATGACATTGGATTCATTTGCTGAACAGGAAGATTGTGCTTTTCTCCAAAACCACTTTCACGGTGATTTTTGGTTAAATTTCACCCGAAATCCACAACAATTTGTCCAGATACTCCTGGATGAAAACAAAACTATCTGTGGATTTTTAGCTATCTCAATGCCAGATCTTGCTACAGCCTCTGTGTGTGTTTGTGTTTTCTGGACATTGTCTATGGACTTTACGGTTTTGAATGCATTTTAGCAGGACCCGTTTTGTTTTCTACTGGCAAACGCTAATTGGTTCCACCTGGAGTCAAATCCTCCACACATTCGAGTTTTCTAGGAAGAAAGCTCCAGAAACCTGAGAAACCATGATATTTCTTTGTGTAAACATGACATTGGATGCATTTTCCAAACAGGAAGATTGTGCTTTTCTCCAAAACCACTTTCACGGTGATTTTTTGGTTAAATTTCACTTCAAAACTACAACAATTTGTCCAGATACTCCTGGATGAAAACAAAATTATCTGGTGTGTTGTGGCTAACTCAATCCCAGATCTTGCTACAGCCTCTGTGTGTGTTTGTGTTTTCTGGACATTCTCTATGGACTTTACGGTTTTGAATGCATTTTAGCAGGACCCTTTTTGTTTTCTGCTGGGAAACGCTAATTGGTTCCACCTGGAGTCAAATCCTCCACACATTCGAGTTTTCTAGGAAGAAAGCTTCAGAAACCTGAGAAAACATGATATTTCTTTCTGTAAAGATGACCTTGGATGCATTTGCCGACAGGAAGATTGTGGTATTCTCCAAAACCACTTTCACGGTGATTTTTTGGTTACATTTCACTTCAAAACTACAACAATTTGTCCAGATACTCCTGGATGAAAACAAAACTATCTGGTTTGTTGTCGCTATCTCAATCCCAGATCTTGCTACAGCCTTTGTGTTTGTTTGTGTTTTCTGGACATTCTCTATGGACTTTACGGTTTTGAATGCATTTTAGCATGTAAGGTTTTGTTTTTAGCTGCCAAACGCTAATTGGTTCCACCTGGAGTCAAATCCTCCACACATTCGAGTTTTCTAGGAAGAAAGCTGCAGAAACCAGAGAAAACATGATATTTATTTTTGTAAACATGACATTGGATGCATATGCCAAACAGGAAGATTGTGCTTTTCTCCAAAAAACTTTCACGATGATTTTTTGGTTAAATTTCACCTCAAAACTACAACAATTTGTCCAGATACTCCTGGATGAAAACAAAACTATCTGGTTTGTTGTCGCTATCTCAATCCCAGATCTTGCTACAGCCTTTGTGTTTGTTTGTGTTTTCTGGACATTCTCTATGGACTTTACGGTTTTGAATGCATTTTAGCATGCAAGGTTTTCTTTTTAGCTGCCAAACGCTAATTGGTTCCACCTGGAGTCAAATCCTCCACACATTCGAGTTTTCTAGGAAGAAAGCTTCAGAAACCTGAGAAAACATGATATTTCTTTCTGTAAACATGACATTTGATTCATTTGCTGAACTGGAAGATTGTGCTTTTCTCCAAAACCACTTTCACAATGATTTTGGTTACATTACACTTCAAAGCTACAACAATTTATCCAGATACTCCTGGATGAAAACAAAACTATCTGGTGTGTTGTGGCTATCTCAATCCCAGATCTTGCTACAACCTCTGTGTTTTTGTGTTTCCTGGATATTCTCTATGAACTTTAAGGTTTTGAATGCATTTTAGCAGGACCCTTTTTGTTTTCTGCTGGAAAACGCTAATTGGTTCCACCTGGAGTCAAATCCTCCACACATTCGTGTTTTCTAGGTAGAAAGCTTCAGAAACCTGAGAAAACATGATATTTCTTTCTGTAAACATGACCTTGGATGCATTTTCCAAATAGGACGATTGTGCTTTTCTCCAAAACCGCTTTCACGGTGATTTTTTGGTTAAATTTCACTTCAAATCTACAACAATTTGTCCAGATACTCCTGGATGAAAACAAAACTATCTGGTGTGTTTTGGCTATCTCAATCCCAAATCTTGCTACAGCCTTTGTGTTTGTTTGTGTTTTCTGGCCATTCTGTATGTACTTTACGGTTTTAATGCATTTTAGCATGTAAGTTTTTGTTTTGAGCTGCCAAACGCTAATTGGTTCCACCTGGAGTCAAATCCTCCACACATTCGAGTTTTCTAGGAAGAAAGCTTCAGAAACCTGAGAAAACATGATATTTCTTTCTGGAAACATGACATTCGATTCATTTGCCGAACAGGAAGATTGTGCTTTTTTCCAAAACCACTTTCACAATGATTTTTGGTTAAATTTTACTTCAAAGCGACAACAATTTATCCAGATACTCCTGGATGAAAACAAAACTATCTGGTGTGTTGTGGCTATCTCAATCCCAGATCTTGCTACAACCTCTGTGTGTGTTTGTGTTTTCTGGACATTCTCTATGAACTTGAACGTTTTGAATGCATTTTAGCAGGACCCTTTTTGTTTTCTGCTGGCAAACGCTAATTGGTTCCACCTGGAGTCAAATCCTCCACACATTCGTGTTTTCTAGGAAGAAAGCTTCAGAAACCTGAGAAAACATGATATTTCTTTCTGTAAACATGACATTGGATGCATTTGCGGACAGGAAGATTGTGCTTTTCTCCAAAACAACTTTCCCTGTGATTTTTTGGTTAAATTTCACCCGCAATCCACAAGCATTTTTCCAGATACTCCTGGATGAAAACAAAACTATCTGTGGATTTTTAGCTATCTCAATGCCAGATCTTGCTACAGCCTCTGTGTGTGTTTGTGTTTTCTGGACATTCTCTATGATTTTACGGTTTTGAATGCATTTTAGCATGTAAGTTTTTCTTTTTAGCTGCCAAACGCTGATTGGTTCCACCTGCAGTCAAATCCTCCACACATTCGAGTTTTCTAGGAAGAAAGCTACAGAAACCTGAGAAAACATGATATTTCTTTCTGTAAACATGACATTGGATTCATTTGCTGAACAGGAAGATTGTGCTTTTCTCCAAATCCACTTTCACAATGATTTTTGGTTACATTTCACTTCAAAGCTACAACAATTTATCCAGATACTCCTGGATGAAAATAAAACTATCTGGTGTGTTGTGGCTATCTCAATCCCAGATCTTGCTACAACCTCTGTGTGTTTTTGTGTTTTCTGGACATTCTCTATGAACTTTAAGGTTTTGAATGCATTTTAGCAGGACCTTTTTTGTTTTCTGCTGGCAAACGCTAATTGGTTCCACCTGGAGTCAAATCCTCCACACATTCGTGTTTTCTAGGAAGAAAGCTTCAGAAACCTGAGAAAACATGATATTTCTTTCTGTAATCATGACCTTGGATGCATTTGCCGACAGGAAGATTGTGCTATTCTCCAAAACCACTTTCACGGTGATTTTTTGGTTAAATTTCACCCGAAATCCACAAGAATTTTTCCAGATACTCCTGGATGAAAACAAAACTATCTGTGGATTTTTAGCTATCTCAATGCCAGATCTTGCTACAGCCTCTCTGTGTGTTTTTGTTTTCTGGACATTCTCTATGGACTTTACGGTTTTGAATGCATTTTAGCAGGACCCTTTTTGTTTTCTACTGGCAAATGCTAATTGGTTCCACCTGGAGTCAAATCCTCCACACATTCGAGTTTTCTAGAAAGAAAGCTTCAGAAACCTGAGAAAACATGATATTTCTTTCTGTAAACATGACATTGGATGCATTTGCCAAACAGGAAGATTGTGCTTTTCTCCAAAACCACTTTCACGGTGATTTTTTGGTTAAATTTCACTTCAAAACTACAACAATTTGTCCAGATACTCCTGGATGAAAACAAAACTATCTGGTGTGTTGTGGCTATCTCAATCCCAGATATTGCTGCAGCCTTTGTGTTTGTTTGTGTTTTCTGGACATTCTCTATGGACTTTATGGTTATGAATGCATTTTAGCAGGACCCTTTTTGTTTTCTGCTGGCAAACGCTAATTGGTTCCACCTGGAGTCAAATCCTCCACACATTCGAGTTGTCTAGGAAGAAAGCTTCAGAAACCTGAGAAAACATGATATTTCTTTCTGGAAACATGACTTTGGATGCATTTTCCAAACAGGAAGATTGCGCTTTTCTCCAAAACCACTTTCATGGTGATTTTTTGGTTACATTTCACTTCAAAACTACAACAATTTGTCCAGATACTCCTGGATGAAAACAAAACTATCTGGTGTGTTGTGGCTATCTCAATCCCAGATCTTGCTACAGCCTCTGTGTGTGTTTGTGTTTTCTGGACATTCTCTATGAACTTTAAGGTTTTGAATGCATTTTAGCAGGACCCTTTTTGTTTTCTGCTGGCAAACGCTAATTGGTTCCACCTGGAGTCAAATCCTCCACACATTCGTGTTTTCTAGGAAGAAAGATTCAGAAACCTGAGAAAACATCATATTTCTTTCTGGAAACATGACATTGGATGCATTTGCGGACAGGAAGATTGTGCTTTTCTCCAAAACAACTTTCCCTGTGATTTTTTGGTTAAATTTCACCCGCAATCCACAAGCATTTTTCCAGATACTCCTGGATGAAAACAAAACTATCTGTGGATTTTTAGCTATCTCAATGCCAGATCTTGCTACAGCCTCTGTGTGTGTTTGTGTTTTCTGGACATTCTCTATGATTTTACGGTTTTGAATGCATTTTAGCATGTAAGTTTTTCTTTTTAGCTGCCAAATGCTGATTGGTTCCACCTGCAGTGAAATCCTCCACACATTCGAGTTTTCTAGGAAGAAAGCTACAGAAACCTGAGAAAACATGATATTTCTTTCTGTAAACATGACATTGGATTCATTTGCTGAACAGGAAGATTGTGCTTTTCTCAAAAACCACTTACACAATGATTTTTGGTTACATTTCACTTCAAAGCTACAACAATTTATCCAGATACTCCTGGATGAAAATAAAACTATCTGGTGTGTTGTGGCTATCTCAATCCCAGATCTTGCTACAACCTCTGTGTGTTTTTGTGTTTTCTGGACATTCTCTATGAACTTTAAGGTTTTCAATGCATTTTAGCAGGACCCTTTTTGTTTTCTGCTGGAAAACGCTAATTGGTTCCACCTGGAGTCAAATCCTCCACACATTCGTGTTTTCTAGGAAGAAAGCTTCAGAAACCTGAGAAAACATGATATTTCTTTCTGTAAAGATGACCTTGGATGCATTTGCCGACAGGAAGATTGTGGTATTCTCCAAAACCACTTTCACGGTGATTTTTTGGTTAAATTGCACCCGAAATCCACAAGAATTTTTCCAGATACTCCTGGATGAAAACAAAACTATCTGTGGATTTTTAGCTATCTCAATGCCAGATCTTGCTACAGCCTCTGTGTGTGTTTGTGTTTTCTGGACATTCTCTATGACTTTACGGTTTTGAATGCATTTTAGCATGTAAGTTTTTGTTTTTAGCTGCCAAACGCTGATTGGTTCCACCTGGAGTCAAATCCTCCACACATTCGAGTTTTCTAGGAAGAAAGCTACAGAAACCTGAGAAAACATGATATTTCTTTCTGTAAACATGACATTGGATGCATTTGCCAAACGGGAAGACTGTTCTTTTTTCCAAAACCACTTACACGGTGATTTTTGGTTAAATTTCACCCGAAATCCACAACAATTTCTCCAGATACTCCTGGATGAAAACAAAACTTTCTGTGGATTTTTAGCTATCTCAATCCCAGATCTTGCTACAGCCTCTGTGTGTGTTTGTGTTTTCTGGACATTCTCTATGAACTTTAAGGTTTTGAATGCATTTTAGCAGGACCCTTTTTGTTTTCTGCTGGCAAACGCTAATTGGTTCCACCTGGAGTCAAATCCTCCACACATTCGTGTTTTCTAGGAAGAAAGCTTCAGAAACCTGAGAAAACATGATATTACTTTCTGTAATCATGACCTTGGATGCATTTGCCGACAGGAAGATTGTGCTATTCTCCAAAACCACTTTCACGGTGATTTTTTGGTTAAATTTCACCCGAAATCCACAAGAATTTTTCCAGATACTCCTGGATGAAAAGAAAAGGATCTGGTGTGTTGTGGCTATCTCAATCCCAGATCTTGCTACAGCCTTTGTGTGTGTTTGTGTTTTCTGGACATTCTCTATGAAGTTGAACTTTTTGAATGCATTTTAGCATGACCCTTTTTGTTTTCTACTGGCAAATGCTAATTGGTTCCACCTGGAGTCAAATCCTCCACACATTCGAGTTTTCTAGAAAGAAAGCTTCAGAAACCTGAGAAAACATGATATTTCTTTCTGTAAACATGACATTGGATGCATTTTCCAAACAGGAAGATTGTGCTTTTCTCCAAAACGACTTTCACGGTGATTTTTTGGTTAAATTTCACTTCAAAACTACAACAATTTGTCCAGATACTCCTGGATGAAAACAAAACTATCTGGTGTGTTGTGGCTATCTCAATCCCAGATCTTGCTACAGCCTTTGTGTTTGTTTGTGTTTTCTGGACATTCTGTATGTACTTTATGGTTTTAAGGCATTTTAGCATGTAAGTTTTTGTTTTGAGCTGCCAAACGCTAATTGGTTCCACCTGGAGTCAAATCCTCCACACATTCGAGTTTTCTAGGAAGAAAGCTTCAGAAACCTGAGAAAACATGATATTTCTTTCTGGAAACATGACATTCGATTCATTTGCTGAAAAGGAAGATTGTGCTTTTTTCCAAAACCACTTTCACAATGATTTTTGTTAAATTTTACTTCAAAGCTACAACAATTTATCCAGATATTCCTGGATGAAAAAAAACCTGTCTGGTGTGTTGTGGCTATCTCAATCCCAGATCTTACTACAGCCTCTGTGTGTGTTTGTGTTTTCTGGACATTCTCTATGAACTTTAAGGTTTTGAATGCATTTTAGCAGGACCCTTTTTGTTTTCTGCTGGCAAACGCTAATTGGTTCCACCTGGAGTCAAATCCTCCACACATTCGAGTTTTCTAGGAAGAAAGCTTCAGAAACCTGAGAAAACATGATATTTCTTTCTGGAAACATGACATTGGATGCATTTGCCGAACAGGAAGATTGTGCTTTTCTCCAAAACAACTTTCCCTGTGTTTTTTTGGTTAAATTTCACCCGCAATCCACAAGAATTTGTCCAGATACTCCTGGATGAAAACAAAACTATCTGTGGATTTTTAGCTATCTCAATGCCAGATCTTGCTACAGCCTCTGTGTGTGTTTGTGTTTTCTGGACATTCTCTATGACTTTACGGTTTTGAATGCATTTTAGCATGTAAGTTTTTGTTTTTAGCTGCCAAACGCTGATTGGTTCCACCTGGAGTCAAATCCTCCACACATTCGAGTTTTCTAGGAAGAAAGCTACAGAAACCTGAGAAAACATGATATTTCTTTCTGTAAACATGACATTGGATGCATTTGCCAAACGGGAAGATTGTTCTTTTTTCCAAAACCACTTACACGGTGATTTTTGGTTAAATTTCACCCGAAATCCACAACAATTTCTCCAGATACTCCTGGATGAAAACAAAACTATCTGTGGATTTTTAGCTATCTCAATCCCAGATCTTGCTACAGCCTCAGTGTGTGTTTGTGTTTTCTGGACATTCTCTATGACTTTACGGTTTTGAATGCATTTTAGCATGTAAGTTTTTGTTTTTAGCTGCCAAACGCTGATTGGTTCCACCTGGAGTCAAATCCTCCACACATTCGAGTTTTCTAGGAAGAAAGCTACAGAAACCTGAGAAAACATGATATTTCTTTCTGTAAACATGACATTGGATGCATATGCCAAACAGGAAGATTGTGCTTTTCCCCAAAACCTCTTTCACGGTGATTTTTTGGTTAAATTTCACTTCAAAACTACAACAATTTGTCCAGATACTCCTGGATGAAAACAAAACTATCTGGTGTGTTGTGGCTATCTCAATCCCAGATCTTGCTACAGCCTTTGTGTTTGTTTGTGTTTTCTGGACATTCTCTATGGACTTTACGGTTTTGAATGCATTTTAGCATGTAAGTTTTTGTTTTTAGCTGCCAAACGCTAATTGGTTCCACCTGGAGTCAAATCCTCCACACATTCGAGTTTTCTAGTAAGAAAGCTTCAGAAACCTGAGAAAACATGATATTTCTTTCTGTAAACATGACATTGGATTCATTTGCTGAACAGGAAGATTGTGCTTTTCTCCAAAACCACTTTCACAATGATTTTTGGTTACATTTCACTTCAAAGCTACAACAATTTATCCAGATACTCCTGGATGAAAATAAAACTATCTGGTGTGTTGTGGCTATCTCAATCCCAGATCTTGCTACAACCTCTGTGTGTTTTTGTGTTTTCTGGACATTCTCTATGAACTTTAAGGTTTTGAATGCATTTTAGCAGGACTCTTTTTGTTTTCTGCTGGCAAACGCTAATTGGTTCCACCTGGAGTCAAATCCTCCACACATTCGTGTTTTCTAGGTAGAAAGCTTCAGAAACCTGAGAAAACATGATATTTCTTTCTGGAAACATGACATTGGATGCATTTTCCAAACAGGAAGATTGTGCTTTTCTCCAAAACCACTTTCACGGTGATTTTTTGGTTAAATTTCACTTCAAAACTACAACAATTTGTCCAGATACTCCTGGATGAAAACAAAACTATCTGGTGTGTTGTGGCTATCTCAATCCCAGATATTGCTGCAGCCTTTGTGTTTGTTTGTGATTTCTGGACATTCTCTATGGACTTTATGGTTTTGAATGCATTTTAGCAGGACCCTTTTTGTTTTCTGCTGGGAAACGCTAATTGGTTCCACCTGGAGTCAAATCCTCCACACATTCGAGTTTTCTAGGAAGAAAGCTTCAGAAACCTGAGAAAACATGATATTTCTTTCTGGAAACATGACATTGGATGCATTTGCCAAACAGGAAGATTGTGCTTTTCTCCAAAACCACTTTCATGGTGATTTTTTGGTTACATTTCACTTCAAAACTACAACAATTTGTCCAGATACTCCTGGATGAAAACAAAACTATCTGGTGTGTTGTGGCTATCTGAATCCCAGATCTTGCTACAGCCTTTGTGTTTGTTTGTGTTTTCTGGACATTCTGTATGTACTTTACGGTTTTAATGCATTTTAGCATGTAAGTTTTTGTTTTGAGCTGCCAAACGCTAATTGGTTCCACCTGGAGTCAAATCCTCCACACATTCGAGTTTTCTAGGAAGAAAGCTTCAGAAACCTGAGAAAACATGATATTTCTTTCTGGAAACATGACATTGGATGCATTTGCGGACAGGAAGATTGTGCTTTTCTCCAAAACAACTTTCCCTGTGATTTTTTGGTTAAATTTCACCCGCAATCCACAAGAATTTGTCCAGATACTCCTGGATGAAAACAAAACTATCTGTGGATTTTTAGCTATCTCAATGCCAGATCTTGCTACAGCCTCTGTGTGTGTTTGTGTTTTCTGGACATTCTCTATGACTTTACGGTTTTGAATGCATTTTAGTATGTAAGTTTTTGTTTTTAGCTGCCAAACGCTGATTGGTTCCACATGGAGTCAAATCCTCCACACATTCGAGTTTTCTAGGAAGAAAGCTACAGAAACCTGAGAAAACATGATATTTCTTTCTGTAAACATGACATTGGATGCATTTTCCAAACGGGAAGATTGTTCTTTTTTCCAAAACCACTTACACGGTGATTTTTGGTTAAATTTCACCCGAAATCCACAACAATTTCTCCCGATACTCCTGGATGAAAACAAAACTATCTGGTGTGTTGTGGCTATCTCAATCCCAGATCTTGCTAGAGCCTTTTTGTTTGTTTGTGTTTTCTGGACATTCTCTATGGACTTTATGGTTTCGAATGCATTTTAGCAGGACCCTTTTTGTTTTCTACTGGCAAACGCTAATTAGTTCCACCTGGAGTCAAATCCTCCACACATTCGAGTTTTCTAGGAAGAAAGCTTCAGAAACCTGAGAAAACATGATATTTCTTTCTGTAAACATGACATTGGATGCATATGCCAAACAGGAAGATTGTGCTTTTCTCCAAAACCACTTTCACGGTGATTTTTGGTTGAATTTCACCCGAAATCCACAACAATTTGTCCAGATACTCCTGGATGAAAACAAAACTATCTGGTGTGTTGTGGCTATCTCAATCCCAGATATTGCTGCAGCCTTTGTGTTTGTTTGTGTTTTCTGGACATTCTGTATGTACTTTACGGTTTTGAATGCATTTTAGCATGTAAGGTTTTGTTTTGAGCTGCCAAATGCTAATTGGTTCCACCTGGAGTCAAATCCTCCACACATTCGAGTTTTCTAGGAAGAAAGCTTCAGAAACCTGAGAAAACATGATATTTCTTTCTGGAAACATGACATTGGATTCATTTGCTGAACAGGAAGATTGTGCTTTTTTCCAAAACCACTTTCACAATGATTTTTGTTTAAATTTTACTTCAAAGCTACAACAATTTATCCAGATATTCCCGGATGAAAAAAAACCTGTCTGGTGTGTTGTGGCTATCTCAATGCCAGATCTTGCTACAGCCTCTGTGTGTGTTTTTGTTTTCTGGACATTCTCTATGAACTTGAACGTTTTGAATGCATTTTAGCAGGACCCTTTTTGTTTTCTGCTGGCAAACGCTAATTGGTTCCACCTGGAGTCAAATCCTCCACACATTCGTGTTTTCTAGGAAGAAAGCTTCAGAAACTTGAGAAAACATGATATTTCTTTCTGGAAACATGACATTGGATGCATATGCCAAACAGGAAGATTGTGGTATTCTCCAAAACAACTTTCACGGTGATTTTTGGTTAAATTTCACCCGCAATCCACAAGAATTTGTCCAGATACTCCTGGATGAAAACAAAACTATCTGATGTGTTGTGGCTATCTCAATCCCAGATCTTGCTACAGCCTCTGTGTGTGTTTGTGTTTTCTGGAGATTCTCTATGGACTTTATGGTTTTGAATGCATTTTAGCATGTAACTTTTTGTTTTCTGCTGGCAAACGCTAATTGGTTCCACCTGGAGTCAAATCCTCCACACATTCGAGTTTTCTAGGAAGAAAGCTTCAGAAACCTGAGAAAACATGATATTTATATTTGTAAACATGACATTGGATGCAATTGCCGACAGGAAGATTGTGCTTTTTCCCAAAACCACTTTCACTGTGATTTTTTGGTTAAATTTCACCCGAAATCCACAAGCATTTGTCCAGATACTCCTGGATGAAAACAAAACTATCTGTGGAATTTTAGCTATCTCAATGCCAGATCTTGCTACAGCCTCTGTGTGTGTTTGTGTTTTCTGGACATTCTCTATTTCCTTTATGGTTTTGAATGCATTTTAGCAGGACCCTTTTTGTTTTCTGCTGGCAAACGCTAATTGGTTCCACCTGGAGTCAAATCCTCAACACATTCGAGTTTTCTAGGAAGAAAGCTTCAGAAACCTGAGAAAACATGATATTTCTTTCTGTAAACATGACATTGGATGCATATGCCAAACAGGAAGATTGTGCTTTTCCCCAAAACCACTTTCACGGTGATTTTTTGGTTAAATTTCACTTCAAAACTACAACAATTTGTCCAGATACTCCTGGATGAAAACAAAACTATCTGGTGTGTTGTGGCTATCTCAATCCCAGATCTTGCTACAGCCTTTGTGTTTGTTTGTGTTTTCTGGACATTCTCTATGGACTTTATGGTTTTGAATGCATTTTAGCATGTAAGTTTTTGTTTTGAGCTGCCAAATGCTAATTGGTTCCACCTGGAGTCAAATCCTCAACACGTTTGAGTTTTCTAGGAAGAAAGCTTCAGAAACCTGAGAAAACATGATATTTCTTTCTGTAAACATGACATTGGATTCATTTGCTGAACAGGAAGATTGTGCTTTTCTCCAAAACCACTTTCACAATGATTTTTGGTTACATTTCACTTCAAAGCTACAACAATTTATCCAGATACTCCTGGATGAAAATAAAACTATCTGGGGTGTTGTGGCTATCTCAATCCCAGATCTTGCTACAACCTCTGTGTGTTTTTGTGTTTTCTGGACATTCTCTATGAACTTTAAGGTTTTGAATGCATTTTAGCAGGACTCTTTTTGTTTTCTGCTGGCAAACGCTAATTGGTTCCACCTGGAGTCAAATCCTCCACACATTCGTGTTTTCTAGGTAGAAAGCTTCAGAAACCTGAGAAAACATGATATTTCTTTCTGGAAACATGACATTGGATGCATTTTCCAAACAGGAAGATTGTGCTTTTCTCCAAAACCACTTTCACGGTGATTTTTTGGTTAAATTTCACTTCAAAACTACAACAATTTGTCCAGATACTCCTGGATGAAAACAAAACTATCTGGTGTGTTGTGGCTATCTCAATCCCAGATATTGCTGCAGCCTTTGTGTTTGTTTGTGATTTCTGGGCATTCTCTATGGACTTTATGGTTTTGAATGGATTTTAGCAGGACCCTTTTTGTTTTCTGCTGGCAAACGCTAATTGGTTCCACCTGGAGTCAAATACTCCACACATTCGCGTTTTCTAGGAAGAAAGCTTCAGAAACCTGAGAAAACATGATATTTCTTTCTGGAAACATGACATTGGATGCATTTGCCAAACAGGAAGATTGTGCTTTTCTCCAAAACCACTTTCATGGTGATTTTTTGGTTACATTTCACTTCAAAACTACAACAATTTGTCCAGATACTCCTGGATGAAAACAAAACTATCTGGTGTGTTGTGGCTATCTCAATCCCAGATCTTGCTACAGCCTTTGTGTTTGTTTGTGTTTTCTGGACATTCTGTATGTACTTTACGGTTTTAATGCATTTTAGCATGTAAGTTTTTGTTTTGAGCTGCCAAACGCTAATTGGTTCCACCTGGAGTCAAATCCTCCACACATTCGAGTTTTCTAGGAAGAAAGCTTCAGAAACCTGAGAAAACATGATATTTCTTTCTGGAAACATGACATTCGATTCATTTGCTGAACAGGAAGATTGTGCTTTTCTCCAAAACCACTTTCACAAGGACTTTTGGTTAAATTTTACTTCAAAGCTACAACAATTTATCCAGATATTCCCGGATGAAAAAAAACCTGTCTGGTGTGTTGTGGCTATCTCAATCCCAGATATTGCTGCAGCCTCTGTGTGTGTTTGTGTTTTCTGGACATTCTCTATGAACTTGAACGTTTTGAATGCATTTTAACAGGACCCTTTTTGTTTTCTGCTGGCAAACGCTAATTGGTTCCACCTGGAGTCAAATCCTCCACACATTCGAGTTTTCTAGGAAGAAAGCTTCAGAAACCTGAGAAAACATGATATTTCTTTCTGGAAACATGACATTGGATGCATTTTCCAAACAGGAAGATTGTGCTTTTCTCCAAAACCGCTTTCACGGTGATTTTTTGGTTACATTTCACTTCAAAACTACAACAATTTGACCAGATAATTCTGGATGAAAACAAAACTATCTGGTGTGTTGTGGCTATCTCAATCCCAGATCTTGCTACAGCCTTTGTGTTTTTTTGTGTTTTCTGGACATTCTGTATGTACTTTACGGTTTTGAATGCATTTTAGCATGTAAGGTTTTGTTTTGAGCTGCCAAATGCTAATTGGTTCCACCTGGAGTCAAATCCTCCACACATTCGAGTTTTCTAGGAAGAAAGCTTCAGAAACCTGAGAAAACATGATATTTCTTTCTGGAAACATGACATTCGATTCATTTGCTGAACAGGAAGTTTGTGCTTTTTTCCAAAACCACTTTCACAATGATTTTTGGTTAAATTTTACTTCAAAGCTACAACAATTTATCCAGATATTCCCGTATGAAAAAAAACCTGTGTGGTGTGTTGTGGCTATCTCAATCCCAGATCTTGCTACAGCCTCTGTGTGTGTTTTTGTTTTCTGGACATTCTCTATGAACTTGAACGTTTTGAATGCATTTTAGCAGGACCCTTTTTGTTTTCTGCTGGCAAACGCTAATTGGTTCCACCTGGAGTCAAATCCTCCACACATTCGAGTTTTCTAGGAAGAAAGCTTCAGAAACCTGAGAAAACATGATATTTCTTTCTGTAAACATGACATTGGATGCATATGCCAAACAGGAAGATTGTGCTTTTCTCCAAAATCACTTTCACGGTGATTTTTGGTTAAATTTCACCCGAAATCCACAACAATTTGTCCAGATACTCCTGGATGAAAACAAAACTATCTGATGTGTTGTGGCTATCTCAATCCCAGATCTTGCTACAGCCTCTGTGTGTGTTTGTGTTTTCTGGAGATTCTCTATGGACTTTATGGTTTTGAATGCATTTTAGCATGTAAGTTTTTGTTTTCTGTTGGCAAACGCCAATTGGTTCCACCTGGAGTCAAATCCTCCACACATTCGAGTTTTCTAGGAAGAAAGCTTCAGAAACCTGAGAAAACATGATATTTATATTTGTAAACATGACATTGGATGCAATTGCCGACAGGAAGATTGTGCTTTTCCCCAAAACCACTTTCACTGTGATTTTTTGGTTGAATTTCACCCGAAATCCACAAGAATTTGTCCAGATACTCCTGGATGAAAACAAAACTATCTGGTGTGTTGTGGCTATCTCAGTCCCAGATCTTGCTACAGCCTCTGTGTGTGTTTGTGTTTTCTGGACATTCTCTATGGACTTTACGGTTTTGAGTTCATTTTAGCAGGACACTTTTTCTTTTCTGCTGGCAAACGGTAATTGGTTCCACCTGGAGTCAAATCCTCCACACATTCGAGTTTAAAAGGAAGAAAGCTTCAGAAACCTGAGAAAACATGATATTTCTTTCTGGAACCATGACATTGGATGCATTTTACAAACAGGAAGATTGTTCTTTTCTCCAAAACCACTTTCAGGGTGTTTTTTGGTTAAATTTCACCCGAAATCCACAAGAATTTGTCCAGATACTCCTGGATGAAAACAAAACTATCTGTGGATTTTTAGCTATCTCAATGCCAGATCTTGCTACAGCCTCTGTGTGTGTTTGTGTTTTCTGGACATTCTCTATGGACTTTACGGTTTTGAATGCATTTTAGCATGTAAGTTTTTGTTTTTAGCTGCCAAACGCTAATTGGTTCCACCTGGAGTCAAATCCTCCACACATTCGAGTTTTCTAGGAAGAAAGCTTCAGAAACCTGAGAAAACATGATATTTCTTTCTGGAAACATAACATTGGATGCATTTGCCAAACAGGAAGATTGTGCTTTTCTCCAAAACCACTTTCACGGTGATTTTTTGGTTAAATTTCACATCAAAACTACAACAATTTGTCCAGATACTCCTGGATGAAAACAAAACTATCTGGTGTGTTATGGCTATCTCAATCCCAGATCTTGCTACAGCCTCTCTGTTTGTTTGTGTTTTCTGGACATTCTCTATGGACTTTACAGTTTTAATGCATTTTAGCATGTAAGGTTTTGTTGTTAGCTGCCAAACGCTAATTGGTTCCACCTGGAGTCAAATCCTCCACACATTCGCGTTTTCTAGGAAGAAAGCTTCAGAAACCTGAGAAAACATGATATTTCTTTCTGTAAACATGACATTGGATGCATTTTCCAAACAGGAAGGTTGTGCTTTTCTCCAAAACCACTTTCAGGGTGTTTTTTGGTTAAATTTCACCCGAAATGCACAACAATTTGTCCAGATACTCCTGGATGAAAACAAAACTATCTGTGGATTTTTTACTATCTCAATCCGAGATCTTGCTCCAGACTCTGTGTGTGTTTGTGTTTTCTGGACATTCTCTATGGACTTTACGGTTTCGAATGCATTTTAACAGGACCCTTTTTGTTTTCTGCTGGCAAACGCTAATTGGTTCCACCTGGTGTCAAATCCTCCACACATTCGAGTTTAAAAGGAAGAAAGCTTCAGAAACCTGAGAAAACATGATATTTCTTTCTGGAACCATGACATTGGATGCATTCTATAAACAGGAAGATTGTGCTTTTCTCCAAAACCACTTTCAGGGTGTTTTTTGGTTAAATTTGACCCGAAATCCACAACAATTCGTCCAGATACTCCTGGATGAAAACAAAACTATCTGTGGATTTTTAGCTATCTCAATGCCAGATCTTGCTACAGCCTCTGTGTGTGTTTTTGTTTTCTGGACATTCTCTATGAACTTGAACGTTTTGAATGCATTTTAGCAGGACCCTTTTTGTTTTCTGCTGGCAAACGCTAATTGGTTCCACCTGGAGTCAAATCCTCCACACATTCGAGTTTTCTAGGAAGAAAGCTTCAGAAACCTGAGAAAACATGATATTTCTTTCTGTAAACATGACATTGGATGCATATGCCAAACAGGAAGATTGTGCTTTTCTCCAAAATCACTTTCACGGTGATTTTTGGTTAAATTTCACCCGAAATCCACAACAATTTGTCCAGATACTCCTGGATGAAAACAAAACTATCTGATGTGTTGTGGCTATCTCAATCCCAGATCTTGCTACAGCCTCTGTGTGTGTTTGTGTTTTCTGGAGATTCTCTATGGACTTTATGGTTTTGAATGCATTTTAGCATGTAAGTTTTTGTTTTCCGTTGGCAAACGCCAATTGGTTCCACCTGGAGTCAAATCCTCCACACATTCGAGTTTTCTAGGAAGAAAGCTTCAGAAACCTGAGAAAACATGATATTTCTTTCTGGAAACATAACATTGGATGCATTTGTCAAACAGGAAGATTGTGCTTTTCTCCAAAACCACTTTCACGGTGATTTTTTGGTTAAATTTCACATCAAAACTACAACAATTTGTCCAGATACTCCTGGATGAAAACAAAACTATCTGGTGTGTTATGGCTATCTCAATCCCAGATCTTGCTACAGCCTCTCTGTTTGTTTGTGTTTTCTGGACATTCTCTATGGACTTTACAGTTTTAATGCATTTTAGCATGTAAGGTTTTGTTGTTAGCTGCCAAACGCTAATTGGTTCCACCTGGAGTCAAATCCTCCACACATTCGCGTTTTCTAGGAAGAAAGCTTCAGAAACCTGAGAAAACATGATATTTCTTTCTGTAAACATGACATTGGATGCATTTTCCAAACAGGAAGATTGTGCTTTTCTCCAAAACCACTTTCAGGGTGTTTTTTGGTTAAATTTCACCCGAAATGCACAACAATTTGTCCAGATACTCCTGGATGAAAACAAAACTATCTGTGGATTTTTTACTATCTCAATCCGAGATCTTGCTCCAGACTCTGTGTGTGTTTGTGTTTTCTGGACATTCTCTATGGACTTTATGGTTTCGAATGCATTTTAACAGGACCCTTTTTGTTTTCTGCTGGCAAACGCTAATTGGTTCCACCTGGTGTCAAATCCTCCACACATTCGAGTTTAAAAGGAAGAACGCTTCAGAAACCTGAGAAAACATGATATTTCTTTCTGGAACCATGACATTGGATGCATTCTATAAACAGGAAGATTGTGCTTTTCTCCAAAACCACTTTCAGGGTGTTTTTTGGTTAAATTTGACCCGAAATCCACAACAATTTGTCCAGATACTCCTGGATGAAAACAAAACTATCTGTGGATTTTTAGCTATCTCAATGCCAGATCTTGCTACAGCCTCTGTGTGTGTTTTTGTTTTCTGGACATTCTCTATGAACTTGAACGTTTTGAATGCATTTTAGCAGGACCCTTTTTGTTTTCTGCTGGCAAACGCTAATTGGTTCCACCTGGAGTCAAATCCTCCACACATTCGAGTTTTCTAGGAAGAAAGCTTCAGAAACCTGAGAAAACATGATATTTCTTTCTGTAAACATGACATTGGATGCATATGCCAAACAGGAAGATTGTGCTTTTCTCCAAAATCACTTTCACGGTGATTTTTGGTTAAATTTCACCCGAAATCCACAACAATTTGTCCAGATACTCCTGGATGAAAACAAAACTATCTGATGTGTTGTGGCTATCTCAATCCCAGATCTTGCTACAGCCTCTGTGTGTGTTTGTGTTTTCTGGAGATTCTCTATGGACTTTATGGTTTTGAATGCATTTTAGCATGTAAGTTTTTGTTTTCCGTTGGCAAACGCCAATTGGTTCCACCTGGAGTCAAATCCTCCACACATTCGAGTTTTCTAGGAAGAAAGCTTCAGAAACCTGAGAAAACATGATATTTATATTTGTAAACATGACATTGGATGCAATTGCCGACAGGAAGATTGTGCTTTTCCCCAAAATCACTTTCACTGTGATTTTTTGGTTAAATTTCACCCGAAATCCACAAGAATTTGTCCAGATACTCCTGGATGAAAACAAAACTATCTGTGGATTTTTAGCTATCTCAATGCCAGATCTTGCTACAGCCTCTGTGTGTGTTTGTGTTTTCTGGACATTCTCTATTTCCTTTACGGTTTTGAATGCATTTTAGCAGGACCCTTTTTGTTTTCTGCTGGCAAACGCTAATTGGTTCCACCTGGAGTCAAATCCTCCACACATTCGAGTTTTCTAGGAAGAAAGCTTCAGAAACCTGAGAAAACATGATATTTCTTTCTGTAAACATGACATTGGATGCATATGCCAAACAGGAAGATTGTGCTTTTCTCCAAAACCACTTTCACGGTGGTTTTTTGGTTACATTTCACTTCAAAACTACAACAATTTGTCCAGATACTCCTGGATGAAAACAAAACTATCTGGTGTGTTGTGGCTATCTCAATCCCAGATCTTGCTACAGCCTTTGTGTTTGTTTGTGTTTTCTGGACATTCTCTATGGACTTTACGGTTTTGAATGCATTTTAGCATGCAAGGTTTTCTTTTTAGCTGCCAAACGCTAATTGGTTCCACCTGGAGTCAAATCCTCCACACATTCGCGTTTTCTAGGAAGAAAGCTTCAGAAACCTGAGAAAACATGATATTTCTTTCTGTAAACATGACATTGGATTCATTTGCTGAACAGGAAGATTGTGCTTTTCTCCAAAACCACTTTCACAATGATTTTTGGTTAAATTTCACTTCAAAGCTACAACAATTTATCCAGATACTCCTGGATGAAAACAAAACTATCTGGTGTGTTGTGGGTATCTCAATCCCAGATCTTGCTACAGCCTCTGTGTGTGTTTGTGTTTTCTGGACATTCTCTATGAACTTTAAGGTTTTGAATGCATTTTAGTAGGACCCTTTTTGTTTTCTGCTGGCAAACGCTAATTGGTTCCACCTGGAGTGAAATCCTCCACAAATTCGAGTTTTCTAGAAAGAAAGCTTCAGAAACCTGAGAAAACATGATATTTATTTCTGTAAACATGACATTGGATGCATTTGCCAAACGGGAAGATTATGCTTTTTTCCAAAACCACTTACACGGTGATTCTTTGGTTAAATTTCACTTCAAAGCTACAACAATTTATCCAGATACTCCTGGATGAAAAAAAAACTATCTGGTGTGTTGTGGGTATCTCAATCCCAGATCTTGCTACAGCCTTTGTGTTTGTTTGTGTTTTCTGGACATTCTCTATGGACTTTATGGTTTTGAATGCATTTTAGCAGGACCCTTTTTGTTTTCTGCTGGCAAACGCTAATTGGTTCCACCTGGAGTCAAATCCTCCACACATTCGAGCTTTCTAGAAAGAAAGCTTCAGAAACCTGAGAAAACATGATATTTCTTTCTGTAAACATGACATTGGATGCATATGCCAAACAGGAAGATTGTGCTTTACTCCAAAACCACTTTCACGGTGAATTTTTGGTTAATTTCACTTCAAAACTACAACAATTTGTCCAGATACTCCTGGATGAAAACAAAACTATCTGTTGTGTTGTGGCTATCTCAATCCCAGATCTTGCTACATCCTCTGTGTGTGTTTGTGTTTTCTGGACATTCTCTATGGACTTTACGGTTTTGAATGCATTTTAGCATGTAAGGTTTTGTTTTTAGCTGCCAAACGCTAATTGGTTCCACCAGGATTCAAATCCGCCACACATTCAAGTTTTCTAGGAATAAAGCTTCAGAAACCTGAGAAAACATGATATTTCTTTCTGTAAACATGACATTGGATTCATTTGCTGAACAGGAAGATTGTGCTTTTCTCCAAAACCACTTTCATGGTGATTTTTGGTTAAATTTCACCCGAAATCCACAAGAATTTGTCCAGATAGTCCTGGATGAAAACAAAACTATCTGGTGTGTTGTGGCTATCTCAATCCCAGATCTTGCTACAGCCTCTGTGTGTGTTTGTGTTTTCTGGACATTCTCTATGGACTTTACGGTTTTGAATGCATTTTAGCATGTAAGTTTTTGTTTTTAGCTGCCAAACGCTAATTGGTTCCACCTGAAGTCAAATCCTCCACACATTCGAGTTTTCTAGGAAGAAAGCTTCAGAAACCTGAGAAAACATGATATTTCTTTCTGGAAACATAACATTGGATGCATTTGCCAAACAGGAAGATTGTGCTTTTCTCCAAAACCACTTTCACGGTGATTTTTTGGTTAAATTTCACATCAAAACTACAACAATTTGTCCAGATACTCCTGGATGAAAACAAAACTATCTGGTGTGTTATGGCTATCTCAATCCCAGATCTTGCTACAGACTCTCTGTTTGTTTGTGTTTTCTGGACATTCTCTATGGACTTTACAGTTTTAATGCATTTTAGCATGTAAGGTTTTGTTTTTATCTGCGAAACGCTAATTGGTTCCACCTGGAGTCAAATCCTCCACACATTCGCGTTTTCTAGGAAGAAAGCTTCAGAAACCTGAGAAAACATGATATTTCTTTCTGTAAACATGACATTGGATGCATTTTCCAAACAGGAAGATTGTGCTTTTCTCCAAAACCACTTTCAGGGTGTTTTTTGGTTAAATTTCACCCGAAATGCACAACAATTTGTCCAGATACTCCTGGATGAAAACAAAACTATCTGTGGATTTTTAGCTATCTCAATGCCAGATCTTGCTACAGCCTCTGTGTGTGTTTGTGTTTTCTGGACATTCTCTATTTCCTTTACGGTTTTGAATGCATTTTAGCAGGACCCTTTTTGTTTTCTGCTGGCAAACGCTAATTGGTTCCACCTGGAGTCAAATCCTCAACACATTCGAGTTTTCTAGGAAGAAAGCTTCAGAAACCTGAGAAAACATGATATTTCTTTCTGTAAACATGACATTGGATGCATATGCCAAACAGGAAGATTGTGCTTTTCTCCAAAACCACTTTCACGGTGGTTTTTTGGTTACATTTCACTTCAAAACTACAACAATTTGTCCAGATACTCCTGGATGAAAACAAAACTATCTGGTGTGTTGTGGCTATCTCAATCCCAGATCTTGCTACAGCCTTTGTGTTTGTTTGTGTTTTCTGGACATTCTCTATGGACTTTACGGTTTTGAATGCATTTTAGCATGCAAGGTTTTCTTTTTAGCTGCCAAACGCTAATTGGTTCCACCTGGAGTCAAATCCTCCACACATTCGAGTTTTCTAGGAAGAAAGCTTCAGAAACCTGAGAAAACATGATATTTCTTTCTGTAAACATGACATTGGATTCATTTGCTGAACAGGAAGATTGTGCTTTTCTCCAAAACCACTTTCACAATGATTTTTGGTTAAATTTCACTTCAAAGCTACAACAATTTATCCAGATACTCCTGGATGAAAACAAAACTATCTGGTGTGTTGTGGGTATCTCAATCCCAGATCTTGCTACAGCCTCTGTGTGTGTTTGTGTTTTCTGGACATTCTCTATGAACTTTAAGGTTTTGAATGCATTTTAGTAGGACCCTTTTTGTTTTCTGCTGGCAAACGCTAATTGGTTCCACCTGGAGTGAAATCCTCCACAAATTCGAGTTTTCTAGAAAGAAAGCTTCAGAAACCTGAGAAAACATGATATTTATTTCTGTAAACATGACATTGGATGCATTTGCCAAACGGGAAGATTATGCTTTTTTCCAAAACCACTTACACGGTGATTCTTTGGTTAAATTTCACTTCAAAGCTACAACAATTTATCCAGATACTCCTGGATGAAAAAAAAACTATCTGGTGTGTTGTGGGTATCTCAATCCCAGATCTTGCTACAGCCTTTGTGTTTGTTTGTGTTTTCTGGACATTCTCTATGGACTTTATGGTTTTGAATGCATTTTAGCAGGACCCTTTTTGTTTTCTGCTGGCAAACGCTAATTGGTTCCACCTGGAGTCAAATCCTCCACACATTCGAGCTTTCTAGAAAGAAAGCTTCAGAAACCTGAGAAAACATGATATTTCTTTCTGTAAACATGACATTGGATGCATATGCCAAACAGGAAGATTGTGCTTTACTCCAAAACCACTTTCACGGTGAATTTTTGGTTAATTTCACTTCAAAACTACAACAATTTGTCCAGATACTCCTGGATGAAAACAAAACTATCTGTTGTGTTGTGGCTATCTCAATCCCAGATCTTGCTACATCCTCTGTGTGTGTTTGTGTTTTCTGGACATTCTCTATGGACTTTACGGTTTTGAATGCATTTTAGCATGTAAGGTTTTGTTTTTAGCTGGCAAACGCTAATTGGTTCCACCAGGATTCAAATCCGCCACACATTCAAGTTTTCTAGGAATAAAGCTTCAGAAACCTAAGAAAACATGATATTTCTTTCTGTAAACATGACATTGGATTCATTTGCTGAACAGGAAGATTGTGCTTTTCTCCAAAACCACTTTCATGGTGATTTTTGGTTAAATTTCACCCGAAATCCACAAGAATTTGTCCAGATAGTCCTGGATGAAAACAAAACTATCTGGTGTGTTGTGGCTATCTCAATCCCAGATCTTGCTACAGCCTCTGTGTGTGTTTGTGTTTTCTGGACATTCTCTATGGACTTTACGGTTTTGAATGCATTTTAGCATGTAAGTTTTTGTTTTTAGCTGCCAAACGCTAATTGGTTCCACCTGGAGTCAAATCCTCCACACATTCGAGTTTTCTAGGAAGAAAGCTTCAGAAACCTGAGAAAACATGATATTTCTTTCTGGAAACATAACATTGGATGCATTTGCCAAACAGGAAGATTGTGCTTTTCTCCAAAACCACTGTCACGGTGATTTTTTGGTTAAATTTCACATCAAAACTACAACAATTTGTCCAGATACTCCTGGATGAAAACAAAACTATCTGGTGTGTTATGGCTATCTCAATCCCAGATCTTGCTACAGCCTCTCTGTTTGTTTGTGTTTTCTGGACATTCTCTATGGACTTTATGGTTTTGAATGCATTTTAGCATGTAAGGTTTTGTTTTTATCTGCCAAACGCTAATTGGTTCCACCTGGAGTCAAATCCTCCACACATTCGAGTTTTCTAGGAAGAAAGCTTCAGAAACCTGAGAAAACATGATATTTCTTTCTGTAAACATGACATTGGATGCATTGGCTGAATAGGAAGATTGTGCTTTTCTCCAAAACCACTTTCACGGTGATTTTTGGTTAAATTTCACCCGAAATGCACAACAATTTGTCCAGATACTCCTGGATGAAAACAAAACTATCTGTGGATTTTTTACTATCTCAATCCGAGATCTTGCTCCAGACTCTGTGTGTGTTGTGTTTTCTGGACATTCTCTATGGACTTTACGGTTTCGAATGCATTTTAACAGGACCCTTTTTGTTTTCTGCTGGCAAACGCTAATTGGTTCCACCTGGTGTCAAATCCTCCACACATTCGAGTTTAAAAGGAAGAAAGCTTCAGAAACCTGAGAAAACATGATATTTCTTTCTGGAACCATGACATTGGATGCATTTTACAAACAGGAAGATTGTGCTTTTCTCCAAAACCACTTTCAGGGTGTTTTTTGGTTAAATTTGACTAGAAATCCACAACAATTTGTCCAGATACTCCTGGATGAAAACAAAACTATCTGTGGATTTTTAGCTATCTCAATGCCAGATCTTGCTACAGCCTCTGTGTGTGTTTGTGTTTTCTGGACATTCTCTATGGACTTTACGGTTTTGAATGCATTTTAGCAGGACCCTTTTTGTTTTCTGCTGGCAAACGCTAATTTGTTCCACCTGGAGTCAAATCCTCCACAGATTCGAGTTTTCTAGGAAGAAAGCTTCAGAAACCTGAGAAAACATGATATTTCTTTCTGGAAACATGACATTGGATGCATTTTCCAAACAGGAAGATTGTGCTTTTCTAAAAAACCACTTTCACGGTGATTTTTTGGTTACATTTCACTTCAAAACTACAACAATTTGTCCAGATACCCCTGGATGAAAACAAAACTATCTGGTGTGTTGTGGCTATCTCAATCCCAGATCTTGCTACAGCCTTTGTGTTTGTTTGTGTTTTCTGGACATTTTCTATGGACTTTACGGTTTTGAATGCATTTTAGCATGTAAGGTTTTGTTTTTAGCTGCCAAACGCTAATTGGTTCCACCTGGAGTCAAATCCTCCACACATTCGAGTTTTCTAGTAAGAAAGCTTTAGAAACCTGAGAAAACATGATATTTCTTTCTGTAAACATGACATTGGATTCATTTGCTGAACAGGAAGATTGTGCTTTTCTCCAAGACCACTTTCACGATGATTTTTGGTTAAATTTTACTTCAAAGCTACAACAATTTGTCCAGATACTCCTGGATGAAAACAAAACTATCTGGTGTGTTGTGGCTATCTCAATCCCAGATCTTGCTACAGCCTCTGTGTGTGTTTGTGTTTTCTGGACATTCTCTATGAACTTTAAGGTTTTGAATGCATTTTAGCAGGACCCTTTTTGTTTTCTGCTGGCAAACGCTAATTGGTTCCACCTGGAGTCAAATCCTCCACACATTCGAGTTTTCTAGGTAGAAAGCTTCAGAAACCTGAGAAAACATGATATTTGTATTTGTAAACATGACATTGGATGCATTTGCCGACAGGAAGATTGTGCTTTTCTCCAAAACCACTTTCAAGGTGATTTTTTGGTTAAATTTCACCCGAAATCCACAAGAATTTGTCCAGATACTCCTGGATGAAAACAAAACTATCTGGTGGGTTATGGCTATCTCAATGCCAGATCTTGCTACAGTCTCTCTGTTTGTTTGTGTTTTCTGGACATTCTCTATGGACTTTACAGTTTTGAATGCATTTTAGCATGTAAGTTTTTGTTTTTAGCTGCCAAACGGTAATTGGTTCCACCTGGAGTCAAATCCTCCACACATTCGAGTTTTCTAGGAAGAAAGCTTCAGAAACCTGAGAAAACATGATATTTCTTTCTGTAAACATGACATTGGATGCATTTTCCAAACAGGAAGATTGTGCTTTTCTCCAAAACCACTTTCAGGGTGTTTTTTGGTTAAATTTCACCCGAAATCCACAACAATTTGTCCAGATACTCCTGGATGAAAACAAAACTATCTGTGGATTTTTAACTATCTAATCCGAGATCTTACTCCAGCCTCTGTGTGTGTTTGTGTTTTCTGGACATTCTCTATGAACTTTAAGGTTTCGAATGCATTTTAACAGGACCCTTTTTGTTTTCTGCTGGCAAACGCTAATTGTTTCCACCTGGAGTCAAATCCTCCACACATTCGAGTTTAAAAGGAAGAAAGCTTCAGAAACCTGAGAAAACATGATATTTCTTTCTGGAACCATGACATTGGATGCATTTTACAAACAGGAAGATTGTTCTTTTCTCCAAAACCACTTTCAGGGTGTATTTTGGTTAAATTTCACCCGAAATCCACAAGAATTTGTCCAGATACTCCTGGATGAAAACAAAACTATCTGTGGATTTTTAGCTATCTCAATCCCAGATCTTGCTACATCCTCTGTGTGTGTTTGTGTTTTCTGGACATTCTCTATGGACTTTACGGTTTTGAATGCATTTTAGCATGTAAGGTTTTGTTTTTAGCTGGCAAACGCTAATTGGTTCCACCAGGATTCAAATCCGCCACACATTCAAGTTTTCTAGGAATAAAGCTTCAGAAACCTGAGAAAACATGATATTTCTTTCTGTAAACATGACATTGGATTCATTTGCTGAACAGGAAGATTGTGCTTTTCTCCAAAACCACTTTCATGGTGATTTTTGGTTAAACTTCACCCGAAATCCACAAGAATTTGTCCAGATAGTCCTGGATGAAAACAAAACTATCTGGTGTGTTGTGGCTATCTCAATCCCAGATCTTGCTACAGCCTCTGTGTGTGTTTGTGTTTTCTGGACATTCTCTATGGACTTTACGGTTTTGAATTCATTTTAGCAGGACACTTTTTCTTTTCTGCTGGCAAACGGTAATTGGTTCCACCTGGAGTCAAATCCTCCACACATTCGAGTTTAAAAGGAAGAAAGCTTCAGAAACCTGAGAAAACATGATATTTCTTTCTGGAACCATGACATTGGAGGCATTTTACAAACAGGAAGATTGTTCTTTTCTCCAAAACCACTTTCAGGGTGTTTTTTGGTTAAATTTCACCCGAAATCCACAAGAATTTGTCCAGATACTCCTGGATGAAAACAAAACTATCTGTGGATTTTTAGCTATCTCAATGCCAGATCTTGCTACAGCCTCTGTGTGTGTTTGTGTTTTCTGGACATTCTCTATGGACTTTACGGTTTTGAATGCATTTTAGCATGTAAGTTTTTGTTTTTAGCTGCCAAACGCTAATTGGTTCCACCTGGAGTCAAATCCTCCACACATTCGAGTTTTCCAGGAAGAAAGCTTCAGAAACCTGAGAAAACATGATATTTCTTTCTGGAAACATAACATTGGATGCATTTTCCAAACAGGAAGATTGTGCTTTTCTCCAAAACCACTTTCACGGTGATTTTTTGGTTAAATTTCACATCAAAACTACAACAATTTGTCCAGATACTCCTGGATGAAAACAAAACTATCTGGTGTGTTATGGCTATCTCAATCCCAGATCTTGCTACAGCCTCTCTGTTTGTTTGTGTTTTCTGGACATTCTCTATGGACTTTACAGTTTTAATGCATTTTAGCATGTAAGGTTTTGTTTTTATCTGCCAAACGCTAATTGGTTCCAACTGGAGTCAAATCCTCCACACATTCGCGTTTTCTAGGAAGAAAGCTTCAGAAACCTGAGAAAACATGATATTTCTTTCTGTAAACATGACATTGGATGCATTTTCCAAACAGGAAGATTGTGCTTTTCTCCAAAACCACTTTCAGGGTGTTTTTTGGTTAAATTTCACCCGAAATGCACAACAATTTGTCCAGATACTCCTGGATGAAAACAAAACTATCTGTGGATTTTTTACTATCTCAATCCGAGATCTTGCTCCAGACTCTGTGTGTGTTTGTGTTTTCTGGACATTCTCTATGGACTTTACGGTTTCGAATGCATTTTAACAGGAACCTTTTTGTTTTCTGCTGGCAAACGCTAATTGGTTCCACCTGGTGTCAAATCCTCCACACATTCGAGTTTAAAAGGAAGAAAGCTTCAGAAACCTGAGAAAACATGATATTTCTTTCTGGAAGCATGACATTGGATGCATTTTACAAACAGGAAGATTGTGCTTTTCTCCAAAACCACTTTCAGGGTGTTTTTTGGTTAAATTTGACCCGAAATCCACAACAATTTGTCCAGATACTCCTGGATGAAAACAAAACTATCTGTGGATTTTTAGCTATCTCAATGCCAGATCTTGCTACAGCCTCTGTGTGTGTTTGTGTTTTCTGGACATTCTCTATGGACTTTACGGTTTTGAATGCATTTTAGCAGGACCCTTTTTGTTTTCTGCTGGCAAACGCTAATTTGTTCCACCTGGAGTCAAATCCTCCACAGATTCGAGTTTTCTAGGAAGAAAGCTTCAGAAACCTGAGAAAACATGATATTTCTTTCTGGAAACATGACATTGGATGCATTTGCCGAACAGGAAGATTGTGCTTTTCTCCAAAACCACTTTCACGGTGATTTTTTGGTTACATTTCACTTCAAAACTACAACAATTTGTCCAGATACTCCTGGATGAAAACAAAACTATCTGGTGTGTTGTGGCTATCTCAATCCCAGATCTTGCTACAGCCTTTGTGTTTGTTTGTGTTTTCTGGACATTTTCTATGGACTTTACGGTTTTGAATGCATTTTAGCATGTAAGGTTTTGTTTTTAGCTGCCAAACGCTAATTGGTTCCACCTGGAGTCAAATCCTCCACACATTCGAGTTTTCTAGTAAGAAAGCTTTAGAAACCTGAGAAAACATGATATTTCTTTCTGTAAACATGACATTGGATTCATTTGCTGAACAGGAAGATTGTGCTTTTCTCCAAGACCACTTTCACGATGATTTTTGGTTAAATTTTACTTCAAAGCTACAACAATTTGTCCAGATACTCCTGGATGAAAACAAAACTATCTGGTGTGTTGTGGTTATCTCAATCCCAGATCTTGCTGCAGCCTCTGTGTGTTTTTGTGTTTTCTGGACATTCTCTATGAACTTTAAGGTTTTGAATGCATTTTAGCAGGACCCATTTTGTTTTCTGCTGGCAAACGCTAATTGGTTCCACCTGGAGTCAAATCCTCCACACATTCGAGTTTTCTAGGTAGAAAGCTTCAGAAACCTGAGAAAACATGATATATGTATTTGTAAACATGACATTGGATGCATTTGCCGACAGGAAGATTGTGCTTTTCTCCAAAACCACTTTCAAGGTGATTTTTTGGTTAAATTTCACCCGAAATCCACAAGAATTTGTCCAGATACTCCTGGATGAAAACAAAACTATCTGGTGGGTTATGGCTATCTCAATGCCAGATCTTGCTACAGCCTCTGTGTGTGTTTGTGTTTTCTGGACATTCTCTATGGACTTTGCAGTTTTGAATGCATTTTAGCATGTAAGTTTTTGTTTTTAGCTGCCAAACGGTAATTGGTTCCACCTGGAGTCAAATCCTCCACACATTCGAGTTTTCTAGGAAGAAAGCTTCAGAAACCTGAGAAAACATGATATTTCTTTCTGTAAACATGACATTGGATGCATTTTCCAAACAGGAAGATTGTGCTTTTCTCCAAAACCACTTTCAGGGTGTTTTTTGGTTAAATTTCACCCGAAATCCACAACAATTTGTCCAGATACTCCTGGATGAAAACAAAACTATCTGTGGATTTTTAACTATCTAATCCGAGATCTTACTCCAGCCTCTGTGTGTGTTTGTGTTTTCTGGACATTCTCTATGAACTTTAAGGTTTCGAATGCATTTTAACAGGACCCTTTTTGTTTTCTGCTGGCAAACGCTAATTGTTTCCACCTGGAGTCAAATCCTCCACACATTCGAGTTTAAAAGGAAGAAAGCTTCAGAAACCTGAGAAAACATGATATTTCTTTCTGCAACCATGACATTGGATGCATTTTACAAACAGGAAGATTGTTCTTTTCTCCAAAACCACTTTCAGGGTGTATTTTGGTTAAATTTCACCCGAAATCCACAAGAATTTGTACAGATACTCCTGGATGAAAACAAAACTATCTGTGGATTTTTAGCTATCTCAATGCCAGATCTTGCTACAGCCTCTGTGTGTGTTTGTGTTTTCTGGACATTCTCTATGGACTTTACAGTTTTGAATGCATTTTAGCATGTAAGTTTTTGTTTTTAGCTGCCAAACGCTAATTGGTTCCACCTGGAGTCAAATCCTCCACACATTTGAGTTTTCTAGGAAGAAAGCTTCAGAAACCTGAGAAAACATGATATTTCTTTCTGGAAACATAACATTGGATGCATTTGCCAAACAGGAAGATTGTGCTTTTCTCCAAAACCACTTTCACGGTGATTTTTTGGTTAAATTTCACATCAAAACTACAACAATTTGTCGAGATACTCCTAGATGAAAACAAAACTATCTGGTGATTTTTAGCTATCTCAATCCCAGATCTTGCTGCAGCCTCTGTGTGTGTTTGTGTTTTCTGGACATTCTCTATGGACTTTACAGTTTTAATGCATTTTAGCATGTAAGGTTTTGTTGTTAGCTGCCAAACGCTAATTGGTTCCACCTGGAGTCAAATCCTCCACACATTCGCGTTTTCTAGGAAGAAAGCTTCAGAAACCTGAGAAAACATGATATTTGTTTCTGGAAACATGACATTGGATGCATTTGCCAAAGAGGAAGATTGTGCTTTTCTCCAAAACCACTTTCACGGTGATTTTTTGGTTAAATTTCACTTCAAAACTACAACAATTTGTCCAGATACTCCTGGATGAAAACAAAACTATCTGGTGTGTTGTGGCTATCTCAATCCCAGATCTTGCTACAGCCTTTGTGTGTGTTTGTGTTTTCTGGACATTCTCTATTGACTTTATGGTTTTGAATGCATTTTAGCATGTAAGGTTTTGTTTTTAGCTGCCAAACGCTAATTGGTTCCACCTGGAGTCAAATCCTCCACACATTCGAGTTTTCTAGGACGAAAGCTTCAGAAACCTGAGAAAACATGATATTTCTTTCTGTAAACATGACATTGGATTCATTTGCTGAACAGGAAGATTGTGTTTTTCTCCAAGACCACTTTCACAATGATTTTTGGTTAAATTTTACTTCAAAGCTACAAGAATTTATCCAGACACTCCTGGATGAAAACAAAACTATCTGGTGCGTTGTGGCTATCTCAATCCCAGATCTTGCTACAGCCTCTGTGTGTGTTTGTGTTTTCTGGACATTCTCTATTTCCTTTACGGTTTTGAATGCATTTTAGCAGGACCCTTTTTGTTTTCTGCTGGCAAACGCTAATTGGTTCCACCTGGAGTCAAATCCTCCACACATTTGAGTTTTCTAGGAAGAAAGCTTCAGAAACCTCAGAAAACATGATATTTGTATTTGTAAACATGACATTGGATGCATTTGCCGACAGGAAGATTGTGCTTTTCTCCAAAACCACTTTCAAGGTGATTTTTTGGTTAAATTTCACCCGAAATCCACAAGAATTTGTCCAGATACTCCTGGATGAAAACAAAACTATCTGGTGTGTTGTGGCTATCTCAATGCCAGATCTTGCTACAGCCTCTGTGTGTGTTTGTGTTTTCTGGACATTTTCTATGGAATTTACGGTTTTGAATGCATTTTAGCATGTAAGTTTTTGTTTTTAGCTGCCAAACGGTAATTGGTTCCACCTGGAGTCAAATCCTCCACACATTCGAGTTTTCTAGGAAGAAAGCTTCAGAAACCTGAGAAAACATGATATTTCTTTCTGTAAACATGACATTGGATGCATTTTCCAAACAGGAAGATTGTGCTTTTCTCCAAAACCACTTTCAGGGTGTTTTTTGGTTAAATTTCACCCGAAATCCACAACAATTTGTCCAGATATTCCTGGATGAAAACAAAACTATCTGTGGATTTTTAACTATCTCAATCCGAGATCTTACTCCAGCCTCTGTGTGTGTTTGTGTTTTCTGGACATTCTCTATGGACTTTACGGTTTCGAATGCATTTTAACAGGACCCTTTTTGTTTTTAGCTGCCAAACGCTAATTGGTTCCACCTGGAGTCAAATCCTCCACACATTCGAGTTTAAAAGGAAGAAAGCTTCAGAAACCTGAGAAAACATGATATTTCTTTCTGGAACCATGATATTGGATGCATTTTACAAACAGGAAGATTGTGCTTTTCTCCAAAACCACTTTCAGGGTGTTTTTTGGTTAAATTTCACCCGAAATCCACAAGAATTTGTCCAGATACTCCTGGATGAAAACAAAACTATCTGTGGATTTTTAGCTATCTCAATGCCAGATCTTGCTACAGCCTCTGTGTGTGTTTGTGTTTTCTGGACATTCTCTATTTCCTTTACGGTTTTGAATGCATTTTAGCAGGACCCTTTTTGTTTTCTGCTGGCAAACGCTAATTGGTTCCACCTGGAGTCTAATCCTCCACACATTTGAGTTTTCTAGGAAGAAAGCTTCAGAAACCTGAGAAAACATGATATTTGTATTTGTAAACATGACATTGGATGCATTTGCCGACAGGAAGATTGTGCTTTTCTCCAAAACCACTTTCAAGGTGATTTTTTGGTTAAATTTCACCCGAAATCCACAAGAATTTGTCCAATAATCCTGGATGAAAACAAAACTATCTGATGTGTTGTGGCTATCTCAATGCCAGATCTTGCTACAGCCTCTGTGTGTGTTTGTGTTTTCTGTACATTCTCTATGGACTTTACGGTTTTGAATGCATTTTAGCATGTAAGTTTTTGTTTTTAGCTGCCAAACGCTAACTGGATCCACCTGGAGTCAAATCCTCCACACATTCGAGTTTTCTAGGAAGAAAGCTTCAGAAACCTGAGAAAACATATTTCTTTCTGTAAACATGACATTGGATTCATTTGCTGAACTGGAAGATTGTGCTTTTCTACAAAACCACTTTCACAATGGTTTTTGGTTAAATTTCACTTCAAAGCTACAACAATTTATCCAGATACTCCTGGATGAAAACAAAACTATCTGGTGTGTTGTGGTTATCTCAATCCCAGATCTTGCTACAGCCTCTGTGTGTGTTTGTGTTTTCTGGACATTCTCTATGAACTTTAAGGTTTTGAATGCATTTTAGCAGGACCCATTTTGTTTTCTGCTGGCAAACGCTAATTGGTTCCACCTGGAGTCAAATCCTCCACACATTCGAGTTTTCTAGGAAGAAAGCTTCAGAAACCTGAGAAAACATGATATTTCTTTCTGTAAACATGACATTGGATGCATTTGCCGACAGGAAGATTGTGCTTTACTCCAAATCCACTTTCACTGTGATTTTTTGGTTAAATTTCACCTGAAATCCACAAGAATTTGTCCAGATACTCCTGGATGAAAACAAAACTGTCTGTGGATTTTTAGCTATCTCAATCCCAGATCTTGCTACAGCCTCTGTGTGTGTTTGTGTTTTCTGGACATTCTCTATGGACTTTACAGTTTTGAATGCATTTTAGCATGTAAGTTTTTGTTTTCAGCTGGCAAACGCTAATTGGTTCCACCTGGAGACAAATACTCCACACATTCGAGTTTTCCAGAAAGAAAGCTTCAGAAACCTGAGAAAACATGATATTTCTTTCTGTAAACATGACATTGGATGCATTTGCCAAACAGGAATATTGTGCTTTTCTCCAAAACCACTTTCACGGTGATTTTTTGGTTAAATTTCACTTCAAAACTACAACAATTTGTCCAGATACTCCTGGATGAAAACAAAACTATCTGGTGTGTTGTGGCTATCTCAATCCCAGATCTTGCTGCAGCCTCTGTGTGTTTTTGTGTTTTCTGGACATTCTCTATGGACTTTATGGTTTTGAATGCATTTTAGCATGTAAGTTTTTGTTTTCAGCTGCCAAACGCTAATTGGTTCCACCTGGAGTCAAATCCTCCACACATTCGAGTTTTCCAGAAAGAAAGCTTCAGAAACCTGAGAAAACATGATATTTCTTTCTGTAAACATGACATTGGATGCATTCTCCAAACAGGAGGATTGTGCTTTTCTCCAAAACCACTTTCACGGTGATTTTTTGGTTACATTTCACTTCAAAACTACAACAATTTGTCCAGATACTCCTGGATGAAAACAAAACTATCTGGTGTGTTGTGGCTATCTCAATCGCACATCTTGCTACAGCCTCTGTGTGTGTTTGTGTTTTCTGGACATTCTCTATGGACTTTACGGTTTTGAATGCATTTTAGCATGTAAGTTTTTGTTTTTAGCTGCCAAACGCTAATTGGTTCCACCTGGAGTCAAATCCTCCACACATTCGCGTTTTCTAGGAAGAAAGCTTCAGAAACGTGAGAAAACATGGTATTTCTTTCTGTAAACATGACATTGGATGCATTCTCCAAACAGGAAGGTTGTGCTTTTCTCCAAAACCACTTTCACAATGATTTTTGGTTAAATTTTACTTCAAAGCTACAATAATTTATCCAGATACTCCTGGATGAAAACAAAACTATCTGGTGTGTTGCGGTTATCTCAATCCCAGATCTTGCTACAGCCTCTGTGTGTGTTTGTGTTTTCTGGACATTCTCTATGAACTTTAAGGTTTTGAATGCATTTTAGCAGGACCCATTTTGTTTTCTGCTGGCAAACGCTAATTGGTTCCACCTGGAGTCAAATCCTCCACACATTCGAGTTTTCTAGGAAGAAAGCTTCAGAAACCTGAGAAAACATGATATTTCTTTCTGTAAACATGACATTGGATGCATTTGCCGAAAGGAAGATTGTGCTTTACTCCAAATCCACTTTCACTGTGATTTTTTGGTTAAATTTCATCTGAAATCCACAAGAATTTGTCCAGATACTCCTGGATGAAAACAAAACTGTCTGTGGATTTTTAGCTATCTCAATCCCAGATCTTGCTACAGCCTCTGTGTGTGTTTGTGTTTTCTGGACATTCTCTATGGACTTTACAGTTTTGAATGCATTTTAGCATGTAAGTTTTTGTTTTCAGCTGGCAAACGCTAATTGGTTCCACCTGGAGTCAAATCCTCCACACATTCGAGTTTTCCAGAAAGAAAGCTTCAGAAACCTGAGAAAACATGATATTTCTTTCTGGAAACATGACTTTGGATGCATTTGCCAAACAGGAATATTGTGCTTTTCTCCAAAACCACTTTCACGGTGATTTTTTGGTTAAATTTCACTTCAAAACTACAACAATTTGTCCAGATACTCCTGGATGAAAACAAAACTATCTGGTGTGTTGTGGCTATCTCAATCCCAGATCTTGCTGCAGCCTCTGTGTGTTTTTGTGTTTTCTGGACATTCTCTATGGACTTTACAGTTTTGAATGCATTTTAGCATGTAAGTTTTTGTTTTCAGCTGGCAAACGCTAGTTGGTTCCACCTGGAGTGAAATCCTCCACACATTCGCGTTTTCTAAGAAGAAAGCTTCAGAAACCTGAGAAAACATGATATTTCTTTCTGTAAACATGACATTGGATGCATTCTCCAAACAGGAAGATTGTGCTTTTCTCCAAAACCACTTTCACAATGATTTTTGGTTAAATTTTACTTCAAAGCTACAATAATTTATCCAGATACTACTGGATGAAAACAAAACTATCTGGTGTGTTGCGGTTATCTCAATCCCAGATCTTGCTACAGCCTCTGTGTGTGTTTGTGTTTTCTGGACATTCTCTATGAACTTTAAGGTTTTGAATGCATTTTAGCAGGACCCATTTTGTTTTCTGCTGGCAAACGCTAATTGGTTCCACCTGGAGTCAAATCCTCCACACATTCGAGTTTTCTAGGAAGAAAGCTTCAGAAACCTGAGAAAACATGATATTTCTTTCTGTAAACATGACATTGGATGCATTTGCCGACAGGAAGATTGTGCTTTACTCCAAATCCACTTTCACTGTGATTTTTTGGTTAAATTTCACCTGAAATCCACAAGAATTTGTCCAGATACTCCTGGATGAAAACAAAACTGTCTGTGGATTTTTAGCTATCTGAATCCCAGATCTTGCTACAGCCTCTGTGTGTGTTTGTGTTTTCTGGACATTCTCTATGGACTTTACAGTTTTGAATGCATTTTAGCATGTAAGTTTTTGTTTTCAGCTGGCAAACGCTAATTGGTTCCACCTGGAGTCAAATCCTCCACACATTCGAGTTTTCTAAGAAGAAAGCTTCAGAAACCTGAGAAAACATGATATTTCTTTCTGTAAACATGACATTGGATGCATTCTCCAAACAGGAAGGTTGTGCTTTTCTCCAAAATCACTTTCACAATGATTTTTGGTTAAATTTTACTTCAAAGCTACAATAATTTATCCAGATACTCCTGGATGAAAACAAAACTATCTGGTGTGTTGTGGTTATCTCAATCCCAGATCTTGCTACAGCCTCTGTGTGTGTTTGTGTTTTCTGGACATTCTCTATGAACTTTAAGGTTTTGAATGCATTTTAGCAGGACCCATTTTGTTTTCTGCTGGCAAACGCTAATTGGTTCCACCTGGAGTCAAATCCTCCACACATTCGAGTTTTCTAGGAAGAAAGCTTCAGAAACCTGAGAAAACATGATATTTCTTTCTGTAAACATGACATTGGATGCATTTGCCGACAGGAAGATTGTGCTTTTCTCCAAAACCACTTTCACAATGATTTTTGGTTAAATTTTACTTCAAAGCTACAATAATTTATCCAGATACTCCTGGATGAAAACAAAACTATCTGGTGTGTTGCGGTTATCTCAATCCCAGATCTTGCTACAGCCTCTGTGTGTGTTTGTGTTTTCTGGACATTCTCTATGGACTTTATGGTTTTGAATGCATTTTAGCATGTAAGTTTTTGTTTTCAGCTGCCAAACGCTAATTGGATCCACCTGGAGTCAAATACTCCACACATTCGAGTTTTCCAGAAAGAAAGCTTTAGAAACCTGAGAAAACATGACATTTGTATTTGTAAACATGACATTGGATGCATTTGCCGAACAGGAAGATTGTGCTTTTCTCCAAAACCACTTTCACGGTGATTTTTTGGTTACATTTCACTTCAAAACTACAACAATTTGTCCAGATACTCCTGGATGAAAACAAAACTATCTGGTGTGTTGTGGCTATCTCAATCCCAGATCTTGCTACAGCCTCTGTGTGTGTTTGTGTTTTCTGGACATTCTCTATGGAATTAACAGTTTTGAATGCATTTTAGCATGTAAGTTTTTGTTTTCAGCTGGCAAACGCTAATTGGTTCCACCTGGAGTCAAATCCTCCACACATTCGAGTTTTCTAAGAAGAAAGCTTCAGAAACCTGAGAAAACATGATATTTCTTTCTGTAAACATGACATTGGATTCATTTGCAGAACAGGAAGATTGTACTTTTCTACAAAACCACTTTCACAATGATTTTTGGTTAAATTTTACTTCAAAGCTACAATAATTTATCCAGATACTCCTGGATGAAAACAAAACTATCTGGTGTGTTGTGGTTATCTCAATCCCAGATCTTGCTACAGCCTCTGTGTGTGTTTGTGTTTTCTGGACATTCTCTATGAACTTTAAGGTTTTGAATGCATTTTAGCAGGACCCATTTTGTTTTCTGCTGGCAAACGCTAATTGGTTCCACCTGGAGTCAAATCCTCCACACATTCGAGTTTTCTAGGAAGAAAGCTTCAGAAACCTGAGAAAACATGATATTTCTTTCTGTAAACATGACATTGGATGCATTTGCCGACAGGAAGATTGTGCTTTACTCCAAATCCACTTTCACTGTGATTTTTTGGTTAAATTTCACCTGAAATCCACAAAAATTTGTCCAGATACTCCTGGATGAAAACAAATCTGTCTGTGGATTTTTAGCTATCTCAATCCCAGATCTTGCTACAGCCTCTGTGTGTGTTTGTGTTTTCTGGACATTCTCTATGGACTTTACAGTTTTGAATGCATTTTAGCATTTAAGTTTTTGTTTTCAGCTGGCAAACGCTAATTGGTTCCACCTGGAGTCAAATCCTCCACACATTCGAGTTTTCCAGAAAGAAAGCTTCAGAAACCTGAGAAAACATGATATTTCTTTCTGTAAACATGACATTGGATGCATTTGCCAAACAGGAATATTGTGCTTTTCTCCAAAACCACTTTCACGGTGATTTTTTGGTTAAATTTCACTTCAAAACTACAACAATTTGTCCAGATACTCCTGGATGAAAACTAAACTATCTGGTGTGTTGTGGCTATCTCAATCCCAGATCTTGCTGCAGACTCTGTGTGTTTTTGTGTTTTCTGGACATTCTCTATGGACTTTACGGTTTTGAATGCATTTTAGCATGTAAGTTTTTGTTTTCAGCTGCCAAACGCTAATTGGTTCCACCTGGAGACAAATACTCCACACATTCGAGTTTTCCAGAAAGAAAGCTTCAGAAACCTGAGAAAACATGATATTTCTTTCTGTAAACATGACATTGGATGCATTTGCCGAACAGGAAGATTGTGCTTTTCTCCAAAACCACTTTCACGGTGATTTTTTGGTTACATTTCACTTCAAAACTACAACAATTTGTCCAGATACTCCTGGATGAAAACAAAACTATCTGGTGTGTTGTGGCTATCTCAGTCCCAGATCTTGCTACAGCCTCTGTGTGTCTTTGTGTTTTCTGGACATTCTCTATGGACTTTACGGTTTTGAATGCATTTTAGCATGTAAGTTTTTGTTTTTAGCTGCCAAACGCTAATTGGTTCCACCTGGAGTCAAATCCTCCACACATTCGCGTTTTCTAGGAAGAAAGCTTCAGAAACCTGAGAAAACATGGTATTTCTTTCTGGAAACATGACATTGGATGCATTTGCCGAACAGGAAGATTGTGCTTTTCCCCAAAACCACTTTCACGGTGATTTTTTTGGTTAAATTACACTTCAAAACTACAACAATTTGTCCAGATACTCCTGGATGAAAACTAAACTATCTGGTGTGTTGTGGCTATCTCAATCCAAGATCTTGCTACAGCCTCTGTGTGTGTTTGTGTTTTCTGGACATTCTCTATGGACTTTACAGTTTTGAATGCATTTTAGCATGTAAGTTTTTGTTTTCAGCTGGCAAACGCTAATTGGTTCCACCTGGAGTCAAATCCTCCACACATTCGAGTTTTCCAGAAAGAAAGCTTCAGAAACCTGAGAAAACATGATATTTCTTTCTGTAAACATGACATTGGATGCATTTGCCAAACAGGATGATTGTGCTTTTCTCCAAAACCACTTTCACGGTGATTTTTTGGTTAAATTTCACTTCAAAACTACAACAATTTGTCCAGATACTCCTGGATGAAAACAAAACTATCTGGTGTGTTGTGGCTATCTCAATCCCAGATCTTGCTGCAGCCTCTGTGTGTTTTTGTGTTTTCTGGACATTCTCTATGGACTTTATGGTTTTGAATGCATTTTAGCATGTAAGTTTTTGTTTTCAGCTGCCAAACGCTAATTGGTTCCACCTGGAGTCAAATACTCCACACATTCGAGTTTTCCAGAAAGAAAGCTTCAGAAACCTGAGAAAACATGACATTTGTATTTGTAAACATGACATTGGATGCATTTGCCGAACAGGAAGATTGTGCTTTTCTCCAAAACCACTTTCACGGTGATTTTTTGGTTACATTTCACTTCAAAACTACAACAATTTGTCCAGATACTCCTGGATGAAAACAAAACTATCTGGTGTGTTGTGGCTATCTCAATCCCAGATCTTGCTACAGCCTCTGTGTGTGTTTGTGTTTTCTGGACATTCTCTATGGACTTTACGGTTTTGAATGCATTTTAGCATGTAAGTTTTTGTTTTTAGCTGCCAAACGCTAATTGGTTCCACCTGGAGTCAAATCCTCCACACATTCGCGTTTTCTAGGAAGAAAGCTTCAGAAACCTGAGAAAACATGATATTTCTTTCTGTAAACATGACATTGGATGCATTTGCCGACAGGAAGATTGTGCTTTACTCCAAATCCACTTTCACTGTGATTTTTTGGTTAAATTTCACCTGAAATCCACAAGAATTTGTCCAGATACTCCTGGATGAAAACAAAACTGTCTGTGGATTTTTAGCTATCTCAATCCCAGATCTTGCTACAGCCTCTGTGTGTGTTTGTGTTTTCTGGACATTCTCTATGGACTTTACAGTTTTGAATGCATTTTAGCATGTAAGTTTTTGTTTTCAGCTGGCAAACGCTAATTGGTTCCACCTGGAGTCAAATCCTCCACACATTCGAGTTTTCCAGAAAGAAAGCTTCAGAAACCTGAGAAAACATGATATTTCTTTCTGTAAACATGACATTGGATGCATTTGCCAAACAGGAATATTGTGCTTTTCTCCAAAACCACTTACACGGTGATTTTTTGGTTAAATTTCACTTCAAAACTACAACAATTTGTCCAGATACTCCTGGATGAAAACAAAACTATCTGGTGATTTTTAGCTATCTCAATCCCAGATCTTGCTACATCCTCTGTGTGTGTTTGTGTTTTCTGGACATTCTCTATGGACTTTATGGTTTTGAATGCATTTTAGCATGTAAGTTTTTGTTTTCAGCTGCCAAACGCTAATTGGTTCCACCTGGAGTCAAATACTCCACACATTCGAGTTTTCCAGAAAGAAAGCTTCAGAAACCTGAGAAAACATGATATTTCTTTCTGTAAACATGACATTGGATGCATTTGCCGAACAGGAAGATTGTGCTTTTCTCCAAAACCACTTTCACGGTGATTTTTTGGTTACATTTCACTTCAAAACTACAACAATTTGTCCAGATACTCCTGGATGAAAACAAAACTATCTGGTGTGTTGTGGCTATCTCAATCCCAGATCTTGCTACAGCCTCTGTGTGTGTTTGTGTTTTCTGGACATTCTCTATGGACTTTACGGTTTTGAATGCATTTTAGCATGTAAGTTTTTGTTTTTAGCTGCCAAACGCTAATTGGTTCCACCTGGAGTCAAATACTCCACACATTCGAGTTTTCCAGAAAGAAAGCTTCAGAAACCTGAGAAAACATGACATTTGTATTTGTAAACATGACATTGGATGCATTTGCCGAACAGGAAGATTGTGCTTTTCTCCAAAACCACTTTCACGGTGATTTTTTGGTTACATTTCACTTCAAAACTACAACAATTTGTCCAGATACTCCTGGATGAAAACAAAACTATCTGGTGTGTTGTGGCTATCTCAATCCCAGATCTTGCTACAGCCTCTGTGTGTGTTTGTGTTTTCTGGACATTCTCTATGGACTTTACGGTTTTGAATGCATTTTAGCATGTAAGTTTTTGTTTTTAGCTGCCAAACGCTAATTGGTTCCACCTGGAGTCAAATCCTCCACACATTCGCGTTTTCTAGGAAGAAAGCTTCAGAAACCTGAGAAAACATGATATTTCTTTCTGTAAACATGACATTGGATGCATTTGCCGACAGGAAGATTGTGCTTTACTCCAAATCCACTTTCACTGTGATTTTTTGGTTAAATTTCACCTGAAATCCACAAGAATTTGTCCAGATACTCCTGGATGAAAACAAAACTGTCTGTGGATTTTTAGCTATCTCAATCCCAGATCTTGCTACAGCCTCTGTGTGTGTTTGTGTTTTCTGGACATTCTCTATGGACTTTACAGTTTTGAATGCATTTTAGCATGTAAGTTTTTGTTTTCAGCTGGCAAACGCTAATTGGTTCCACCTGGAGTCAAATCCTCCACACATTCGAGTTTTCCAGAAAGAAAGCTTCAGAAACCTGAGAAAACATGATATTTCTTTCTGTAAACATGACATTGGATGCATTTGCCAAACAGGAATATTGTGCTTTTCTCCAAAACCACTTACACGGTGATTTTTTGGTTAAATTTCACTTCAAAACTACAACAATTTGTCCAGATACTCCTGGATGAAAACAAAACTATCTGGTGATTTTTAGCTATCTCAATCCCAGATCTTGCTACATCCTCTGTGTGTGTTTGTGTTTTCTGGACATTCTCTATGGACTTTATGGTTTTGAATGCATTTTAGCATGTAAGTTTTTGTTTTCAGCTGCCAAACGCTAATTGGTTCCACCTGGAGTCAAATACTCCACACATTCGAGTTTTCCAGAAAGAAAGCTTCAGAAACCTGAGAAAACATGATATTTCTTTCTGTAAACATGACATTGGATGCATTTGCCGAACAGGAAGATTGTGCTTTTCTCCAAAACCACTTTCACGGTGATTTTTTGGTTACATTTCACTTCAAAACTACAACAATTTGTCCAGATACTCCTGGATGAAAACAAAACTATCTGGTGTGTTGTGGCTATCTCAATCCCAGATCTTGCTACAGCCTCTGTGTGTGTTTGTGTTTTCTGGACATTCTCTATGGACTTTACGGTTTTGAATGCATTTTAGCATGTAAGTTTTTGTTTTTAGCTGCCAAACGCTAATTGGTTCCACCTGGAGTCAAATCCTCCACACATTCGCGTTTTCTAGGAAGAAAGCTTCAGAAACCTGAGAAAACATGGTATTTCTTTCTGGAAACATGACATTGGATGCATTTGCAGAACAGGAAGATTGTGCTTTTCCCCAAAACCACTTTCACGGTGATTTTTTTGGTTAAATTACACTTCAAAACTACAACAATTTGTCCAGATACTCCTGGATGAAAACAAAACTATCTGGTGTGTTGTGGCTATCTCAATCCCAGATCTTGCTACAGCCTCTGTGTGTGTTTGTGTTTTCTGGACATTCTCTATGGACTTTACGGTTTTGAATGCATTTTAGCATGTAAGTTTTTGTTTTCAGCTGGCAAACGCTAATTGGTTCCACCTGGAGTCAAATCCTCCACACATTCGAGTTTTCTAAGAAGAAAGCTTCAGAAACCTGAGAAAACATGATATTTTTTTCTGTAAACATGACATTGGATTCATTTGCAGAACAGGAAGATTGTGCTTTTCTACAAAACCACTTTCACAATGATTTTTGGTTAAATTTTACTTCAAAGCTACAATAATTTATCCAGATACTCCTGGATGAAAACAAAACTATCTGGTGTGTTGTGGTTATCTCAATCCCAGATCTTGCTACAGCCTCTGTGTGTGTTTGTGTTTTCTGGACATTCTCTATGAACTTTAAGGTTTTGAATGCATTTTAGCAGGACCCATTTTGTTTTCTGCTGGCAAACGCTAATTGGTTCCACCTGGAGTCAAATCCTCCACACATTCGAGTTTTCTAGGAAGAAAGCTTCAGAAACCTGAGAAAACATGATATTTCTTTCTGTAAACATGACATTGGATGCATTTGCCGACAGGAAGATTGTGCTTTACTCCAAATCCACTTTCACTGTGATTTTTTGGTTAAATTTCACCTGAAATCCACAAGAATTTGTCCAGATACTCCTGGATGAAAACAAAACTGTCTGTGGATTTTTAGCTATCTCAATCCCAGATCTTGCTACAACCTCTGTGTGTGTTTGTGTTTTCTGGACATTCTCTATGGACTTTACAGTTTTGAATGCATTTTAGCATGTAAGTTTTTGTTTTCAGCTGGCAAACGCTAATTGGTTCCACCTGGAGTCAAATCCTCCACACATTCGAGTTTTCCAGAAAGAAAGCTTCAGAAACCTGAGAAAACATGATATTTCTTTCTGTAAACATGACATTGGATGCATTTGCCAAACAGGAATATTGTGCTTTTCTCCAAAACCACTTTCACGGTGATTTTTTGGTTAAATTTCACTTCAAAACTACAACAATTTGTCCAGATACTCCTGGATGAAAACAAAACTATCTGGTGTGTTGTGGCTATCTCAATCCCAGATCTTGCTGCAGACTCTGTGTGTTTTTTTGTTTTCTGGACATTCTCTATGGACTTTATGGTTTTGAATGCATTTTAGCATGTAAGTTTTTGTTTTCAGCTGCCAAACGCTAATTGGTTCCACTTGGAGTCAAATACTCCACACATTCGAGTTTTCCAGAAAGAAAGCTTCAGAAACCTGAGAAAACATGACATTTGTATTTGTAAACATGACATTGGATGCATTTGCCGAACAGGAAGATTGTGCTTTTCTCCAAAACCACTTTCACGGTGATTTTTTGGTTACATTTCACTTCAAATCTACAACAATTTGTCCAGATACTCCTGGATGAAAACAAAACTATCTGGTGTGTTGTGGCTATCTCAATCCCAGATCTTGCTACAGCCTCTGTGTGTGTTTGTGTTTTCTGGACATTCTCTATGGACTTTACGGTTTTGAATGCATTTTAGCATGTAAGTTTTTGTTTTTAGCTGCCAAACGCTAATTGGTTCCACCTGGAGTCAAATCCTCCACACATTCGCGTTTTCTAGGAAGAAAGCTTCAGAAACCTGAGAAAACATGGTATTTCTTTCTGGAAACATGACATTGGATGCATTTGCCGAACAGGAAGATTGTGCTTTTCCCCAAAACCACTTTCACGGTGATTTTTTTGGTTAAATTACACTTCAATACTACAACAATTTGTCCAGATACTCCTGGATGAAAACTAAACTATCTGGTGTGTTGTGGCTATCTCAATCCAAGATCTTGCTACAGCCTCTGTGTGTGTTTGTGTTTTCTGGACATTCTCTATGGACTTTACAGTTTTGAATGCATTTTAGCATGTAAGTTTTTGTTTTGAGCTGGCAAACGCTAATTGGTTCCACCTGGAGTCAAATCCTCCACACATTCGAGTTTTCTAAGAAGAAAGCTTCAGAAACCTGAGAAAACATGATATTTCTTTCTGTAAACATGACATTGGATTCATTTGAGGAACAGGAAGATTGTACTTTTCTACAAAACCACTTTCACAATGATTTTTGGTTAAATTTTACTTCAAAGCTACAATAATTTATCCAGATACTCCTGGATGAAAACAAAACTATCTGGTGTGTTGTGGTTATCTCAATCCCAGATCTTGCTACAGCCTCTGTGTGTGTTTGTGTTTTCTGGACATTCTCTATGAACTTTAAGGTTTTGAATGCATTTTAGCAGGACCCATTTTGTTTTCTGCTGGCAAACGCTAATTGGTTCCACCTGGAGTCAAATCCTCCACACATTCGAGTTTTCTAGGAAGAAAGCTTCAGAAACCTGAGAAAACATGATATTTCTTTCTGTAAACATGACATTGGATGCATTTGCCGACAGGAAGATTGTGCTTTACTCCAAATCCACTTTCACTGTGATTTTTTGGTTAAATTTCACCTGAAATCCACAAGAATTTGTCCAGATACTCCTGGATGAAAACAAAACTGTCTGTGGATTTTTAGCTATCTCAATCCCAGATCTTGCTACAGCCTCTGTGTGTGTTTGGGTTTTCTGGACATTCTCTATGGACTTTACAGTTTTGAATGCATTTTAGCATGTAAGTTTTTGTTTTCAGCTGGCAAACGCTAATTGGTTCCACCTGGAGTCAAATCCTCCACACATTCGAGTTTTCCAGAAAGAAAGCTTCAGAAACCTGAGAAAACATGATATTTCTTTCTGTAAACATGACATTGGATGCATTTGCCAAACAGGAATATTGTGCTTTTCTCCAAAACCACTTTCACGGTGATTTTTTGGTTACATTTCACTTCAAAACTACAACAATTTGTCCAGATACTCCTGGATGAAAACAAAACTATCTGGTGTGTTGTGGCTATCTCAATCCCAGATCTTGCTGCAGACTCTGTGTGTGTTTGTGTTTTCTGGACATTCTCTATGGACTTTATGGTTTTGAATGCATTTTAGCATGTAAGTTTTTGTTTTCAGCTGCCAAACGCTAATTGGTTCCACCTGGAGACAAATACTCCACACATTCGAGTTTTCCAGAAAGAAAGCTTCAGAAACCAGAGAAAACATGATATTTCTTTCTGTAAACATGACATTGGATGCATTTGCCGAACAGGAAGATTGTGCTTTTCTCCAAAACCACTTTCACGGTGATTTTTTGGTTACATTTCACTTCAAAACTACAACAATTTGTCCAGATACTCCTGGATGAAAACAAAACTATCTGGTGTGTTGTGGCTATCTCAATCCCAGATCTTGCTACAGCCTCTGTGTGTCTTTGTGTTTTCTGGACATTCTCTATGGACTTTATGGTTTTGAATGCATTTTAGCATGTAAGTTTTTGTTTTTAGCTGCCAAACGCTAATTGGTTCCACCTGGAGTCAAATCCTCCACACATTCGCGTTTTCTAGGAAGAAAGCTTCAGAAACCTGAGAAAACATGGTATTTCTTTCTGGAAACATGACCTTGGATGCATTTGCCGAACAGGAAGATTGTGCTTTTCCCCAAAACCACTTTCACGGTGATTTTTTTGGTTAAATTACACTTCAAACTACAACAATTTGTCCAGATACTCCTGGATGAAAACTAAACTATCTGGTGTGTTGTGGCTATCTCAATCCAAGATCTTGCTACAGCCTCTGTGTGTGTTTGTGTTTTCTGGACATTCTCTATGGACTTGAAAGTTTTGAATGCATTTTAGCATGTAAGTTTTTGTTTTCAGCTGGCAAACGCTAATTGGTTCCACCTGGAGTCAAATCCTCCACACATTCGAGTTTTCTAGGAAGAAAGCTTCAGAAACCTGAGAAAACATGATATTTTTTTCTGTAAACATGACATTGGATTCATTTGCAGAACAGGAAGATTGTGCTTTTCTACAAAACCACTTTCACAATGATTTTTGGTTAAATTTTACTTCAAAGCTACAATAATTTATCCAGATACTCCTGGATGAAAACAAAACTATCTGGTGTGTTGTGGTTATCTCAATCCCAGATCTTGCTACAGCCTCTGTGTGTGTTTGTGTTTTCTGGACATTCTCTATGAACTTTAAGGTTTTGAATGCATTTTAGCAGGACCCATTTTGTTTTCTGCTGGCAAACGCTAATTGGTTCCACCTGGAGTCAAATCCTCCACACATTCGAGTTTTCTAGGAAGAAAGCTTCAGAAACCTGAGAAAACATGATATTTCTTTCTGTAAACATGACATTGGATGCATTTGCCGAACAGGAAGATTGTGCTTTACTCCAAATCCACTTTCACTGTGATTTTTTGGTTAAATTTCACCTGAAATTCACAAAAATTTGTCCAGATACTCCTGGATGAAAACAAAACTGTCTGTGGATTTTTAGCTATCTCAATCCCAGATCTTGCTACAGCCTCTGTGTGTGTTTGTGTTTTCTGGACATTCTCTATGGACTTTACAGTTTTGAATGCATTTTAGCATGTAAGTTTTTGTTTTCAGCTGGCAAACGCTAATTGGTTCCACCTGGAGTCAAATCCTCCACACATTCGAGTTTTCCAGAAAGAAAGCTTCAGAAACCTGAGAAAACATGATATTTCTTTCTGTAAACATGACATTGGATGCATTTGCCAAACAGGAATATTGTGCTTTTCCCCAAAACCACTTTCACGGTGATTTTTTGGTTAAATTTCACTTCAAAACTACAACAATTTGTCCAGATACTCCTGGATGAAAACAAAACTATCTGGTGTGTTGTGGCTATCTCAATCCCAGATCTTGCTGCAGCCTCTGTGTGTTTTTGTGTTTTCTGGACATTCTCTATGGACTTTATGGTTTTGAATGCATTTTAGCATGTAAGTTTTTGTTTTCAGCTGCCAAACGCTAATTGGTTCCACTTGGAGTCAAATACTCCACACATTCGAGTTTTCCAGAAAGAAAGCTTCAGAAACCTGAGAAAACATGACATTTGTATTTGTAAACATGACATTGGATGCATTTGCCGAACAGGAAGATTGTGCTTTTCTCCAAAACCACTTTCACGGTGATTTTTTGGTTACATTTCACTTCAAAACTACAACAATTTGTCCAGATACTCCTGGATGAAAACAAAACTATCTGGTGTGTTGTGGCTATCTCAATCCCAGATCTTGCTACAGCCTCTGTGTGTGTTTGTGTTTTCTGGACATTCTCTATGGACTTTACGGTTTTGAATGCATTTTAGCATGTAAGTTTTTGTTTTCAGCTGCCAAACGCTAATTGGTTCCACCTGGAGTCAAATCCTCCACACATTCGAGTTTTCTAGGAAGAAAGCTTCAGAAACCTGAGAAAACATGGTATTTCTTTCTGTAAACATGACATTGGATGCATTTGCCGAACAGGAAGATTGTGCTTTTCCCCAAAACCACTTTCACGGTGATTTTTTTGGTTAAATTACACTTCAAAACTACAACAATTTGTCCAGATACTCCTGGATGAAAACTAAACTATCTGGTGTGTTGTGGCTATCTCAATCCAAGATCTTGCTACAGCCTCTGTGTGTGTTTGTGTTTTCTGGACATTCTCTATGGACTTTACAGTTTTGAATGCATTTTAGCATGTAAGTTTTTGTTTTCAGCTGGCAAACGCTAATTGGTTCCACCTGGAGTCAAATCCTCCACACATTCGAGTTTTCCAGAAAGAAAGCTTCAGAAACCTGAGAAAACATGATATTTCTTTCTGTAAACATGACATTGGATTCATTTGCAGAACAGGAAGATTGTGCTTTTCTACAAAACCACTTTCACAATGATTTTTGGTTAAATTTTACTTCAAAGCTACAATAATTTATCCAGATACTCCTGGATGAAAACAAAACTATCTGGTGTGTTGTGGTTATCTCAATCCCAGATCTTGCTACAGCCTCTGTGTGTGTTTGTGTTTTCTGGACATTCTCTATGAACTTTAAGGTTTTGAATGCATTTTAGCATGTAAGTTTTTGTTTTTAGCTGCCAAACGCTAATTGGTTCCACCTGGAGTCAAATCCTCCACACATTCGAGTTTTCTAGGAAGAAAGCTTCAGAAACCTGAGAAAACATGATATTTCTTTCTGTAAACATGACATTGGATGCATTTGCCGACAGGAAGATTGTGCTTTACTCCAAATCCACTTTCACTGTGATTTTTTGGTTAAATTTCACCTGAAATCCACAAGAATTTGTCCAGATACTCCTGGATGAAAACAAAACTGTCTGTGGATTTTTAGCTATCTCAATCCCAGATCTTGCTACAGCCTCTGTGTGTGTTTGTGTTTTCTGGACATTCTCTATGGACTTTACAGTTTTGAATGCATTTTAGCATGTAAGTTTTTGTTTTCAGCTGGCAAACGCTAATTGGTTCCACCTGGAGTCAAATCCTCCACACATTCGAGTTTTCCAGAAAGAAAGCTTCAGAAACCTGAGAAAACATGATATTTCTTTCTGTAAACATGACATTGGATGCATTTGCCAAACAGGAATATTGTGCTTTTCTCCAAAACCACTTTCACGGTGATTTTTTGGTTAAATTTCACTTCAAAACTACAACAATTTGTCCAGATGCTCCTGGATGAAAACAAAACTATCTGGTGTGTTGTGGCTATCTCAATCCCAGATCTTGCTGCAGCCTCTGTGTGTTTTTGTGTTTTCTGGACATTCTCTATGGACTTTACGGTTTTGAATGCATTTTAGCATGTAAGTTTTTGTTTTCAGCTGCCAAACGCTAATTGGTTCCACCTGGAGTCAAATCCTCCACACATTCGCGTTTTCTAGGAAGAAAGCTTCAGAAACCTGAGAAAACATGGTATTTCTTTCTGGAAACATGACATTGGATGCATTTGCCGAACAGGAAGATTGTGCTTTTCTCCAAAACCACTTTCACGGTGATTTTTTTGGTTAAATTACACTTCAAATCTACAACAATTTGTCCAGATACTCCTGGATGAAATCTAAACTATCTGGTGTGTTGTGGCTATCTCAATCCCAGATCTTGCTACAGCCTCTGTGTGTGTTTGTGTTTTCTGGACATTCTCTATGGACTTTACAGTTTTGAATGCATTTTAGCATGTAAGTTTTTGTTTTCAGCTGGCAAACGCTAATTGGTTCCACCTGGAGTCAAATCCTCCACACATTCGAGTTTTCTAAGAAGAAAGCTTCAGAAACCTGAGAAAACATGATATTTCTTTCTGTAAACATGACATTGGATTCATTTGCAGAACAGGAAGATTGTGCTTTTCTACAAAACCACTTTCACAATGATTTTTGGTTAAATTTTACTTCAAAGCTACAATAATTTATCCAGATACTCCTGGATGAAAACAAAACTATCTGGTGTGTTGTGGTTATCTCAATCCCAGATCTTGCTACAGCCTCTGTGTGTGTTTGTGTTTTCTGGACATTCTCTATGAACTTTAAGGTTTTGAATGCATTTTAGCAGGACCCATTTTGTTTTCTGCTGGCAAACGCTAATTGGTTCCACCTGGAGTCAAATCCTCCACACATTCGAGTTTTCTAGGAAGAAAGCTTCAGAAACCTGAGAAAACATGATATTTCTTTCTGTAAACATGACATTGGATGCATTTGCCGACAGGAAGATTGTGCTTTACTCCAAATCCACTTTCACTGTGATTTTTTGGTTAAATTTCACCTGAAATCCACAAGAATTTGTCCAGATACTCCTGGATGAAAACAAAACTGTCTGTGGATTTTTAGCTATCTCAATCCCAGATCTTGCTACAGCCTCTGTGTGTGTTTGTGTTTTCTGGACATTCTCTATGGACTTTACAGTTTTGAATGCATTTTAGCATGTAAGTTTTTGTTTTCAGCTGGCAAACGCTAATTGGTTCCACCTGGAGTCAAATCCTCCACACATTCGAGTTTTCCAGAAAGAAAGCTTCAGAAACCTGAGAAAACATGATATTTCTTTCTGTAAACATGACATTGGATGCATTTGCCAAACAGGAATATTGTGCTTTTCTCCAAAACCACTTTCACGGTGATTTTTTGGTTAAATTTCACTTCAAAACTACAACAATTTGTCCAGATGCTCCTGGATGAAAACAAAACTATCTGGTGTGTTGTGGCTATCTCAATCCCAGATCTTGCTGCAGCCTCTGTGTGTTTTTGTGTTTTCTGGACATTCTCTATGGACTTTATGGTTTTGAATGCACTTTAGCATGTAAGTTTTTGTTTTCAGCTGCCAAACGCTAATTGGTTCCACCTGGAGACAAATACTCCACACATTCGAGTTTTCCAGAAAGAAAGCTTCAGAAACCTGAGAAAACATGACATTTGTATTTGTAAACATGACATTGGATGCATTTGCCGAACAGGAAGATTGTGCTTTTCTCCAAAACCACTTTCACGGTGATTTTTTGGTTACATTTCACTTCAAAACTACAACAATTTGTCCAGATGCTCCTGGATGAAAACAAAACTATCTGGTGTGTTGTGGCTATCTCAATCCCAGATCTTGCTACAGCCTCTGTGTGTCTTTGTGTTTTCTGGACATTCTCTATGGACTTTACGGTTTTGAATGCATTTTAGCATGTAAGTTTTTGTTTTTAGCTGCCAAACGCTAATTGGTTCCACCTGGAGTCAAATCCTCCACACATTCGCGTTTTCTAGGAAGAAAGCTTCAGAAACCTGAGAAAACATGGTATTTCTTTCTGGAAACATGACCTTGGATGCATTTGCCGAACAGGAAGATTGTGCTTTTCCCCAAAACCACTTTCACGGTGATTTTTTTGGTTAAATTACACTTCAAAACTACAACAATTTGTCCAGATACTCCTGGATGAAAACTAAACTATCTGGTGTGTTGTGGCTATCTCAATCCAAGATCTTGCTACAGCCTCTGTGTGTGTTTGTGTTTTCTGGACATTCTCTATGGACTTTATGGTTTTGAATGCATTTTAGCATGTAAGTTTTTGTTTTCAGCTGGCAAACGCTAATTGGTTCCACCTGGAGTCAAATCCTCCACACATTCGAGTTTTCTAAGAAGAAAGCTTCAGAAACCTGAGAAAACATGATATTTTTTTCTGTAAACATGACATTGGATTCATTTGCAGAACAGGAAGATTGTGCTTTTCTACAAAACCACTTTCACAATGATTTTTGGTTAAATTTTACTTCAAAGCTACAATAATTTATCCAGATACTCCTGGATGAAAAAAAAACTATCTGGTGTGTTGTGGTTATCTCAATCCCAGATCTTGCTACAGCCTCTGTGTGTGTTTGTGTTTTCTGGACATTCTCTATGAACTTTAAGGTTTTGAATGCATTTTAGCAGGACCCATTTTGTTTTCTGCTGGCAAACGCTAATTGGTTCCACCTGGAGTCAAATCCTCCACACATTCGAGTTTTCTAGGAAGAAAGCTTCAGAAACCTGAGAAAACATGATATTTTTTTCTGTAAACATGACATTGGATTCATTTGCAGAACAGGAAGATTGTGCTTTTCTACAAAACCACTTTCACAATGATTTTTGGTTAAATTTTACTTCAAAGCTACAATAATTTATCCAGATACTCCTGGATGAAAACAAAACTGTCTGTGGATTTTTAGCTATCTCAATCCCAGATCTTGCTACAGCCTCTGTGTGTGTTTGTGTTTTCTGGACATTCTCTATGGACTTTACAGTTTTGAATGCATTTTAGCATGTAAGTTTTTGTTTTCTGCTGGCAAACGCTAATTGGTTCCACCTGGAGTCAAATCCTCCACACATTCGAGTTTTCTAGGAAGAAAGCTTCAGAAACCTGAGAAAACATGATATTTCTTTCTGTAAACATGACATTGGATGCATTTGCCAAACAGGAATATTGTGCTTTTCTCCAAAACCACTTTCACGGTGATTTTTTGGTTAAATTTCACTTGAAAACTACAACAATTTGTCCAGATACTCCTGGATTAAAACAAAACTATCTGGTGTGTTGTGGCTATCTCAATCCCAGATCTTGCTGCAGACTCTGTGTGTTTTTGTGTTTTCTGGACATTCTCTATGGACTTTATGGTTTTGAATGCATTTTAGCATGTAAGTTTTTGTTTTCAGCTGCCAAACGCTAATTGGTTCCACCTGGAGACAAATACTCCACACATTCGAGTTTTCCAGAAAGAAAGCTTCAGAAACCTGAGAAAACATGATATTTCTTTCTGTAAACATGACATTGGATGCATTTGCCGAACAGGAAGATTGTGCTTTTCTCCAAAACCACTTTCACGGTGATTTTTTGGTTACATTTCACTTCAAAACTACAACAATTTGTCCAGATACTCCTGGATGAAAACAAAACTATCTGGTGTGTTGTGGCTATCTCAATCCCAGATCTTGCTACAGCCTCTGTGTGTGTTTGTGTTTTCTGGACATTCTCTATGGACTTTACGGTTTTGAATGCATTTTAGCATGTAAGTTTTTGTTTTTAGCTGCCAAACGCTAATTGGTTCACCTGGAGTCAAATCCTCCACACATTCGCGTTTTCTAGGAAGAAAGCTTCAGAAACCTGAGAAAACACGGTATTTCTTTCTGGAAACATGACATTGGATGCATTTGCCGAACAGGAAGATTGTGCTTTTCCCCAAAACCACTTTCACGGTGATTTTTTTGGTTAAATTACACTTCAAAACTACAACAATTTGTCCAGATACTCCTGGATGAAAACTAAACTATCTGGTGTGTTGTGGCTATCTCAATCCAAGATCTTGCTACAGCCTCTGTGTGTGTTTGTGTTTTCTGGACATTCTCTATGGACTTTACAGTTTTGAATGCATTTTAGCATGTAAGTTTTTGTTTTCAGCTGGCAAACGCTAATTGGTTCCACCTGGAGTCAAATCCTCCACACATTCGAGTTTTCTAAGAAGAAAGCTTCAGAAACCTGAGAAAACATGATATTTCTTTCTGTAAACATGACATTGGATTCATTTGCAGAACAGGAAGATTGTGCTTTTCTACAAAACCACTTTCACAATGATTTTTGGTTAAATTTTACTTCAAAGCTACAATAATTTATCCAGATACTCCTGGATGAAAACAAAACTGTCTGTGGATTTTTAGCTATCTCAATCCCAGATCTTGCTACAGCCTCTGTGTGTGTTTGTGTTTTCTGGACATTCTCTATGGACTTTACAGTTTTGAATGCATTTTAGCATGTAAGTTTTTGTTTTCAGCTGGCAAACGCTAATTGGTTCCACCTGGAGTCAAATCCTCCACACATTCGAGTTTTCTAGGAAGAAAGCTTCAGAAACCTGAGAAAACATGATATTTCTTTCTGTAAACATGACATTGGATGCATTTGCCAAACAGGAATATTGTGCTTTTCTCCAAAACCACTTTCACGGTGATTTTTTGGTTAAATTTCACTTCAAAACTACAACAATTTGTCCAGATACTCCTGGATGAAAACAAAACTATCTGGTGTGTTGTGGCTATCTCAATCCCAGATCTTGCTGCAGACTCTGTGTGTTTTTGTGTTTTCTGGACATTCTCTATGGACTTTATGGTTTTGAATGCATTTTAGCATGTAAGTTTTTGCTTTCAGCTGCCAAACGCTAATTGGTTCCACCTGGAGACAAATACTCCACACATTCGAGTTTTCCAGAAAGAAAGCTTCAGAAACCTGAGAAAACATGATATTTCTTTCTGTAAACATGACATTGGATGCATTTGCCGAACAGGAAGATTGTGCTTTTCTCCAAAACCACTTTCACGGTGATTTTTTGGTTACATTTCACTTCAAAACTACAACAATTTGTCCAGATACTCCTGGATGAAAACAAAACTATCTGGTGTGTTGTGGCTATCTCAATCCCAGATCTTGCTACAGCCTCTGTGTGTGTTTGTGTTTTCTGGACATTCTCTATGGACTTTACGGTTTTGAATGCATTTTAGCATGTAAGTTTTTGTTTTTAGCTGCCAAACGCTAATTGGTTCACCTGGAGTCAAATCCTCCACACATTCGCGTTTTCTAGGAAGAAAGCTTCAGAAACCTGAGAAAACACGGTATTTCTTTCTGGAAACATGACATTGGATGCATTTGCCGAACAGGAAGATTGTGCTTTTCCCCAAAACCACTTTCACGGTGATTTTTTTGGTTAAATTACACTTCAAAACTACAACAATTTGTCCAGATACTCCTGGATGAAAACTAAACTATCTGGTGTGTTGTGGCTATCTCAATCCAAGATCTTGCTACAGCCTCTGTGTGTGTTTGTGTTTTCTGGACATTCTCTATGGACTTTACAGTTTTGAATGCATTTTAGCATGTAAGTTTTTGTTTTGAGCTGGCAAACGCTAATTGGTTCCACCTGGAGTCAAATCCTCCACACATTCGAGTTTTCTAAGAAGAAAGCTTCAGAAACCTGAGAAAACATGATATTTTTTTCTGTAAACATGACATTGGATTCATTTGCAGAACAGGAAGATTGTGCTTTTCTACAAAACCACTTTCACAATGATTTTTGGTTAAATTTTACTTCAAAGCTACAATAATTTATCCAGATACTCCTGGATGAAAACAAAACTATCTGGTGTGTTGTGGTTATCTCAATCCCAGATCTTGCTACAGCCTCTGTGTGTGTTTGTGTTTTCTGGACATTCTCTATGAACTTTAAGGTTTTGAATGCATTTTAGCAGGACCCATTTTGTTTTCTGCTGGCAAACGCTAATTGGTTCCACCTGGAGTCAAATCCTCCACACATTCGAGTTTTCTAGGAAGAAAGCTTCAGAAACCTGAGAAAACATGATATTTCTTTCTGTAAACATGACATTGGATGCATTTGCCGAACGGAAGATTGTGCTTTACTCCAAATCCACTTTCACTGTGATTTTTTGGTTAAATTTCACCTGAAATCCACAAGAATTTGTCCAGATACTCCTGGATGAAAACAAAACTGTCTGTGGATTTTTAGCTATCTCAATCCCAGATCTTGCTACAGCCTCTGTGTGTGTTTGTGTTTTCTGGACATTCTCTATGGACTTTACAGTTTTGAATGCATTTTAGCATGTAAGTTTTTGTTTTCAGCTGGCAAACGCTAATTGGTTCCACCTGGAGTCAAATCCTCCACACATTCGAGTTTTCCAGAAAGAAAGCTTCAGAAACCTGAGAAAACATGATATTTCTTTCTGTAAACATGGCACTGGATGCATTTGCCAAACAGGAATATTGTGCTTTTCTCCAAAACCACTTTCACGGTGATTTTTTGGTTAAATTTCACTTCAAAACTACAACAATTTGTCCAGATGCTCCTGGATGAAAACAAAACTATCTGGTGTGTTGTGGCTATCTCAATCCCAGATCTTGCTGCAGCCTCTGTGTGTTTTTGTGTTTTCTGGACATTCTCTATGGACTTTATGGTTTTGAATGCACTTTAGCATGTAAGTTTTTGTTTTCAGCTGCCAAACGCTAATTGGTTCCACCTGGAGTCAAATACTCCACACATTCGAGTTTTCCAGAAAGAAAGCTTTAGAAACCTGAGAAAACATGACATTTGTATTTGTAAACATGACATTGGATGCATTTGCCGAACAGGAAGATTGTGCTTTTCTCCAAAACCACTTTCACGGTGATTTTTTGGTTAAATTTCACTTCAAAACTACAACAATTTGTCCAGATGCTCCTGGATGAAAACAAAACTATCTGGTGTGTTGTGGCTATCTCAATCCCAGATCCTGCTGCAGCCTCTGTGTGTTTTTGTGTTTTCTGGACATTCTCTATGGACTTTGTGGTTTTGAATGCACTTTAGCATGTAAGTTTTTGTTTTCAGCTGCCAAACGCTAATTGGTTCCACCTGGAGTCAAATCCTCCACACATTCGAGTTTTCTAAGAAGAAAGCTTCAGAAACCTGAGAAAACATGATATTTCTTTCTGTAAACATGACATTGGATGCATTCTCCAAACAGCAAGATTGTGCTTTTCTCCAAAACCACTTTCACAATGATTTTTGGTTAAATTTTACTTCAAAGCTACAATAATTTATCCAGATACTCCTGGATGAAAACAAAACTATCTGGTGTGTTGTGGTTATCTCAATCCCAGATCTTGCTACAGCCTCTGTGTGTGTTTGTGTTTTCTGGACATTCTCTATGAACTTTAAGGTTTTGAATGCATTTTAGCAGGACCCATTTTGTTTTCTGCTGGCAAACGCTAATTGGTTCCACCTGGAGTCAAATCCTCCACACATTCGAGTTTTCTAGGAAGAAAGCTTCAGAAACCTGAGAAAACATGATATTTCTTTCTGTAAACATGACATTGGATGCATTTGCCGACAGGAAGATTGTGCTTTACTCCAAATCCACTTTCACTGTGATTTTTTGGTTAAATTTCACCTGAAATCCACAAGAATTTGTCCAGATACTCCTGGATGAAAACAAAACTGTCTGTGGATTTTTAGCTATCTCAATCCCAGATCTTGCTACAGCCTCTGTGTGTGTTTGGGTTTTCTGGACATTCTCTATGGACTTTACAGTTTTGAATGCATTTTAGCATGTAAGTTTTTGTTTTCAGCTGGCAAACGCTAATTGGTTCCACCTGGAGTCAAATCCTCCACACATTCGAGTTTTCCAGAAAGAAAGCTTCAGAAACCTGAGAAAACATGATATTTCTTTCTGTAAACATGACATTGGATGCATTTGCCAAACAGGAATATTGTGCTTTTCTCCAAAACCACTTTCACGGTGATTTTTTGGTTAAATTTCACTTCAAAACTACAACAATTTGTCCAGATGCTCCTGGATGAAAACAAAACTATCTGGTGTGTTGTGGCTATCTCAATCCCAGATCATGCTGCAGCCTCTGTGTGTTTTTGTGTTTTCTGGACATTCTCTATGGACTTTATGGTTTTGAATGCACTTTAGCATGTAAGTTTTTGTTTTCAGCTGCCAAACGCTAATTGGTTCCACCTGGAGTCAAATACTCCACACATTCGAGTTTTCCAGAAAGAAAGCTTTAGAAACCTGAGAAAACATGACATTTGTATTTGTAAACATGACATTGGATGCATTTGCCGAACAGGAAGATTGTGCTTTTCTCCAAAACCACTTTCACGGTGATTTTTTTGGTTAAATTTCACTTCAAAACTACAACAATTTGTCCAGATGCTCCTGGATGAAAACAAAACTATCTGGTGTGTTGTGGCTATCTCAATCCCAGATCTTGCTGCAGCCTCTGTGTGTTTTTGTGTTTTCTGGACATTCTCTATGGACTTTGTGGTTTTGAATGCACTTTAGCATGTAAGTTTTTGTTTTCAGCTGCCAAACGCTAATTGGTTCCACCTGGAGTCAAATCCTCCACACATTCGAGTTTTCTAAGAAGAAAGCTTCAGAAACCTGAGAAAACATGATATTTCTTTCTGTAAACATGACATTGGATGCATTCTCCAAACAGCAAGATTGTGCTTTTCTCCAAAACCACTTTCACAATGATTTTTGGTTAAATTTTACTTCAAAGCTACAATAATTTATCCAGATACTCCTGGATGAAAACAAAACTATCTGGTGTGTTGTGGTTATCTCAATCCCAGATCTTGCTACAGCCTCTGTGTGTGTTTGTGTTTTCTGGACATTCTCTATGAACTTTAAGGTTTTGAATGCATTTTAGCAGGACCCATTTTGTTTTCTGCTGGCAAACGCTAATTGGTTCCACCTGGAGTCAAATCCTCCACACATTCGAGTTTTCTAGGAAGAAAGCTTCAGAAACCTGAGAAAACATGATATTTCTTTCTGTAAACATGACATTGGATGCATTTGCTGAACAGGAAGATTGTGCTTTTATCCAAAACCACTTTCCAAATGATTTTTGGTTAAATTTTACTTCAAAGCTACAACAATTTATCGAGATACTCCTGGATGAAAACAAAACTATCTGGTGTGTTGTGGCTATCTCAATCCCATCTTGCTACAGCCTCTGTGCGTGTTTGTGTTTTCTGGACATTCTCTATGAACTTTAAGGTTTTGAATGCATTTTAGCAGGACCCTTTTTGTTTTCAGCTGGCAAACGCTAATTGGTTCCACCTGGAGTCAAATCCTCCACACATTCGAGTTTTCTAGGAAGAAAGCTTCAGAAACCTGAGAAAACATGATATTTCTTTCTGTAAACATGACATTGGATGCATTTGCCGACAGGAAGATTGTGCTTTTCTCCAAAACGACTTTCACGGTGATTTTTTGGTTAAATTTCACCCGAAATCCACAAGAATTTGTCCATATACTCCAGGATGAAAACAAAAATATCTGTGGATTTTAGCTATCTCAATCCCAGATCTTGCTACAGCCTCTGTGTGTGTTTGTGTTTTCTGGACATTCTCTATGGACTTTACGGTTTTGAATGCATTTTAGCATGTAAGTTTTTGTTTTTAGCTGCCAAACGCTAATTGGTTCCACCTGGAGTCAAATCCTCCACACATTCGCGTTTTCTAGGAAGAAAGCTTCAGAAACCTGAGAAAACATGGTATTTCTTTCTGGAAGCATGACATTGGATGCATTTGCCGAACAGGAAGATTGTGCTTTTCTCCAAAACCACTTAAACGGTGATTTTTTTGGTTAAATTACACTTCAAAACTACAACAATTTGTCCAGATACTCCTGGATGAAAACTAAACTATCTGGTGTGTTGCGGCTATCTCAATCCAAGATCTTGCTACAGCCTCTGTGTGTGTTTGTGTTTTCTGGACATTCTCTATGGACTTTACAGTTTTGAATGCATTTTAGCATGTAGGTTTTTGATTTCAGCTGGCAAACGCTAATTGGTTCCACCTGGAGTCAAATCCTCCACACATTCGAGTTTTCTAGGAAGAAAGCTTCAGAAACCTGAGAAAACATGATATTTCTTTCTGTAAACATGACATTGGATGCATTTGCCAAACAGGAATATTGTGCTTTTCTCCAAAACCACTTTCACGGTGATTTTTTGGTTACATTTCACTTCAAATCTACAACAATTTGTCCAGATATTCCTGGATGGAAACAAAACTATCTGGTGTGTTGTGGCTATCTCAATCCAAGATCTTACTACAGCCTTTGTGTTTGTTTGTGTTTTCTGGACATTCTCTATGAACTTTACGGTTTTAATGCATTTTAGCATGTAAGTTTTTGTTTTTAGCTGCCAAACGCTAATTGGTTCCACCTGGAGTCAAATCCTCCACACATTCGAGTTTTCTAGGAAGAAAGCTTCAGAAACCTGAGAAAACATTATATTTCTTTCTGTAAACATGACATTGGATGCATTTGCTGAACAGGAAGATTGTGCTTTTATCCAAAACCACTTTCACAATGATTTTTGGTTAAATTTTACTTCAAAGCTACAACAATTTATCGAGATACTCCTGGATGAAAACAAAACTATCTGGTGTGTTGTGGCTATCTCAATCCCAGATCTTGCTACAGCCTCTGTGCGTGTTTGTGTTTTCTGGACATTCTCTATGAACTTTAAGGTTTTGAATGCATTTTAGCAGGACCCTTTTTGTTTTCTGCTGGCAAAGGCTAATTGGTTCTACCTGGAATCAAATCCTCCACACATTCGAGTTTTCTAGGAAGAAAGCTTCAGAAACCTGAGAAAACATGATATTTCTTTCTGTAAACATGACATTGGATGCATTTGCCGACAGGAAGATTGTGCTTTTCCCCAAAACCACTTTCACGGTGATTTTTTGGTTAAATTTCACCCGAAATCCACAAGAATTTGTCCATGTACTCCAGGATGAAAACAAAACTATCTGTGGATTTTAGCTATCTCAATCCCAGATCTTGGTACAGCCTCTGTGCGTGTTTGTGTTTTCTGGACATTCTCTATGAACTTTAAGGTTTTGAATGCATTTTAGCATGTAAGTTTTTGTTTTCAGCTGGCAAACGCTAATTGGTTCCACCTGGAATCAAATCCTCCACACATTCGAGTTTTCTATGAAGAAAGCTTCAGAAACCTGAGAAAACATGATATTTCTTTCTGTAAACATGACATTGGATGCATTTGCCGACAGGAAGATTGTGCTTTTCTCCAAAACCACTTTCACGGTGATTTTTTGGTTAAATTTCACCCGAAATCCACAAGAATTTGTCCATATACTCCAGGATGAAAACAAAACTATCTGTGGATTTTAGCTATCTCAATCCCAGATCTTGCTACAGCCTCTGTGTGTGTTTGTGTTTTCTGGACATTCTCTATGGACTTTACGGTTTTGAATGCATTTTAGCAGCACCCTTTTTGTTTTCTGCTGGCAAACGCTAATTGGTTCCACCTGGAGTCAAATCCTCCACACATTCGAGTTTTCTAGGAAGAAAGCTTCAGAAACCTGAGAAAACATGATATTTCTTTCTGTAAACATGACATTGGATGCATTTTCTGAATAAGAATTTTGTGCTTTTCTCCAAAACCACTTCCACGGTGATTTTTGGGGTTAAATTTCACACGAAATCCACAAGAATTTGTCCAGATACTCCTGGGTGAAAAGAAAACTATCTGGTGATTTTTAGCTATCTCAATCCAAGATCTTGCTACAGCCTCTGTGTTTGTTTGTGTTTTCTGGACATTCTCTATGGACTTTACGGTATTGAATGCATTTTAGCATGGAAGATTTGGTTTTCAGCTGGCAAACGCTAATTGGTTCCACCTGCAGTCAAATCCTCCACACATTCGAGTTTTCTAGGAAGAAAGCCTCAGAAACCTGAGAAAACATGACATTTCTTTCTGTAAACATGACATTGGATGCATTTGCCGAACAGGAAGATTGTGCTTTTCCCCAAAATCACTTTCACGGTGATTTTTGGATAAATTTCACCCGAAATCCACAAGAATTTGTCCCAATACTACTGGGTGAAAACAAAACTATCAGGTGTGTTATGGCTATCTCAATCCCAGATCTTGCTACAGCCTCTGTGTGTGTTTGTGTTTTCTGGACATTCTCTATGGACTTTATGGTTTTGAATGCATTTTAGCATGTAAGTTTTGGTTTTCAGCTGCCAAACGCTCATTGGTTCCACCTGGAGTCAAATCCGCCACACATTCGAGTTTTCTAGGAAGAAAGCTTCAGAAACCTGAGAAAACATGATATTTCTTTCCGTAAACATGAGATTGGATGCATTTGCCGAACAGGAAGATTGTGCTTTTCTCCAAAACCACTTTCACGTTGATTTTTTGGTTAAATTTCACCCGAAATCCACAAGAATTTGTCCAAATACTCCTGGATGAAAACAAAACTATCTGGTGTGTTGTGGCTTTCTCAATCCCAGATCTTGCTACAATCTCTGTGTGTTTTTGTGTTTTCTGGACATTCTCTATGGACTTTACAGTTTTGAATGCATTTTAAAATGTAAGTTTTTGTTTTCAGCTGGCAAACGCTAATTGGTTCCACCTGGAGACAAATCCTCCACACATTCGAGTTTTCTAGGATGAAAGTTCCAGATACCAGAGAAAAGGTGATATTTCTTTTTGTATACATGACATTGGATGCATTTGCCGAACAGGAAGATTGTGCTTTTCTCCAAAACCACTTTCACGCTGATTTTTTGGTTAAATTTCACCCGAAATCCAGAAGAATTTGTCCAAATATTACCGGATGAAAACAAAAATTTCTGGTGATTTTTAGCTATCTCAATCCCAATCTTCCTACAGCCTCTGTGTTTGTGTGTGTTTTCTGGACATTCTTTATGGACTTTATGGTTTTGAATGCATTTTAGCATGCAAGTTTTTGTTTTCAGCACGCAAACGCTAATTGGTTCCCCCTGGAGACAAATACTCCACACATTCGAGTTTTCTAGGAAGAAAGCTCCAAAAACTTGAGAAAACATGATATTTGTATTTGTAAACATTACATTGGATGCATTTGACAAACAGGAAGATTGTGCTTTTCTCCAAAACCACTTTCACGGTGATTTTTGTTAAATTTCACCCGAAATCCACAACAATTTGTCCAGATACTCCTGGATGAAAACAAAACTATCTGGTGTGTTGTGGCTATCTTAATCATAGATCTTGCCACAGCCTCTGTGTGTGTTTGTGTTTTCTGGACATTCTCTATGGACTTTACGGTTTTGAATGCATTTTAGCATGTAAGTTTTTGTTTTCAGCTGGCAAACGCTAATTGGTTCCACCTGGTTTCAAATCCTCCACACATTCGAGTTTTCTAGGAAGAAAGCTTCAGAAACCTCAGAAAACATGATATTTCTTTCTGTAAACATGACATTGGATGCATTTGCCGAACAGGAAGATTGTGCTTTTCTCCAAAACCACTTTCACGGTTATTTTTTGGTTAAATTTCACTTCAAAACTACAACAATTTTTCCAGATACTCCTGGATGAAAGCAAAGATATCTGGTTGTTTTTAGCTATCGCAATCCCAGATCTTGCTACAGCCTCTGTGTGTGTTTGTGTTTTCTGAACATTCTCTATCGACTTGAAAGTTTTGAATGCATTTTAGCATGTATGTTTTTGTTTTTAGCTGCGAAACGCTAATTGCTTCCTCCTGGAGTCAAATACTCCACACATTCGAGTTTTCTAGGCAGAAAGCTTCAGAAACCTGAGAAAACATGATATTTGTATTTGTAAACATTACATTGGATGCATTTGACAAACAGGAAGATTGTGCTTTTCTGCAAAACCGCTTTCACGGTGATTTTTTGGTTAAATTTCACTTCAAAACTACAACAATTTGTCCAGATACTCCTGGATGAAAACAAAACTATCTGGTGTGTGGTGGCTATCTCAATCCCAGATCTTGCTACAGCCTCTGTGTGTGTTTGTGTTTTCTGGACATTCTCTATGGACTTGAAAGTTTTGAATGCATTTTAGCAGGGACCTTTTTGTTTTCTCCTGGCAAACGCTTATTGGTTCCACCTGGAGTGAAATGCGCCACACATTCGAGTTTTCTAGGAAGAAAGCTCCAGAAACCTGAGAAAACATGATATTTCTTTCTGTCAACATGACATTGGATGCATTTGCTAAACAGGAAGATTGTGCTTTTCCCTAAAACCACTTTCACGGTGATTTTTGGTTAAATTTCACTTCAAAACTACAACAATTTGTCCAGATACTCCTGGATGAAAACAAAACTATCTAGTGTGTTGTGGCTATCTCAATCCCAGATCTTGCTACAGCCTCTGTGTGTGTTTGTGTTTTCTGGACATTCTCTATGGACTTGAAAGTTTGGAATGCATTTTAGTATGTAAGGTTTTGTTTTTAGCTGGCAAACGCTAATTGCTTCCACCTGGCGTCAAATCCGCCACACAGTCGAGTTTTTTGGAAGAAAGCTCCAGAAACCTGAGAAAACATGATATTTCTTTCTGTAAACATGACATTGGATGCATTTGCCGAAGAGGAAGATTGTGCTTTTCTCCAAAACCACTTTCACGGTGATTTTTTGGTTAAATTTCACTTGAAAACTACAACAATTTGTCTAGATACTCCTGGATGAAAACAAAGATATCTGGTGATTTTTAGCTATCTCAATCCCAGATCTTGCTACAGCCTCTGTGTGTGTTTGTGTTTTCTGGACATTCTCTATGGACTTTACGGTTTTGAATGCATTTTAGCATGTAAGTTTTTGCTTTCAGCTGCCAAACGCTAGTTGGTTCCACCTGGAGTCAAATCCTCCACACATTCGAGTTTTCTAGGAAGAAAGCTCCAGAAACCTGAGAAAACATGATATTTCTTTCTGTAAACATGACATTGGATGCATTTGCCGAACAGGAAGATTGTGCTTTTCTCCAAAATCACTTTCACGGTGATTTTTTGGTTAAATTTCACTTCAAAACTACAACAATTTGTCCAGATACTCCTGGATGAAAACAAAACTATCTGGTGTGTTGTGGCTATCTCAATCCGAGATCTTGCTACAGCCTCTGTGTGTGTTTGTGTTTTCTGGACATTCTCTATGGACTTTACGGTTTTGAATGCATTTTAGCCTGTAAGTTTTCATTTTTCGCTGCCAAACGCTAATTGGTTCCACCTGGTTTCAAATCCTCCACACATTCGAGTTTTCGAGGAAGAAAGCTCCAGAAAGATGAGAAAACATAATATTTCTTTCTGTAAACATGACATTGGATGCATTTGCCGAACATGAAGATTTTGCTTTTCTCCAAAACCACTTTCACGGTGATTTTTCGTTAAATTTCGCACGAAATCCACAACAATTTGTCCAGATACTCCTGGATGAAAACAAAACTATCTGGTGTGTTGTGGCTATCTCAATCCCAGATCTTGCTACAGCCTCTGTGTGTGTTTGTGTTTTCTGGACATTCTCTATGGACTTGAAAGTTTTGAATGCATTTTAGCAGGGACCTTTTTGTTTTCTCCTGGCAAACGGTTATTGGTTCCACCTGGAGTCAAATCCGCCACACAGTCGAGTTTTCTAGGAAGAAAGCTCCAGAAACCTGAGAAAACATGATATTTCTTTCTGTAAACATGACATTGGATGCATTTGTGGAACAGGAAGATTGTGCTTTTCTCCAAAACCACTTTCACGGTGATTTTTGTTAAATTTCACTTCTAAACTAAAAAAATTTGTCCAGATACTCCTGGATGAAAACAAAACTATCTGGTGTGTTGTGGCTATCTCAATCCCAGATCTTGCTACAGCCTCTGTGTGTGTTTGTGTTTTCTGGACATTCTCTATGGACTTTACGGTTTTGAATGCATTTTAGCATGTAAGTTTTCGTTTTTAGCTGCCAAACGCTAATTGGTTCCACCTGGTTTCAAATCCTCCACACATTCGAGTTTTCGAGGAAGAAAGCTCGAGAAAGCTGAGAAAACATGATATTTCTTTCTGTAAACATGACATTGGATGCATTTGCTGAACAGGAAGATTTTGCTTTTCTCCAAAACCACTTTCACGGTGATTTTTCGTTAAATTTCGCACGAAATCCACAACAATTTGTCCAGATACTCCTGGATGAAAACAAAACTATCTGGTGTGTTGTGACTATCTCAATGCCAGATCTTGCTACAGCCTCTGTGTGTGTTTGTGTTTTCTGGACATTCTCTATGGACTTGATAGTTTTGAATGCATTTTAGCAGGGCCCTTTTTGTTTTCTCCTAGCAAACGCTAATTGGTTCCACCTGGAGTCAAATCTGCCACACATTCGAGCTTTCTAGGAAGAAAGCTCCAGAAACCTGAGAAAACATGATATTTCTTTCTGTCAACATGACATTGGATGCATTTGCTAAACAGGAATATTGTGCTTTTCTCCAAAACCACTTTCACGGTGATTTTTTGGTTAAATTTCACTTCAAAACTACAACAATTTGTCCAGATACTCCTGGATGAAAAGAAAACTATCTGGTGTGTTGTGGCTATCTCAATCCCAGACCTTGCTACAGCCTCTGTGTGTGTTTGTGTTTTCTGGACATTCTCTATGGACTTTACGGTTTTGAATGCATTTTAGCATGTAAGTTTTGGCTTTCAGCTGCCAAATGCTCGTTGGTTCCACCTGGAGTGAAATCCTCCACACAGTCGAGTTTTCTAGGAAGAAAGCTTCAGAAACCTGTGAAAACATGATATTTGTATTTGTAAACATGACATTGGATGCATTTGCTAAACAGGAAGATTGTGCTTTTCCCTAAAACCACTTTCACGGTGATTTTTGGTTAAATTTCACTTCAAAACTACAACAATTTGTCCAGATACTCCTGGATGAAAACAAAACTATCTAGTGTGTTGTGGCTATCTCAATCCCAGATCTTGCTACAGCCTCTGTGTGTGTTTGTGTTTTCTGGACATTCTCTATGGACTTGAAAGTTTTGAATGCATTTTAGTATGTAAGGTTTTGTTTTTAGCTGGCAAACGCTAATTGCTTCCACCTGGCGTCAAATCCGCCACACAGTCGAGTTTTTTGGAAGAAAGCTCCAGAAACCTGAGAAAACATGATATTTCTTTCTGTAAACATGACATTGGATGCATTTGCCGAAGAGGAAGATTGTGCTTTTCTCCAAAACCACTTTCACGGTGATTTTTTGGTTAAATTTCACTTGAAAACTACAACAATTTGTCTAGATACTCCTGGATGAAAACAAAGATATCTGGTGATTTTTAGCTATCTCAATCCCAGATCTTGCTACAGCCTCTGTGTGTGTTTGTGTTTTCTGGACATTCTCTATGGACTTGAAAGTTTTGAATGCATTTTAGCAGGGCCCTTTTTGTTTTCTCCTGGCAAACACTAATTGGTTCCACCTGGAGTCAAATCCGCCACACAGTCGAGTTTTCTAGGAAGAAAGCTCCAGAAAACTGAGAAAACATGATATTTCTTTGTGTAAAGATGACATTGGATGCATTTGCCGAACAGGAAGATTGTGCTTTTCTCCAAAACCACTTTCACGGTGATTTTTGGTTAAATTTCACTTCAAAACTACAACAATTTGTCCAGATACTCCTGGATGAAAACAAAACTATCTGGTGTGTTGTGGCTATCTCAATCCCAGATCTTGCTACAGCCTCTGTGTGTGTTTGTGTTTTCTGGACATTCTCTATGGACTTTACGGTTTTGAATGCATTTTAGCATGTAAGTTTTGCTTTCAGCTGCCAAACGCTAGTTGGTTCCACCTGGAGTGAAAACCGCCACACATTCGAGTTTTCTAGGAAGAAAGCTTCAGAAACCTGAGAAAACATGATATTTGTATTTGTAAACATGACATTGGATGCATTTGCTAAACAGGAAGATTGTGCTTTTCCCTAAAACCACTTTCACGGTGATTTTTGGTTAAATTTCACTTCAAAACTACAACAATTTGTCCAGATACTCCTGGATGAAAACAAAACTATCTGGGGTGTTGTGGCTATCTCAATTCCAGATCTTGCTACAGCCTCTGTGTGTGTTTGTGTTTTCTGGACATTCTCTATGGACTTTACGGTTTTGAATGCATTTTAGCATGTAAGTTTTTGTTTTTAGCTGGCAAACGCTAATTGGTTCCACCTGGAGTCAAATCCTCCACACATTCGAGTTTTCTAGGAGGAAAGCTTCAGAAACCTGAGAAAACATGATATTTCTTTCTGTAAACATGACATTGGATGCATTTGCCGAACAGGAAGATTGTGCTTTTCTCCAAAACCGCTTTCACGGTGATTTTTTGGTTAAATTTCACTTCAAAACTACAACAATTTGTCCAGATACTACTGGATGACAACAAAGATATCTGGTGATTTTTAGCTATCTCAATCCCAGATCTTGCTACAGCCTCTGTGTGTGTTTGTGTTTTCTGGACATTCTCTATAGACTTGAAAGTTTTGAATGCATTTTAGCATGTAAGTTTTTGCTTTCAGCTGCCAAACGCTAGTTGGTTCCACCTGGAGTCAAATCCTCCACACATTCGAGTTTTCTAGGAAGAAAGCTTCAGAAACCTGAGAAAACATGATATTTGTATTTGTATACAAGACATTGGATGCATTTGCCGAACAGGAAGATTGTGCTTTTCTCCAAAAGCACTTTCACGGTGATTTTTGGTTAAATTATCCCCGAAATCCACAACAATTTGTTCTGATACTCCTTCATGAAAACAAAATTATCTGGTGTGTTGTGGCTATCTCAATCCCAGATCTTGCTACAGCCTCTGTGTGTGTTTGTGTTTTATGGACATTCTCTATGGACTTGAAAGTTTTGAATGCATTTTAGCAGGGCCCTTTTTGTTTTCTCCTGGCAAACGTTAATTGGTTCCACCTGGAGTCAAATCCGCCACACAGTCGAGTTTTCTAGGAAGAAAGCTCCAGAAACCTGAGAAAACATGATATTTCTTTCTGTAAAGATGACATTGGATGCATTTTCCGAACAGGAAGATTGTGCTTTTCACCAAAACCACTTTCACGGTGATTTTTTGGTTACATTTCACTTCAAAACTACAACAATTTGTCCAGATACTCCTGGATGAAAACAAAACTATCTGGTGTGTTGTGCCTATCTCAATCCCAAATCTTGCTACAGCCTCTGTGTGTGTTTGTGTTTTCTGGACATTCTCTATGGACTTTACGGTTTTGAATGCATTTTAGCATGTAAGTTTTTGCTTTCAGCTGCCAAACGCTAGTTGGTTCCACCTGGAGTGAAATCCGCCACACATTCTAGTTTTCTAGGAAGAAAGCTTCAGAAACCTGAGAAAACATGATATTTGTATTTGTAAACATAACATTGGATGCATTTGCTAAACAGGAAGATTGTGCTTTTCCCTAAAACCACTTTCACGGTGATTTTTGGTTACATTTCACTTCAAAACTAAAACAATTTGTCCAGATAGTCCTGGATGAAAAGAAAACTATCTGGTGTGTTGTGGCTATCTCAATCCCAGATCTTGCTACAGCCTCTGTGTGTGTTTGTGTTTTCTGGACATTCTCTATGGACTTTACGGTTTTGAATGCATTTTAGCATGTAAGTTTTTGTTTTCTGCTGGCAAACGCTAATTGGTTCCACCTGGAGTCAAATCCTCCACACATTCGAGTTTTCTAGGAAGAAAGCTCCAGAAACCTGAGAAAACATGATATTTCTTTCTGTAAACATGACATTTGATGCATTTGCCGAACAGGAAGATTGTGCTTTTCTCCAAAACCACTTTTACGGTGATTTTTGTTTAAATTTCACTCAAAATCCACAAGAATTTGTCCAGATACTCCTGGATGAAAACAAAACTATCTGGTGTGTTGTGGCTATCTCAATCCCAGATCTTGCTACAGCCTCTGTGTGTGTTTGTGTTTTCTGGACATTCTCTATGCACTTTGCGGTTTTGAATGCATTTTAGCATGTAAGTTTTTGTTTTTAGCTGCCAAACGCTAATTGGTTCCACCTGGAGTCAAATCCTCCACACATTCGAGTTTTCTAGGAAGAAAGCTTCAGAAACCTGAGAAAACAAGATATTTCTTTCTGTAAACATGACATTGGATGCATTTGCCGACAGGAAGATTGTGCTTTTCTCCAAAACCGCTTTCACGGTGATTTTTTGGTTAAATTTTACTTCAAAACTACAACAATTTGTTCAGATACTCCTCGATGAAAACAAAACTATCTGGTGTGTTGTGGCTATCTCAATCCCAGATCTTGCTACAGCCTCTGTGTGTGTTTGTGTTTTCTGGACATTCTCTATAGACTTGAAAGTTTTGAATGCATTTTAGCATGTAAGTTTTTGTTTTCAGCTGCCAAACGCTAATTGGTTCCACCTGGAGTCAAATACTCCACACATTCGAGTTTTCTAGGAAGAAAGCTTCAGAAACCTGAGAAAACATGATATTTGTATTTGTAAATATGACATTGGATGCATTTGCCGAACAGGAAGATTGTGCGTTTCTCCAAAAGCACTTTCACGGTGATTTTTGGTTAAATTATCCCCGAAATCCACAACAATTTGTCCTGATACTCCTTGATGAAAACAAAACTATCTGGTGTGTTGTGGCTATCTCAATCCCAGATCTTGCTACAGCCTCTGTGTGTGTTTGTGTTTTATGGACATTCTCTATGGACTTGAAAGTTTTGAATGCATTTTAGCAGGGCCCTTTTTGTTTTCTCCTGGCAAACGCTAATTGGTTCCACCTGGAGTCAAATCCGCCACACAGTCGAGTTTTCTAGGAAGAAAGCTCCAGAAACCTGAGAAAACATGATATTTCTTTCAGTAAACATGACATTGGATGCATTTTCCGAACAGGAAGATTGTGCTTTTCTCCAAAACCACTTTCACGGTGATTTTTTGGTTACATTTCACTTCAAAACTACAACAATTTGTCCAGATACACCTGGATGAAAACAAAACTATCTGGTGTGTTGTGCCTATCTCAATCCCAGATCTTGCTACAGCCTCTTTGTGTGTTTGTGTTTTCTGGACATTCTCTATGGACTTTACGGTTTTGAATGCATTTTAGCATGTAAGTTTTTGCTTTCAGCTGCCAAACGCTAGTTGGTTCCACCTGGAGTGAAATCCGCCACACATTCGAGTTTTCTAGGAAGAAAGCTTCAGAAACCTGAGAAAAGAGGATATTTGTATTTGTAAACATGACATTGGATGCATTTGCCGAACAGCATGATTGTGCTTTCTCGAAAAGCACTTTCACGGTGATTTTTGGTTAAATTTCCCCCGAAATCCACAACAATTTGTCCTGATACTCCTGGATGAAAACAAAACTATCTGGTGTGTTGTGGCTATCTCAATCCCAGATCTTGCTACAGCCTCTGTGTGTGTTTGTGTTTTCTGGACATTCTCTATGGACTTTACGGTTTTGAATGCATTTTAGCATGTAAGTTTTTGCTTTCATTTGCCAAACGCTAGTTGGTTCCACCTGGAGTGAAATCCGCCACACATTCGATTTTTCTAGGAAGAAAGATTCAGAAACCTGAGAAAACATATTTGTATTTGTAAACATGACATTGGATGCATTTGCCGAACAGGGAGATTGTGCTTTTCTCCACAACCACTTTCACTGTGATTTTTGGTTAAATTTCACTTCAAAACTACAACAATTTGTCCAGATACTCCTGGATGAAAACAAAATTATCTGGTGTGTTGTGGCTATCTCAATCCCAGATCTTGCTACAGCCTCTGAGTGTGTTTGTGTTTTCTTGACATTCTCTATGGACTTTAGGTTTTGAATGCATTTTAGCATGTAAGTTTTTGCTTTCAGCTGCCAAACGCTACTTGGTTCCACCTGGCGTGAAATCCGCCACACATTCGAGTTTTCTAGGAAGAAAGCTTCAGAAACCTGAGAAAACATGATATTTTTATTTGTAAACATGACATTGGATGCATTTGCCGAACAGGAAGATTGTGCTTTTCTCCAAAACCACTTTCACGTGATTTTTGTTTAAATTTCACTCAAAATCCACAAGAATTTGTCCAGATACTCCTGGATGAAAACAAAACTCTCTGGTGTGTTGTGGCTATCTCAATCCCAGATCTTGTTACAGCCTCTGTGTGTTTTTGTCTTTTCTGGACATTCTCTATGGACTTTACGGTTTTGAATGCATTTTAGCATGTAAGTTTTTGTTTTCAGCTGGCAAACGCTAATTGGTTCCACCTGGAGTCAAATCCTCCACACATTCGAGTTTTCTAGGAAGAAAGCTCCAGAAACCTGAGAAAACATGATATTTCTTTCTGTAAACATGACATTGGATGCATTTGCCGAACAGGAAGATTGTACTTTTCTCCAAAACAACTTTCACGGTGATTTTTGGTTAAATTTCACCCAAAATCCACAACAATTTGTCCAGATACTCCTGGATGAAAACAAAACTATCTGGTGTGTTGTGGCTATCTCAATCCCAGATCTTGCTGCAGCCTCTGTGTGTGTTTGTGTTTTCTCTACATTCTCTATGCACTTTGCGGTTTTGAATGCATTTTAGCATGTAAGTTTTTGTTTTTAGCTGCCAAACGCTAATTGGTTCCACCTGGAGTGAAATCCGCCACACATTCGAGTTTTCTAGGAAGAAAGCTTCAGAAACCTGAGAAAACAGGATATTTGTATTTGTAAACATGACAATGGATGCATTTGCCGAACAGGAAGATTGTGCTTTTCTCGAAAAGCACTTTCACGGTGATTTTTGGTTAAATTTCCCCCGAAATCCACAACAATTTGTCCTGATACTCCTTGATGAAAACAAAATTCTCTGGTGTGTTGTGGCGATCTCAATCCCAGATCTTGCTACAGCCTCTGTGTGTGTTTGTGTTTTCTGGACATTCTCTATGGACTTTACGGTTTTGAATGCATTTTAGCAAGTAAGTTTTTGCTTTCAGCTGCCAAACGCTAGTTGGTTCCACCTGGAGTGAAATCCGCCACACATTCGAGTTTTCTAGGAAGAAAGATTCAGAAACCTGAGAAAACATGATATTTGTATTTGTAAACATGACATTGGATGCATTTGCCGAACAGGAAGATTGTGCTTTTCTCCAAAACCACTTTCACAGTGATTTTTGGTTAAATTTCCCCCGAAATCCACAACAATTTGTGCTGATACTCCTTGATGAAAACAAAACTATCTGGTGTGTTGTGGCTATCTCAATCCCAGATCTCGTTACAGCCTCTGTGTGTTTTTGTCTTTTCTGGACATTCTCTATGGACTTTACGGTTTTGAATGCATTTTAGCATGTAAGTTTTTGGTTTCAGCTGGCAAACGCTAATTGGTTCCACCTGGAGTCAAATCCTCCACACATTCGAGTTTCCTAGGAAGAAAGCTCCAGAAACCTGAGAAAACATGATATTTCTTTCTGTAAACATGACATTGGATGCATTTGCCGAACAGGAAGATTGTACTTTTCTCCAAAACCACTTTCACGGTGATTTTTGGTTAAATTTCACCCAAAATCCACAACAATTTGTCCAGATACTCCTGGATGAAAACAAAACTATCTGGTGTGTTGTTGCTATCTCAATCCCAGATCTTGCTACAGCCTCTGTGTGTGTTTGTGTTTTCTGGACATTCTCTATGGACTTTACGGTTTTGAATGCATTTTAGCAGAGCCCTTTTTGTTTTCTCCTGGCAAACGCTAATTGGTTCCACCTGGAGTCAAATCCGCCACACAGTCGAGTTTTCTAGGAAGAAAGCTCCAGAAACCTGAGAAAACATGATATTTCTTTCTGTAAACATGACATTGGATGCATTTGCCGAACAGGAAGATTGTGCTTTTCCCCAAAACCACTTTCACGGTGATTTTTTGGTTACATTTCACTTCAAAACTACAACAATTTGTCCAGATACTCCTGGATGAAAACAAAACTATCTGGTGATTTTTAGCTATCTCAATCGCAGATCTTGCTACAGCCTCTGTGTGTGTTTGTGTTTTCTTGACATTCTCTATGGACTTTACGGTTTTGAATGCATTTCAGCATGTAAGTTTTTGCTTTCAGCTGGCAAATGCTACTTGGTTCCACCTGGAGTGAAATCCTCCACACATTCGCGTTTTCTAGGAAGAAAGCTTCAGAAACCTGAGAAAACATGATATTTGTATTTGTAAACATGACATTGGATGCATTTGCTAAACAGGAAGATTGTGCTTTTCCCTAAAACCACTATCACGGTGATTTTTGGTTAAATTTCACTTCAAAACTACAACAATTTGTCCAGATACTCCTGGATGAAAACAAAACTATCTGGTGTGTTGTGGCTATCTCAATCCCAGATCTTGCTACAGCCTCTGTGTGTGTTTGTGTTTTCTGGACATTCTCTATGGACTTAACGGTTTTGAATGCATTTTAGTATGTAAGTTTTTGTTTTTAGCTGGCAAACGCTAATTGCTTCCACCTGGAGTCAAATCCTCCACACATTCGAGTTTTCTAGGAAGAAAGCTCCAGAAACCTGAGAAAACATGATATTTCTTTCTGTAAACATGACATTGGATGCATTTGCCGAACAGGAAGATTGTGCTTTTCTCCAAAACCACTTTCACGGTGATTTTTGTTTAAATTTCACCCAAAATCCACAAGAATTTGTCCAGATACTCCTGGATGAAAACAAAACTCTCTGGTGTGTTGTGGCGATCTCAATCCCAGATCTTGCTACAGCCTCTGTGTGTGTTTGTGTTTTCTGGACATTCTCTATGGACTTTACGGTTTTGAATGCATTTTAGCATGTAAGTTTTTGTTTTTAGCTGCCAAACGCTAATTGGTTCCACCTGGAGTCAAATCCTCTACACATTCGAGTTTTCTAGGAAGAAAGCTCCAGAAACCTGAGAAAACATGATATTTCTTTCTGTAAACATGACATTGGATGCATTTGCCGAACAGGAAGATTGTGCTTTTCTCCAAAACCACTTTCACGGTGATTTTTGGTTAAATTTCACTTGAAAACTACAACAATTTGTCCAGATACGGTTGGATGAAAACAAAACTATCTGGTGTGTTGTGGCTATCTCAATCCCAGACCTTGCTACAGCCTCTGGGTGTGTTTGTGTTTTCTGGACATTCTCTATGGACTTTACGGTTTTGAATGCATTTTAGCATGTAAGTTTTTGTTTTTAGCTGCGAAACGCTAATTGGTTCCACCTGGAGTCAAATCATCCACACATTCGAGTTTTCTAGGAAGAAAGCTTCAGAAACCTGAGAAAACATGATATTTCTTTCTGTAAACATGACATTGGATGCATTTGCCGAACAGGAAGATTGTGCTTTTCTCCAAAACCACTTTCATGGTGATTTTTGTTTAAATTTCACCCAAAATCCACAAGAATTTGTCCAGATACTCCTGGATGAAAACAAAACTCTCTGGTGTGTTGTGGCGATCTCAATCCCAGATCTTGCTACAGCCTCTGTGTGTTTTTGTGTTTTCTGGACATTCTCTATGGACTTTACGGTTTTGAATGCATTTTAGCATGTAAGTTTTTGTTTTCAGCTGGCAAACGCTAATTGGTTCCACCTGGAGTCAAATCCTCCACACATTCGAGTTTTCTAGGAAGAAAGCTCCAGAAACCTGAGAAAACATGATATTTCTTTCTGTAAACCTGAAATTGGATGTGTTTGCCAAACAGGAAGATTGTGCTTTTCTCCAAAACCACTTTCATGGTGATTTTTTGGTTAAATTTCACTTCGAAACTACAACAATTTCTCCAGATACTCCTGGATGAAAACAAAACTATCTGGTGTGTTGTGGCTATCTCAATCCCAGATCTTGCTACAGCCTTTGTGTTTGTTTGTGTTTTCTGGACATTCTCTATGGACTTTACGGTTTTGAATGCATTTTAGCATGTAAGGTTTTGTTTTCTGCTGGGAAACGCTAATTGGTTCCACCTGGAGTCAACTCCTCCACACATTCGAGTTTTCTAGGAAGAAAGCTTCAGAAACCTGAGAAAACATGATATTTCGTTCTGTACATATGACATTGGATTCATTTGCTGAACAGGAAGATTGTGCTTTTCTCCAAAACCACTTTCACGGTGATTTTTGGTTAAATTTCACCTGAAATCCACAACAATTTGTCCAGATACTCCTGGATGAAAACAAAACTATCTGATGTGTTGTGGCTATCTCAATCCCAGATCTTGCTAGAGCCTCTGTGTGTGTTTGTGTTTTCTGGACATTCTCTATGGACTTTACGGTTTTGAATGCATTTTAGCAGGACCTATTTTGTTTTCTGCTGGCAAACGCTAATTGGTTCCACCTGGAGTCAAATCCTCCACACATTCGAGTTTTCTAGGAAGAAAGCTTCAGAAACCTGAGAAAACATGATATTTCTTTCTGTAAACCTGACATTGGATGTGTTTGCCAAACAGGAAGATTGTGCTTTTCTCCAATACGACTTTCACAATGATGTTTGGTTAAATTTCACCCAAAATCCACAACTATTTGTCCAGATACTCCTGAATGAAAACAAAACTTTCTGATGTGTTTTGGCTATCTGAATCCCAGATCTTGCTACAGCCTCTGTGTGTGTTTGTGTTTTCTGGACATTCTCTATGGACTTTATGGTTTTGAATGCATTTTAGCAGGACCCTTTTTGTTTTCTGCTGGCAAACGCTAATTGGTTCCACCTGGAGTCAAATCCTTCACACATTCGAGTTTTCTAGGAACAAAGCTTCAGAAAACTGAGAAAACATATTTCTTTCTGTAAACATGACATTGGATGCATTTGCCAAACGGGAAGATTGTGCTTTTTTCCAAAAACACTTTCACGGTGATTTTTTGGTTAAATTTCACTTCAAAACTACAACAATTTGTCCAGATACTCCTGGATGAAAACAAATCTATCTGGTGATTTGTAGGTATCTCAATCCCAGATCGTGCTACAGCCTCTGTGTGTGTTTGTGTTTTCTGGACATTCTCTATGGACTTTACGGTTTTGAATGCATTTTAGCATGTAAGGTTTTGTTTTCAGCTGGCAAACGCTAATTGGTTCCACCTGGAGTCAAATCCTCCACACATTCGAGTTTTCTAGGAAGAAAGCTTCAGAAACCTGAGAAAACATGATATTTCTTTCTGTACACATGACATTGGATTCATTTGCTGAACAGGAAGATTGTGCTTTTCTACAAAACCACTTTCACAATGATGTTTGGTTAAATTTCACCCGAAATCCACAACTATTTGTCCAGATACTCCTGGATGAAAACAAAACTATCTGATGTGTTGTGGCTATCTCAATCCCAGATCTTGCCACAGCCTCTGTGTGTGTTTGTGTTTTCTGGACATTCTCTATGGACTTTACGGTTTTGAATGCATTTTAGCCGGACCTGTTTTGTTTTCTGCTGGCAAACGCTAATTGGTTCCACCTGGAGTCAAATCCTCCACACATTCGAGTTTTCTAGAAAGAAAGCTTCAGAAACCTGAGAAAACATGATATTTCTTTCTGTAAACCTGACATTGGATGTGTTTGCCAAACAGGAAGATGGTGCTTTTCTCCAAAACCACTTTCATGGTGATTTTTTGGTTAAATTTCACTTCGAAACTACAACAATTTCTCCAGATACTCCTGGATGAAAACAAAACTATCTGGTGTGTTGTGGCTATCTCAATCCCAGATCTTGCTACAGCCTTTGTGTTTGTTTGTGTTTTCTGGACATTCTCTATGGACTTTACGGTTTTGAATGCATTTTAGCATGTAAGGTTTTGTTTTCTGCTGCCAAACGCTAATTGGTTCCACCTGGAGTCAACTCCTCCACACATTCGAGTTTTCTAGGAAGAAAGCTTCAGAAACCTGAGAAAACATGATATTTCTTTCTGTAAACATGACATTGGATGCATATGCCAAACAGGATGATTGTGCTTTTCTCCAAAACCGCTTTCACAATGATTTTTGGTTAAATTTCTCTTCAAAGTTACAACAATTTGTCCAGATACGGTTGGATGAAAACAAAACTATCTGGTGTGTTGTGGCTATCTCAATCCCAGATCTTGCTGCAGCCTCTGTGTGTGTTTGTGTTTTCTGGACATTCTCTATGAACTTTAAGGTTTTGAATTCATTTTAGCAGGACCCTTTTTGTTTTCTGCTGGCAAACGCTAATTGGTTCCACCTGGAGTCAAATCCTCCACACATTCGAGTTTTCTAGGAAGAAAGCTTCAGAAACCTGAGAAAACATGATATTTCTTTCTGTAAACATGACATTGGATGTATTGGCTGAATAGGAAGATTGTGCTTTTCTCCAAAAGCACTTTCACGGTGATTTTTGGTTAAATTTCACCCGAAATCCACAACTATTTGTCCAGATACTCCTGGATGAAAACAAAACTATCTGATGTGTTGTGGCTATCTCAATCCCAGATCTTGCTACAGCCTCTGTGTGTGTTTGTGTTTTCTGGACATTCTCTATGGACTTTACGGTTTTGAATGCATTTTAGCCGGACCTGTTTTGTTTTCTGCTGGCAAACGCTAATTGGTTCCACCTGGAGTCAAATCCTCCACACATTCGAGTTTTCTAGAAAGAAAGCTTCAGAAACCTGAGAAAACATGATATTTCTTTCTGTAAACCTGACATTGGATGTGTTTGCCAAACAGGAAGATTGTGCTTTTCTCCAAAACCACTTTCATGGTGATTTTTTGGTTAAATTTCACTTCGAAACTACAACAATTTCTCCAGATACTCCTGGATGAAAACAAAACTATCTGGTGTGTTGTGGCTATCTCAATCCCAGATCTTGCTACAGCCTTTGTGTTTGTTTGTGTTTTCTGGACATTCTCTATGGACTTTACGGTTTTGAATGCATTTTAGCAGGACCCTTTTTGTTTTCTGCTGCCAAACGCTAATTGGTTCCACCTGGAGTCAACTCCTCCACACATTCGAGTTTTCTAGGAAGAAAGCTTCAGAAACCTGAGAAAACATGATATTTCTTTCTGTAAACATGACATTGGATGCATATGCCAAACAGGATGATTGTGCTTTTCTCCAAAACCGCTTTCACAATGATTTTTGGTTAAATTTCTCTTCAAAGTTACAACAATTTGTCCAGATACGGTTGGATGAAAACAAATCTATCTGGTGTGTTGTGGCTATCTCAATCCCAGATCTTGCTGCAGCCTCTGTGTGTGTTTGTGTTTTCTGGACATTCTCTATGAACTTTAAGGTTTTGAATTCATTTTAGCAGGACCCTTTTTGTTTTCTGCTGGCAAACGCTAATTGGTTCCACCTGGAGTCAAATCCTCCACACATTCGAGTTTTCTAGGAAGAAAGCTTCAGAAACCTGAGAAAACATGATATTTCTTTCTGTAAACATGACATTGGATGTATTGGCTGAATAGGAAGATTGTGCTTTTCTCCAAAAGCACCTTCACGGTGATTTTTGGTTAAATTTCACCCGAAATCCACAACTATTTGTCCAGATACTCCTGGATGAAAACAAAACTATCTGATGTGTTGTGGCTATCTCAATCCCAGATCTTGCCACAGCCTCTGTGTGTGTTTGTGTTTTCTGGACATTCTCTATGGACTTTACGGTTTTGAATGCATTTTAGCCGGACCTGTTTTGTTTTCTGCTGGCAAACGCTAATTGGTTCCACCTGGAGTCAAATCCTCCACACATTCGAGTTTTCTAGAAAGAAAGCTTCAGAAACCTGAGAAAACATGATATTTCTTTCTGTAAACCTGACATTGGATGTGTTTGCCAAACAGGAAGATGGTGCTTTTCTCCAAAACCACTTTCATGGTGATTTTTTGGTTAAATTTCACTTCGAAACTACAACAATTTCTCCAGATACTCCTGGATGAAAACAAAACTATCTGGTGTGTTGTGGCTATCTCAATCCCAGATCTTGCTACAGCCTTTGTGTTTGTTTGTGTTTTCTGGACATTCTCTATGGACTTTACGGTTTTGAATGCATTTTAGCATGTAAGGTTTTGTTTTCTGCTGCCAAACGCTAATTGGTTCCACCTGGAGTCAACTCCTCCACACATTCGAGTTTTCTAGGAAGAAAGCTTCAGAAACCTGAGAAAACATGATATTTCTTTCTGTAAACATGACATTGGATGCATATGCCAAACAGGATGATTGTGCTTTTCTCCAAAACCGCTTTCACAATGATTTTTGGTTAAATTTCTCTTCAAAGTTACAACAATTTGTCCAGATACGGTTGGATGAAAACAAAACTATCTGGTGTGTTGTGGCTATCTCAATCCCAGATCTTGCTGCAGCCTCTGTGTGTGTTTGTGTTTTCTGGACATTCTCTATGAACTTTAAGGTTTTGAATTCATTTTAGCAGGACCCTTTTTGTTTTCTGCTGGCAAACGCTAATTGGTTCCACCTGGAGTCAAATCCTCCACACATTCGAGTTTTCTAGGAAGAAAGCTTCAGAAACCTGAGAAAACATGATATTTCTTTCTGTAAACATGACATTGGATGTATTGGCTGAATAGGAAGATTGTGCTTTTCTCCAAAAGCACTTTCACGGTGATTTTTGGTTAAATTTCACCCGAAATCCACAACTATTTGTCCAGATACTCCTGGATGAAAACAAAACTATCTGATGTGTTGTGGCTATCTCAATCCCAGATCTTGCTACAGCCTCTGTGTGTGTTTGTGTTTTCTGGACATTCTCTATGGACTTTACGGTTTTGAATGCATTTTAGCCAGACCTGTTTTGTTTTCTGCTGGCAAACGCTAATTGGTTCCACCTGGAGTCAAATCCTCCACACATTCGAGTTTTCTAGAAAGAAAGCTTCAGAAACCTGAGAAAACATGATATTTCTTTCTGTAAACCTGACATTGGATGTGTTTGCCAAACAGGAAGATTGTGCTTTTCTCCAAAACCACTTTCATGGTGATTTTTTGGTTAAATTTCACTTCGAAACTACAACAATTTCTCCAGATACTCCTGGATGAAAACAAAACTATCTGGTGTGTTGTGGCTATCTCAATCCCAGATCTTGCTACAGCCTTTGTGTTTGTTTGTGTTTTCTGGACATTCTCTATGGACTTTACGGTTTTGAATGCATTTTAGCATGTAAGGTTTTGTTTTCTGCTGCCAAACGCTAATTGGTTCCACCTGGAGTCAACTCCTCCACACATTCGAGTTTTCTAGGAAGAAAGCTTCAGAAACCTGAGAAAACATGATATTTCTTTCTGTAAACATGACATTGGATGCATATGCCAAACAGGATGATTGTGCTTTTCTCCAAAACCGCTTTCACAATGATTTTTGGTTAAATTTCTCTTCAAAGTTACAACAATTTGTCCAGATACGGTTGGATGAAAACAAAACTATCTGGTGTGTTGTGGCTATCTCAATCCCAGATCTTGCTGCAGCCTCTGTGTGTGTTTGTGTTTTCTGGACATTCTCTATGAACTTTAAGGTTTTGAATTCATTTTAGCAGGACCCTTTTTGTTTTCTGCTGGCAAACGCTAATTGGTTCCACCTGGAGTCAAATCCTCCACACATTCGAGTTTTCTAGGAAGAAAGCTTCAGAAACCTGAGAAAACATGATATTTCTTTCTGTAAACATGACATTGGATGTATTGGCTGAATAGGAAGATTGTGCTTTTCTCCAAAAGCACTTTCACGGTGATTTTTGGTTAAATTTCACCCGAAATCCACAACTATTTGTCCAGATACTCCTGGATGAAAACAAAACTATCTGATGTGTTGTGGCTATCTCAATCCCAGATCTTGCTACAGCCTCTGTGTGTGTTTGTGTTTTCTGGACATTCTCTATGGACTTTACGGTTTTGAATGCATTTTAGCCGGACCTGTTTTGTTTTCTGCTGGCAAACGCTAATTGGTTCCACCTGGAGTCAAATCCTCCACACATTCGAGTTTTCTAGAAAGAAAGCTTCAGAAACCTGAGAAAACATGATATTTCTTTCTGTAAACCTGACATTGGATGTGTTTGCCAAACAGGAAGATTGTGCTTTTCTCCAAAACCACTTTCATGGTGATTTTTTGGTTAAATTTCACTTCGAAACTACAACAATTTCTCCAGATACTCCTGGATGAAAACAAAACTATCTGGTGTGTTGTGGCTATCTCAATCCCAGATCTTGCTACAGCCTTTGTGTTTGTTTGTGTTTTCTGGACATTCTCTATGGACTTTACGGTTTTGAATGCATTTTAGCAGGACCCTTTTTGTTTTCTGCTGCCAAACGCTAATTGGTTCCACCTGGAGTCAACTCCTCCACACATTCGAGTTTTCTAGGAAGAAAGCTTCAGAAACCTGAGAAAACATGATATTTCTTTCTGTAAACATGACATTGGATGCATATGCCAAACAGGATGATTGTGCTTTTCTCCAAAACCGCTTTCACAATGATTTTTGGTTAAATTTCTCTTCAAAGTTACAACAATTTGTCCAGATACGGTTGGATGAAAACAAAACTATCTGGTGTGTTGTGGCTATCTCAATCCCAGATCTTGCTGCAGCCTCTGTGTGTGTTTGTGTTTTCTGGACATTCTCTATGAACTTTAAGGTTTTGAATTCATTTTAGCAGGACCCTTTTTGTTTTCTGCTGGCAAACGCTAATTGGTTCCACCTGGAGTCAAATCCTCCACACATTCGAGTTTTCTAGGAAGAAAGCTTCAGAAACCTGAGAAAACATGATATTTCTTTCTGTAAACATGACATTGGATGTATTGGCTGAATAGGAAGATTGTGCTTTTCTCCAAAAGCACCTTCACGGTGATTTTTGGTTAAATTTCACCCGAAATCCACAACTATTTGTCCAGATACTCCTGGATGAAAACAAAACTATCTGATGTGTTGTGGCTATCTCAATCCCAGATCTTGCCACAGCCTCTGTGTGTGTTTGTGTTTTCTGGACATTCTCTATGGACTTTACGGTTTTGAATGCATTTTAGCCGGACCTGTTTTGTTTTCTGCTGGCAAACGCTAATTGGTTCCACCTGGAGTCAAATCCTCCACACATTCGAGTTTTCTAGAAAGAAAGCTTCAGAAACCTGAGAAAACATGATATTTCTTTCTGTAAACCTGACATTGGATGTGTTTGCCAAACAGGAAGATGGTGCTTTTCTCCAAAACCACTTTCATGGTGATTTTTTGGTTAAATTTCACTTCGAAACTACAACAATTTCTCCAGATACTCCTGGATGAAAACAAAACTATCTGGTGTGTTGTGGCTATCTCAATCCCAGATCTTGCTACAGCCTTTGTGTTTGTTTGTGTTTTCTGGACATTCTCTATGGACTTTACGGTTTTGAATGCATTTTAGCATGTAAGGTTTTGTTTTCTGCTGCCAAACGCTAATTGGTTCCACCTGGAGTCAACTCCTCCACACATTCGAGTTTTCTAGGAAGAAAGCTTCAGAAACCTGAGAAAACATGATATTTCTTTCTGTAAACATGACATTGGATGCATATGCCAAACAGGATGATTGTGCTTTTCTCCAAAACCGCTTTCACAATGATTTTTGGTTAAATTTCTCTTCAAAGTTACAACAATTTGTCCAGATACGGTTGGATGAAAACAAAACTATCTGGTGTGTTGTGGCTATCTCAATCCCAGATCTTGCTGCAGCCTCTGTGTGTGTTTGTGTTTTCTGGACATTCTCTATGAACTTTAAGGTTTTGAATTCATTTTAGCAGGACCCTTTTTGTTTTCTGCTGGCAAACGCTAATTGGTTCCACCTGGAGTCAAATCCTCCACACATTCGAGTTTTCTAGGAAGAAAGCTTCAGAAACCTGAGAAAACATGATATTTCTTTCTGTAAACATGACATTGGATGTATTGGCTGAATAGGAAGATTGTGCTTTTCTCCAAAAGCACTTTCACGGTGATTTTTGGTTAAATTTCACCCGAAATCCACAACTATTTGTCCAGATACTCCTGGATGAAAACAAAACTATCTGATATGTTGTGGCTATCTGAATCCCAGATCTTGCTACAGCCTCTGTGTGTGTTTGTGTTTTCTGGACATTCTCTATGGACTTTACGGTTTTGAATGCATTTTAGCCAGACCTGTTTTGTTTTCTGCTGGCAAACGCTAATTGGTTCCACCTGGAGTCAAATCCTCCACACATTCGAGTTTTCTAGAAAGAAAGCTTCAGAAACCTGAGAAAACATGATATTTCTTTCTGTAAACCTGACATTGGATGTGTTTGCCAAACAGGAAGATTGTGCTTTTCTCCAAAACCACTTTCATGGTGATTTTTTGGTTAAATTTCACTTCGAAACTACAACAATTTCTCCAGATACTCCTGGATGAAAACAAAACTATCTGGTGTGTTGTGGCTATCTCAATCCCAGATCTTGCTACAGCCTTTGTGTTTGTTTGTGTTTTCTGGACATTCTCTATGGACTTTACGGTTTTGAATGCATTTTAGCATGTAAGGTTTTGTTTTCTGCTGCCAAACGCTAATTGGTTCCACCTGGAGTCAACTCCTCCACACATTCGAGTTTTCTAGGAAGAAAGCTTCAGAAACCTGAGAAAACATGATATTTCTTTCTGTAAACATGACATTGGATGCATATGCCAAACAGGATGATTGTGCTTTTCTCCAAAACCGCTTTCACAATGATTTTTGGTTAAATTTCTCTTCAAAGTTACAACAATTTGTCCAGATACGGTTGGATGAAAACAAAACTATCTGGTGTGTTGTGGCTATCTCAATCCCAGATCTTGCTGCAGCCTCTGTGTGTGTTTGTGTTTTCTGGACATTCTCTATGAACTTTAAGGTTTTGAATTCATTTTAGCAGGACCCTTTTTGTTTTCTGCTGGCAAACGCTAATTGGTTCCACCTGGAGTCAAATCCTCCACACATTCGAGTTTTCTAGGAAGAAAGCTTCAGAAACCTGAGAAAACATGATATTTCTTTCTGTAAACATGACATTGGATGTATTGGCTGAATAGGAAGATTGTGCTTTTCTCCAAAAGCACTTTCACGGTGATTTTTGGTTAAATTTCACCCGAAATCCACAACTATTTGTCCAGATACTCCTGGATGAAAACAAAACTATCTGATGTGTTGTGGCTATCTCAATCCCAGATCTTGCTACAGCCTCTGTGTGTGTTTGTGTTTTCTGGACATTCTCTATGGACTTTACGGTTTTGAATGCATTTTAGCCGGACCTGTTTTGTTTTCTGCTGGCAAACGCTAATTGGTTCCACCTGGAGTCAAATCCTCCACACATTCGAGTTTTCTAGAAAGAAAGCTTCAGAAACCTGAGAAAACATGATATTTCTTTCTGTAAACCTGACATTGGATGTGTTTGCCAAACAGGAAGATTGTGCTTTTCTCCAAAACCACTTTCATGGTGATTTTTTGGTTAAATTTCACTTCGAAACTACAACAATTTCTCCAGATACTCCTGGATGAAAACAAAACTATCTGGTGTGTTGTGGCTATCTCAATCCCAGATCTTGCTACAGCCTTTGTGTTTGTTTGTGTTTTCTGGACATTCTCTATGGACTTTACGGTTTTGAATGCATTTTAGCATGTAAGGTTTTGTTTTCTGCTGCCAAACGCTAATTGGTTCCACCTGGAGTCAACTCCTCCACACATTCGAGTTTTCTAGGAAGAAAGCTTCAGAAACCTGAGAAAACATGATATTTCTTTCTGTAAACATGACATTGGATGCATATGCCAAACAGGATGATTGTGCTTTTCTCCAAAACCGCTTTCACAATGATTTTTGGTTAAATTTCTCTTCAAAGTTACAACAATTTGTCCAGATACGGTTGGATGAAAACAAAACTATCTGGTGTGTTGTGGCTATCTCAATCCCAGATCTTGCTGCAGCCTCTGTGTGTGTTTGTGTTTTCTGGACATTCTCTATGAACTTTAAGGTTTTGAATTCATTTTAGCAGGACCCTTTTTGTTTTCTGCTGGCAAACGCTAATTGGTTCCACCTGGAGTCAAATCCTCCACACATTCGAGTTTTCTAGGAAGAAAGCTTCAGAAACCTGAGAAAACATGATATTTCTTTCTGTAAACATGACATTGGATGTATTGGCTGAATAGGAAGATTGTGCTTTTCTCCAAAAGCACTTTCACGGTGATTTTTGGTTAAATTTCACCCGAAATCCACAACTATTTGTCCAGATACTCCTGGATGAAAACAAAACTATCTGATGTGTTGTGGCTATCTCAATCCCAGATCTTGCTACAGCCTCTGTGTGTGTTTGTGTTTTCTGGACATTCTCTATGGACTTTACGGTTTTGAATGCATTTTAGCCGGACCTGTTTTGTTTTCTGCTGGCAAACGCTAATTGGTTCCACCTGGAGTCAAATCCTCCACACATTCGAGTTTTCTAGAAAGAAAGCTTCAGAAACCTGAGAAAACATGATATTTCTTTCTGTAAACCTGACATTGGATGTGTTTGCCAAACAGGAAGATTGTGCTTTTCTCCAAAACCACTTTCATGGTGATTTTTTGGTTAAATTTCACTTCGAAACTACAACAATTTCTCCAGATACTCCTGGATGAAAACAAAACTATCTGGTGTGTTGTGGCTATCTCAATCCCAGATCTTGCTACAGCCTTTGTGTTTGTTTGTGTTTTCTGGACATTCTCTATGGACTTTACGGTTTTGAACGCATTTTAGCAGGACCCTTTTTGTTTTCTGCTGCCAAACGCTAATTGGTTCCACCTGGAGTCAACTCCTCCACACATTCGAGTTTTCTAGGAAGAAAGCTTCAGAAACCTGAGAAAACATGATATTTCTTTCTGTAAACATGACATTGGATGCATATGCCAAACAGGATGATTGTGCTTTTCTCCAAAACCGCTTTCACAATGATTTTTGGTTAAATTTCTCTTCAAAGTTACAACAATTTGTCCAGATACGGTTGGATGAAAACAAAACTATCTGGTGTGTTGTGGGTATCTCAATCCCAGATCTTGCTGCAGCCTCTGTGTGTGTTTGTGTTTTCTGGACATTCTCTATGAACTTTAAGGTTTTGAATTCATTTTAGCAGGACCCTTTTTGTTTTCTGCTGGCAAACGCTAATTGGTTCCACCTGGAGTCAAATCCTCCACACATTCGAGTTTTCTAGGAAGAAAGCTTCAGAAACCTGAGAAAACATGATATTTATATTTGTAAACATGACATTGGATGTATTGGCTGAATAGGAAGATTGTGCTTTTCTCCAAAAGCACTTTCACGGTGATTTTTGGTTAAATTTCACCCGAAATCCACAACTATTTGTCCAGATACTCCTGGATGAAAACAAAACTATCTGATGTGTTGTGGCTATCTCAATCCCAGATCTTGCTACAGCCTCTGTGTGTGTTTGTGTTTTCTGGACATTCTCTATGGAGTTTACGGTTTTGAATGCATTTTAGCATTACCCGTTTTGTTTTCTGCTGGCAAACGCTAATTGGTTCCACCTGGAGTCAAATCCTCCACACATTTGAGTTTTCTAGGAAGAAAGCTTCAGAAACCTGAGAAAACATGATATTTCTTTCTGTAAACATGACATTGGATGCATTTGCCAAACAGGAAGATTGTGCTTTTCTCCAAAACCACTTTCATGGTGATTTTTTGGTTAAATTTCACTTCAAAACTACAACAATTTGTCCAGATACTCCTGGATGAAAACAAAACTATCTGGTGTGTTGTGGCTATCTCAATCCCAGATCTTGCTACAGTCTCTGTGTCTGTTTGTGTTTTCTGGATATTCTCTATGGAATTTACAGTTTTGAATGCATTTTAGCATGTAAGTTTTTGTTTTTGCTGCCAAACGCTAATTGGTTCCACCTGGAGTCAAATCCTCCACACATTCGAGTTTTCTAGGAAGAAAGCTTCAGAAACCTGAGAAAACATGATATTTCTTTCTGTAAACATGACATTGGATGCATTTGCCGAACAGGAAGATTGTGCTTTTCTCCAAAACCACTTTCACGGTGATTTTTGATTAAATTTTACTTCAAAACTACAACATTTTGTCCAGATATTCTGGATGAAAACAAAACTATCTGGTGTGTTGTGGCTATCTCAATCCCAGATCTTGCTACAGCCTCGGTGTGTTTGTGTTTTCTGGACATTCTCTATGGACTTTACGGTTGTGGATGCATTTTAGCAGGACCCTTTTTTTTTTAAGCTGGCAAACGCTCTTTGGTTCCACCTGGAGTCAAATCCTCCACACATTCGAGTTTTCTAGGAAGAAAGCTCCAGAAACCTGAGAAAACATGATATTTCTTTCTGTAAACATGGCATTGGATTCATTTGCCGAACTGAAAGATTGTGCTTTTCTCCAAAACCACTGTCACGGTTATTTTTGGTTAAATTTCAACCAAAATCCACAACAATTTGTCCAGATACTCCTGGATGAAAACAGAACTATCTGGTGATTTTCAGCTATCTCAATCCCAGATCTTGCTACAGTCTCTTTGTGTGTTTGTGTTTTCTGCAAAATTCTCTATGGACTTTAAGGTTTCAAATGCATTTTAACATGTAAGGTTTTGTTTTTAGCTGCCAAACGCTAATTGGTTCCACCTGGAGTCAAAGCCTCCACACATTCGAGTTTTCTAGGAAGAAGGCTCTAGAAACCTGAGAAAACATGATATTTGTATTTGTAAACATGACATTGCATGCATTTGCCGAACAGGAAGATTGTGCTTTTCTCCAAAACCACTTTCACGTTGATTTTTGGTTAAATTTCACCCGAAATCCACAACAATTTGTCCAGATACTCCTGTATGAAAACAAAACTATCTGGTGTGTTGTGGGTATCTCAATCCCAGATCTTGCTACAGCCTCTGTGTGTGTTTGTGTTTTCTGGACATTCTCTATGGACTTTACGGTTTTAAATGCATTTTAGCATGTAAGTTTTTGTTTTTAGCTGGCAAACGCTAATTGGTTCCACCTGGAGTCAAATCCACCACACATTCGAGTTTTCTAGGAAGAAAGCTTCAGAAACCTGAGAAAACATGATATTTCTTTCTGTAAACATGACCTTGGATGCATTTTCCAAACAGGAAGATTGTGCTTTTCTCCAAAACCACTTTCACGTTGATTTTTTGGTTAAATTTCACTTCATAAGTACAATATTTGTCCAGATACTCCTGGATGAAAACAAAACTATCTGGTGATTTGTAGCTATCTCAATCCCAGACCTTGCAACAGCCTCTGTGTGTGTTTGTGATTTCTAGACATTCTCTATGGACTTTACAGTTTTGAATGCATTTTAGCAGGACCCTTTTTGTTTTCTGCTGACAAACGCAAATTGGTTCCACCTGGAGTCAAATCCTGCACACATTCGAGTTTTCTAGGAAGAAAGCTCCAGAAACCTGAGAAAACATGATATTTCTTTCTGTAAACATGACATTGGATGCGTTTGCCGAACAGGAAGATTGTGCTTTTCTCCAAAACCACTTTCACGGTGATTTTTTGGTTAAATTTCACCCGCAATCCACCAGAATTTTCCAGATTCTCCTGGATGAAAATAAAACTATCTGGTGATTTTTAGCTATCTCAATTCCAGATATTGCTACAGCCTCTGTGTGTGTTTGTGTTTTCTGGACATTCTCTATGGACTTTACGGTTTTGAATGCATTTTAGCTTGTAAGTTTTTGTTTTCAGCTGCCAAACGCTAATTGGTTCCACCTGGAGTCAAATCCTCCACACATTCGAGTTTTCTAGGAAGAAAGCTTCAGAAACCTGAGAAAACATGATATTTCTTTCTGTAACATGACATTGGATGCATTTGCCAAACAGGAAGATTGTGCTTTTCCCCAAAATCACTTTCACGGTGATTTTTTGTTAAATTTCACTTCAAAAGTACAACAAATACTCCAGATACTCCTGGATGAAAACAAAACTATCTGGTGTGTTGTGGCTATCTCAATCCCAGATCTTGCTACAGCCTCTGTGTTTGTTTGTCTTTTCTGGTTTCTCTTTGAACTTTAAGGTTTTGAATGCATTTTATCAGGACCCTTTTTGTTTTCTGCTGGCAAACACTATTTGGTTCCACCTGGAGTCAAATCCTCCACACATTCGAGTTTTCTAGGTAGAAAGATTCAGAAACCAGAGAGAATATGATATTTCTTTCTGTAAACATGACATTGGATGCATTTGCCGACAGGAAGATTGTGCTTTTCTCCAAAACCACTTTCACTGCGATTTTTTGCTTAAATTTCACCCGGATACTGCAACATTTTGTGCAGATATTCTGGATGAAAACAAAACTACCTGGTTGGTTGTGGCTATCTCAATCCCAGATCTTGCTACAGCCTCTGTGTTTGTTTGTGTTTTCCGGACATTCTCTATGGACTTTACGGTTTTGAATGCATTTTAGCATGTAAGTTTTTGTTTTTAGCTGCCAAATGCTAATTGGTTCCACCTGGAGTCAAATCCTCCACACATTCGAGTTTTCTAGGAAGAAAGCTTCAGAAACCTGAGAAAACATGATATTTCTTTCTGTAAACATGACATTGGATGCATTTGCCAAACAGGAAGATTGTGCTTTTCTCCAAAAGCACTTTCACTATGATTTTTGGTTAAATTTCACTTCAAAGCTACAACAATTTATCCAGATACTCCTGGATGAAAACAAAACTATCTGGTGCGTTGTGGCTATCTCAATCCCAGATCTTGCTACAGCCTCCGTGTTTGTTTCTGTTTTCTGGACATTCTCTATGAACTTTAAGGTTTTGAATGCATTTTAGGAGGACCCTTTTTGTTTTCTGCTGGCAAACGCTAATTGGTTCCACCTGGAGTCAAATCGTCCACACATTCGAGTTTTCTAGGAAGAAAGCTTCAGAAACCTGAGAAAACATGATATTTCTTTCTGTAAACATGACATTGGATGCATTTGCTGAACAGGAAGATTGTGCTTTTCTCCAAAAGCACTTTCAACGTGATTTTTTGGTTAAATTTCACCCGAAATCCACTAGAATTTTTCCAGATACTCCTGGATGAAAACAAAACTATCTGGTGATTTGTAGCTATCTCAATCCCAGATCTTGCTAGAGCCTCTGTGTGTGTTTGTGTTTTCTGGAAAATTCTCTATGAACTTTACGGTTTGGATTGCATTTTAGCATGTAAGTTTTTGTTTTTAGCTGCCAAACGCTAATTGGTTCCACCTGGAATCAAATCCTCCACACATTCGAGTTTTCTAGGAAGAAAGCTTCAGAATCCTGAGAAAATATGACATTTCTTTCTGTAAACATCACATTGGATGCATTTGCCGTACAGGAAGATTGTGCTTTTCCCCAAAATCACTTTCAACGTGATTTTTTGGTTAAATTTCACTTCAAAAGTACAACAATTTGTCCAGATAATCCTGGATGAAAACAAAACTATCTGGTGTGTTGTGGCTATCTCAATCCCAGATCTTGCTACAGCCTCTGTGTTTGTTTGTGTTTTCTGGACATTTTCTATGGACTTTAAGGTTTCAAATGCATTTTAGCATGTAAGGTTTTGTTTTCTGCTGCCAAACGCTGATTGGTTCCACCTGGAGTCAAATCTTCCACACATTCGAATTTTCTAGGAAGAATGCTCTAGAAACCTGAGCAAACATGATATTTCTTTCTGTAAACATGACATTGGATGCATTTGTTGAACAGGAAGATTGTGCTTTTCTCCAAAACCACTTTCACGGTGATTTTTTGGTTAAATTTCACGTGAAATCCACCAGAATTTGTCCAGATACTCCTGGATGAAAACAAAACTATCTGGTGTGTTGTGGCTATCTCAATCCCAGATCTTGCTACAGCCTCGGTGTGTTTGTGTTTTCTGGGCATTCTCTATGGACTTTACGGTTTTGAATGCATTTCTGCAGGACCATTTTTGTTTTTAGCTGGCAAACGCTAATTGGTTCCACCTGGAGTCAAATCCTCCTCACATTCGAGTTTTCTAGGAAGAAAGCTCCAGAAACCTGAGAAAACTTGTTATTTGTATTTGTAAACATGATATTGGATGCATTTGCCGAACAGGAAGATTGTGCTTTTCTTGAAAACCTGTTACACCGTGATTTTTTGGTTAAATTTCACTTCAAATCTAAAACAATTTGTCCAGATACCCCTGATGAAAACAAAACTATCTGGTGTATTGTTTCTATCTCAATCCCAGATTTTGCTACAGCCTCTGTGTTTGTGTTTTCTGGACATTCTCTATGGACTTTGCGGTTTTGAATGCATTTTAGCAGGACCCGTTTTGTTTTCTGCTGGCAAACGCTAATTGGTTCCACCTGGAGTCAAATCCTCCACACATTCGAGTTTTCTAGGAAGAAAGCTTCAGAAACCTGAGAAAACATGATATTTCTTTCTGTAAACCTGACATTGGATGTGTTTGCCAAACAGGAAGATTGTGCTTTTCTCCAAAACCACTTTCATGGTGATTTTTTGGTTAAATTTCACTTCGAAACTACAACAATTTCTCCAGATACTCCTGGATGAAAACAAAACTATCTGGTGTGTTGTGGCTATCTCAATCCCAGATCTTGCTACAGCCTTTGTGTTTGTTTGTGTTTTCTGGACATTCTCTATGGACTTTACGGTTTTGAACGCATTTTAGCAGGACCCTTTTTGTTTTCTGCTGCCAAACGCTAATTGGTTCCACCTGGAGTCAACTCCTCCACACATTCGAGTTTTCTAGGAAGAAAGCTTCAGAAACCTGAGAAAACATGATATTTCTTTCTGTAAACATGACATTGGATGCATATGCCAAACAGGATGATTGTGCTTTTCTCCAAAACCGCTTTCACAATGATTTTTGGTTAAATTTCTCTTCAAAGTTACAACAATTTGTCCAGATACGGTTGGATGAAAACAAAACTATCTGGTGTGTTGTGGCTATCTCAATCCCAGATCTTGCTGCAGCCTCTGTGTGTGTTTGTGTTTTCTGGACATTCTCTATGAACTTTAAGGTTTTGAATTCATTTTAGCAGGACCCTTTTTGTTTTCTGCTGGCAAACGCTAATTGGTTCCACCTGGAGTCAAATCCTCCACACATTCGAGTTTTCTAGGAAGAAAGCTTCAGAAACCTGAGAAAACATGATATTTATATTTGTAAACATGACATTGGATGTATTGGCTGAATAGGAAGATTGTGCTTTTCTCCAAAAGCACTTTCACGGTGATTTTTGGTTAAATTTCACCCGAAATCCACAACTATTTGTCCAGATACTCCTGGATGAAAACAAAACTATCTGATGTGTTGTGGCTATCTCAATCCCAGATCTTGCTACAGCCTCTGTGTGTGTTTGTGTTTTCTGGACATTCTCTATGGAGTTTACGGTTTTGAATGCATTTTAGCATTACCCGTTTTGTTTTCTGCTGGCAAACGCTAATTGGTTCCACCTGGAGTCAAATCCTCCACACATTTGAGTTTTCTAGGAAGAAAGCTTCAGAAACCTGAGAAAACATGATATTTCTTTCTGTAAACATGACATTGGATGCATTTGCCAAACAGGAAGATTGTGCTTTTCTCCAAAACCACTTTCATGGTGATTTTTTGGTTAAATTTCACTTCAAAACTACAACAATTTGTCCAGATACTCCTGGATGAAAACAAAACTATCTGGTGTGTTGTGGCTATCTCAATCCCAGATCTTGCTACAGTCTCTGTGTCTGTTTGTGTTTTCTGGATATTCTCTATGGAATTTACAGTTTTGAATGCATTTTAGCATGTAAGTTTTTGTTTTTGCTGCCAAACGCTAATTGGTTCCACCTGGAGTCAAATCCTCCACACATTCGAGTTTTCTAGGAAGAAAGCTTCAGAAACCTGAGAAAACATGATATTTCTTTCTGTAAACATGACATTGGATGCATTTGCCGAACAGGAAGATTGTGCTTTTCTCCAAAACCACTTTCACGGTGATTTTTGATTAAATTTTACTTCAAAACTACAACATTTTGTCCAGATATTCTGGATGAAAACAAAACTATCTGGTGTGTTGTGGCTATCTCAATCCCAGATCTTGCTACAGCCTCGGTGTGTTTGTGTTTTCTGGACATTCTCTATGGACTTTACGGTTGTGGATGCATTTTAGCAGGACCCTTTTTTTTTTAAGCTGGCAAACGCTCTTTGGTTCCACCTGGAGTCAAATCCTCCACACATTCGAGTTTTCTAGGAAGAAAGCTCCAGAAACCTGAGAAAACATGATATTTCTTTCTGTAAACATGGCATTGGATTCATTTGCCGAACTGAAAGATTGTGCTTTTCTCCAAAACCACTGTCACGGTTATTTTTGGTTAAATTTCAACCAAAATCCACAACAATTTGTCCAGATACTCCTGGATGAAAACAGAACTATCTGGTGATTTTCAGCTATCTCAATCCCAGATCTTGCTACAGTCTCTTTGTGTGTTTGTGTTTTCTGCAAAATTCTCTATGGACTTTAAGGTTTCAAATGCATTTTAACATGTAAGGTTTTGTTTTTAGCTGCCAAACGCTAATTGGTTCCACCTGGAGTCAAAGCCTCCACACATTCGAGTTTTCTAGGAAGAAGGCTCTAGAAACCTGAGAAAACATGATATTTGTATTTGTAAACATGACATTGCATGCATTTGCCGAACAGGAAGATTGTGCTTTTCTCCAAAACCACTTTCACGTTGATTTTTGGTTAAATTTCACCCGAAATCCACAACAATTTGTCCAGATACTCCTGTATGAAAACAAAACTATCTGGTGTGTTGTGGGTATCTCAATCCCAGATCTTGCTACAGCCTCTGTGTGTGTTTGTGTTTTCTGGACATTCTCTATGGACTTTACGGTTTTAAATGCATTTTAGCATGTAAGTTTTTGTTTTTAGCTGGCAAACGCTAATTGGTTCCACCTGGAGTCAAATCCACCACACATTCGAGTTTTCTAGGAAGAAAGCTTCAGAAACCTGAGAAAACATGATATTTCTTTCTGTAAACATGACCTTGGATGCGTTTGCCGAACAGGAAGATTGTGCTTTTCTCCAAAACCACTTTCACGGTGATTTTTTGGTTAAATTTCACCCGCAATCCACCAGAATTTTCCAGATTCTCCTGGATGAAAATAAAACTATCTGGTGATTTTTAGCTATCTCAATTCCAGATATTGCTACAGCCTCTGTGTGTGTTTGTGTTTTCTGGACATTCTCTATGGACTTTACGGTTTTGAATGCATTTTAGCTTGTAAGTTTTTGTTTTCAGCTGCCAAACGCTAATTGGTTCCACCTGGAGTCAAATCCTCCACACATTCGAGTTTTCTAGGAAGAAAGCTTCAGAAACCTGAGAAAACATGATATTTCTTTCTGTAACATGACATTGGATGCATTTGCCAAACAGGAAGATTGTGCTTTTCCCCAAAATCACTTTCACGGTGATTTTTTGTTAAATTTCACTTCAAAAGTACAACAAATACTCCAGATACTCCTGGATGAAAACAAAACTATCTGGTGTGTTGTGGCTATCTCAATCCCAGATCTTGCTACAGCCTCTGTGTTTGTTTGTCTTTTCTGGTTTCTCTTTGAACTTTAAGGTTTTGAATGCATTTTATCAGGACCCTTTTTGTTTTCTGCAGGCAAACACTATTTGGTTCCACCTGGAGTCAAATCCTCCACACATTCGAGTTTTCTAGGTAGAAAGATTCAGAAACCAGAGAGAATATGATATTTCTTTCTGTAAACATGACATTGGATGCATTTGCCGACAGGAAGATTGTGCTTTTCTCCAAAACCACTTTCACTGCGATTTTTTACTTAAATTTCACCCGGATACTGCAACATTTTGTGCAGATATTCTGGATGAAAACAAAACTACCTGGTTGGTTGTGGCTATCTCAATCCCAGATCTTGCTACAGCCTCTGTGTTTGTTTGTGTTTTCCGGACATTCTCTATGGACTTTACGGTTTTGAATGCATTTTAGCATGTAAGTTTTTGTTTTTAGCTGCCAAATGCTAATTGGTTCCACCTGGAGTCAAATCCTCCACACATTCGAGTTTTCTAGGAAGAAAGCTTCAGAAACCTGAGAAAACATGATATTTCTTTCTGTAAACATGACATTGGATGCATTTGCCAAACAGGAAGATTGTGCTTTTCTCCAAAAGCACTTTCACTATGATTTTTGGTTAAATTTCACTTCAAAGCTACAACAATTTATCCAGATACTCCTGGATGAAAACAAAACTATCTGGTGCGTTGTGGCTATCTCAATCCCAGATCTTGCTACAGCCTCCGTGTTTGTTTCTGTTTTCTGGACATTCTCTATGAACTTTAAGGTTTTGAATGCATTTTAGGAGGACCCTTTTTGTTTTCTGCTGGCAAACGCTAATTGGTTCCACCTGGAGTCAAATCGTCCACACATTCGAGTTTTCTAGGAAGAAAGCTTCAGAAACCTGAGAAAACATGATATTTCTTTCTGTAAACATGACATTGGATGCATTTGCTGAACAGGAAGATTGTGCTTTTCTCCAAAAGCACTTTCAACGTGATTTTTTGGTTAAATTTCACCCGAAATCCACTAGAATTTTTCCAGATACTCCTGGATGAAAACAAAACTATCTGGTGATTTGTAGCTATCTCAATCCCAGATCTTGCTAGAGCCTCTGTGTGTGTTTGTGTTTTCTGGAAAATTCTCTATGAACTTTACGGTTTGGATTGCATTTTAGCATGTAAGTTTTTGTTTTTAGCTGCCAAACGCTAATTGGTTCCACCTGGAATCAAATCCTCCACACATTCGAGTTTTCTAGGAAGAAAGCTTCAGAATCCTGAGAAAATATGACATTTCTTTCTGTAAACATCACATTGGATGCATTTGCCGTACAGGAAGATTGTGCTTTTCCCCAAAATCACTTTCAACGTGATTTTTTGGTTAAATTTCACTTCAAAAGTACAACAATTTGTCCAGATAATCCTGGATGAAAACAAAACTATCTGGTGTGTTGTGGCTATCTCAATCCCAGATCTTGCTACAGCCTCTGTGTTTGTTTGTGTTTTCTGGACATTTTCTATGGACTTTAAGGTTTCAAATGCATTTTAGCATGTAAGGTTTTGTTTTCTGCTGCCAAACGCTGATTGGTTCCACCTGGAGTCAAATCTTCCACACATTCGAATTTTCTAGGAAGAATGCTCTAGAAACCTGAGCAAACATGATATTTCTTTCTGTAAACATGACATTGGATGCATTTGTTGAACAGGAAGATTGTGCTTTTCTCCAAAACCACTTTCACGGTGATTTTTTGGTTAAATTTCACGTGAAATCCACCAGAATTTGTCCAGATACTCCTGGATGAAAACAAAACTATCTGGTGTGTTGTGGCTATCTCAATCCCAGATCTTGCTACAGCCTCGGTGTGTTTGTGTTTTCTGGACATTCTCTATGGACTTTACGGTTTTGAATGCATTTCTGCAGGACCATTTTTGTTTTTAGCTGGCAAACGCTAATTGGTTCCACCTGGAGTCAAATCCTCCTCACATTCGAGTTTTCTAGGAAGAAAGCTCCAGAAACCTGAGAAAACTTGTTATTTGTATTTGTAAACATGATATTGGATGCATTTGCCGAACAGGAAGATTGTGCTTTTCTTGAAAACCTGTTACACCGTGATTTTTTGGTTAAATTTCACTTCAAATCTAAAACAATTTGTCCAGATACCCCTGATGAAAACAAAACTATCTGGTGTATTGTTTCTATCTCAATCCCAGATTTTGCTACAGCCTCTGTGTTTGTGTTTTCTGGACATTCTCTATGGACTTTGCGGTTTTGAATGCATTTTAGCAGGACCCGTTTTGTTTTCTGCTGGCAAACGCTAATTGGTTCCACCTGGAGTCAAATCCTCCACACATTCGAGTTTTCTAGGAAGAAAGCTTCAGAATCCTGAGAAAACATGATATTTGTATTTTTAAACATGACATTGGATGCATTTGCCGAACAGGAAGATTGTGCTTTTCTCCAAAACCAATTTCACGGTGATTTTTGGTTAAAATTTACTTCAAATTACAACAATTTGTCCAGATAGTCCTGGATGAAAAGAAAACTATCTGGTGTGTTGTGGCTATCTCAATCCCAGATCTTGCTACAGCCTCTGTGTGTGTTTGTGTTTTCTCTACATTATCTATGGACTTTACGTTTTTGAATGCATTTTAGCATGTAAGGTTTTGTTTTTAGCTGGCAAACGCTAATTGGTTCCACCTGGAGTCAAATCCTCCACACATTCGAGTTTTCTAGGAAGAAAGCTCCAGAAACCTGAGAAAACATGATATTTCTTTCTGTAAACATGACATTGGATGCATTTGTCGAACAGGAAGATTGTGCTTTTCCCCAAAACCACTTTCACGGTGATTTTTTGGTTAAATTTCACTTCAAAATACAACAATTTGTGCAGATACTCCTGGATGAAAACAAAACTATCTGGTGTGTTGTGGCTATCTCAATCCCAGATATTGCTACAGCCTCTGTGTTTGTTTGTGTTTTCTGGACATTCTCTATGGACTTTACGTTTTTGAATGCATTTTATCATGTAAGATTTTGTTTTTAGCTGGCAAACGCTAATTGGTTCCACCTGGAGTCAAATCCTCCACACATTCGAGTTTTCTAGGTAGAAAGATTCAGAAACCAGAGAGTACATGATATTTCTTTCTGTAAACATGACATTGGATGCATTTGCCGACAGGAAGATTGTGCTTTTCTCCAAAACCACTTTCACGGTGATTTTTTGGTTAAATTTCACCAGAAATCTACAAGAATATGTCCAGATAGTCGTGGATGAAAACAAAACTATCTGGTGTGTTGTGGCTATCTCAATGCCAGATCTTGCTACAGCCTCTGTATGTGTTTGTGTTTTCTGGAAATTCTCTATGGTCTTTAAGGTTTTGAATGCATTTTAGCAGGACCCTTTTTGTTTTCTGTTCGCAAACGCTAATTGATTACACCTGGAGTCAAATCCTCCACACATTCGAGTTTTCTAGGAAGAAAGCTTCAGAAACCTGAGAAAAGATGATATTTCTTTCTGTAAACATGACATTGAATGCATTTCCCGAACAGGAAGATTGTGCTTCTCTCCAAAACCACTTTCACGGTGATTTTTGGTTAAATTTCACACGGATACTGCAACATTTTGTCCAGATATTCTGGATGAAAACAAATCTACCTGATTGGTTGTGGCTATCTCAATCCCAGATCTTGCTACAGCCTCTGTGTGTGTTTGTGTTTTCTGGACATTCTCTATGAACTTGAACGTTTTGAATGCATTTTAGCAGGACCCTTTTTGTTTTCTGCTGGCAAACGCTAATTGGTTCCACCTGGAGTCAAATCCTCCACACATTCGTGTTTTCTAGGAAGAAAGCTTCAGAAACCTGAGAAAACATGATATTTCTTTCTGGAAACATGACATTGGATGCATTTGCTGACAGGAAGATTGTGCTTTTCTCCAAAAGCACTTTCACTATGATTTTTGGTTAAATTTCTGTTCAAAGCTACAACAATTTATCCAGATACTCCTGGATGAAAACAAAACTATCTGGTGCGTTGTGGCTTTCTCAATCCCAGATCTTGCTACAGCCTCTGTGTTTGTTTGTGTTTTCTGGACATTCTCTATGGACTGTACGGTTTTGAGGGCATTTTACCAGGACCCTTTTTGTTTTCTGCTGGCAAACGCTAATTGGTTCCACCTGGAGTCAAATCCTCCACACATTCGAGTTTTATAGGAAGAAAGCTCCAGAAACCTGAGAAAACATGATATTTCTTTCTGTAAACATGACATTGGATTCACTTGCCGAACAGGAAGATTGTGCTTTTCTCCAAAACCACTTTCACGGTGATTTTTTGGTTAAATTTCACTTCAAAACTACAACAATTTGTCCAGATACTCCTGGATGAAAACAAAACTATCTGGTGTGTTGTGGCTATCTCAATCCCAGATCTTGCTACAGCCTTTGTGTGTGTTTGTGTTTTCTGGACTTTCTCTATGGACTTTACGGTTTTGAATGCATTTTAGCAGGACCCTTTTTGTTTTCTGCTGGGAAACGCTAATTGGTTCCACCTGGAGTCAAATCCTCCACACATTCGAGTTTTCTAGGAAGAAAGCTTCAGAAACCTGAGAAAACATGATATTTCTTTCTGTAAACATGACATTGGATTCATTTGCTGAACAGGAAGATTGTGCTTTTCTCCAAAACCATTTTAACGGTGATTTTTTGGATAAATTTCACTTCAAAACTACAACAATTTGTCCAGATACTCCTGGATGAAAACAAAACTATCTGGTGTGTTGTGGCTATCTCAATCCCAGATCTTGCTACAGCCTCTGTGTGTGTTTGTGTTTTCTGGACATTCTCTATGGACTTTACGGTTTTGAATGCATTTTAGCATGTCAGGTTTTGTTTTTAGCTGCCAAACGCTAATTGGTTCCACCTGGAGTCAAATCCTCCACACATTCGAGTTTTCTAGGAAGAAAGCTTCAGTAACCTGAGAAAACATGATATTTCTTTCTGTAAACATGACATTGGATGCATTTGCCAAACAGGAAGATTGTGCTTTTCTCGAAAACCACTTTCACGGTGATTTTTGGTTAAATTTCATTTCAAAACTGCAACAATTTGTCCATATACTCCTGGATGAAAACAAAACTATCTGGTGTGTTGTGGCTATCTCAATCCCAGATCTTGCTACAGCCTCTGTTTGTATTTGTGTTTTCCTGACATTCTCTATGGACTTTACGGTTTTGAACTCATTTTAGCAGGACCCTTTTTGTTTTCTGCTGGCAAACGCTAATTGGTTCCACCTGGAGTCAAATCCTCCACACATTCGAGTTTTCTAGGAAGAAAGCTTCAGAAACCTGAGAAAACATGATATTTCTTTCTGTAAACATGACATTGGATGCATTTGCCAAACGGGAAGATTGTGCTTTTTTCCAAAACCACTTTCACGGTGATTATTGGTTAAATTTCACTTCAAAACTACAACAATTTGTCCAGATACTACTGGATGAAAACAAAACTATCTGGTGTGTTGTGGCTTTCTCAATCCCTGATCTTGCTACAGCCTTTGTGTTTGTTTGTGTTTTCTGGACATTCTCTATGGACTTTACGGTTTTGAATGCATTTTAGCATGTCAGGTTTTGTTTTTAGCTGCCAAACGCTAATTGGTTCCACCTGGAGTCAAATACTCCACACATTCGAGTTTTCTAGGAAGAAACTTCAGAAACCTGAGAAAACATTATATTTCGTTCTGTAAACATGACATTGGATTCATTTGCTGAACAGGAAGATTGTGCTTTTCTCCAAAACCACTTTCACTATGATTTTTGGTTAAATTTCCCTTCAAAGCTACAACAATTTATCCAGATTCTCCTGGATGAAAACAAAACTATCTGGTGTGTTGTGGCTATCTCAATCCCAGATATTGCTACAGCCTCTGTGTGTGTTTGTGTTTTCTGGACATTCTCTATGAACTTTAAGGTTTTGAATGCATTTTAGCAGGACCCTTTTTGTTTTCTGCTGGCAAACGCTAATTGGTTCCACCTGGAGTCAAATCCTCCACACATTCGAGTTTTCTAGGAAGAAAGCTTCAGAAACCTTAGAAAACATGATATTTCTTTCTGTACACATGACATTGGATGCATTTGCTGAACAGGAAGATTGTGCTTTTCTCCAAAACCACTTTCAGGGTGATTTTTGGTGAAATTTCACCCGAAATCCACAACAATTTGTCCAGATACTCCTGGATGAAAACAAAACTATCTGATGTGTTGTGGCTATCTCAATCCCAGATCTTGCTACAGCCTCTGTGTGTGTTTGTGTTTTCTGGACATTCTCTATGGACTTTATGGTTTTGAATGCATTTTAGCATGTAAGTTTTTGTTTTTAGCTGGCAAACGCTAATTGGTTCCACGTGGAGGCAAATCCTCCACACATTCGAGTTTTCTAGAAAGAAAGCTTCAGAAACCTGAGAAAACATGACATTTGTATTTGTAAACATGACATTGGATGCATTTGCCGACAGGAAGATTGTGCTTTTCTCCAAAACCACTTTCAAGGTGATTTTTTGGTTAAATTTCACCCGAAATCCACAAGAATTTGTCCAGATACTCCTGGATGAAAACAAAACTATCTGTGGATTTTTTGCTATCTCAATCCCAGATCTTGCTACAGCCTCTGTGTGTGTTTGTGTTTTCTGGACATTCTCTATGAACTTTAAGGTTTTGAATGCATTTTAGCAGGACCCTTTTTGTTTTCTGCTGGCAAACGCTAATTGGTTCCACCTGGAGTCAAATCCTCCACACATTCGAGTTTTCTAGGAAGAAAGCTTCAGAAAACTGAGAAAACATGATATTTCTTTCTGTAAACATGACATTTGATTCATTTGCTGAAGAGGAAGATTGTGCTTTTCTCCAAGACCACTTTCACGGTGATTTTTGGTTAAATTTCACCCGAAATCCACAACAATTTGTCCAGATACTCCTGGATGAAAACAAAACTATCTGATGTGTTGTGGCTATCTGAATCCCAGATCTTGCTACAGCCTCTGTGTGTGTTTGTGTTTTCTGGACATTCTCTATGGACTTTATGGTTTTGAATGCATTTTAGCAGGACCCTTTTTGTTTTCTGCTGGCAAACGCTAATTGGTTCCACCTGGAGTCAAATCCTTCACACATTCGAGTTTTCTAGGAACAAAGCTTCAGAAAACTGAGAAAACATATTTCTTTCTGTAAACATGACATTGGATGCATTTGCCAAACGGGAAGATTGTGCTTTTTTCCAAAAACACTTTCACGATGATTTTTTGGTTAAAGTTCACTTCAAAACTACAACAATTTGTCCAGATACTCCTGGATGAAAACAAATCTATCTGGTGATTTGTAGGTATCTCAATCCCAGATCGTGCTACAGCCTCTGTGTGTGTTTGTGTTTTCTGGACATTCTCTATGGACTTTACGGTTTTGAATGCATTTTAGCATGTAAGGTTTTGTTTTCAGCTGGCAAACGCTAATTGGTTCCACCTGGAGTCAAATCCTCCACATATTCGAGTTTTCTAGGAAGAAAGCTTCAGAAACCTGAGAAAACATGATATTTCTTTCTGTACACATGACATTGGATTCATTTGCTGAACAGGAAGATTGTGCTTTTCTACAAAACCACTTTCACAATGATTTTTGGTGAAATTTCACCCGAAATCCACAACTATTTGTCCAGATACTCCTGGATGAAAACAAAACTATCTGATGTGTTGTGGCTATCTCAATCCCAGATCTTGCTACAGCCTCTGTGTGTGTTTGTGTTTTCTGGACATTCTCTATGAACTTTAAGGTTTTGAATGCATTTTAGCCGGACCTGTTTTGTTTTCTGCTGCCAAACGCTAATTGGTTCCACCTGGAGTCAAATCCTCCACACATTCGAGTTTTCTAGAAAGAAAGCTTCAGAAACCTGAGAAAACATGATATTTCTTTCTGTAAACCTGACATTGGATGTGTTTGCCAAACAGGAAGATTGTGCTTTTCTCCAAAACCACTTTCACGGTGATTTTTTGGTTAAATTTCACTTCGATACTACAACAATTTCTCCAGATACTCCTGGATGAAAACAAAACTATCTGGTGTGTTGTGGCTATCTCAATCCCAGATCTTGCTACAGCCTTTGTGTTTGTTTGTGTTTTCTGGACATTCTCTATGGACTTTATGGTTTTGAATGCATTTTAGCAGGACCCTTTTTGTTTTCTGCTGCCAAACGCTAATTGGTTCCACCTGGAGTCAACTCCTCCACACATTCGAGTTTTCTAGGAAGAAAGCTTCAGAAACCTGAGAAAACATGATATTTCTTTCTGTAAACATGACATTGGATGCATGTGCCAAAAAGGATGATTGTGCTTTTCTCCAAAACCGCTTTCACAATGATTTTTGGTTAAATTTCTCTTCAAAGCTACAACAATTTGTCCAGATACGGTTGGATGAAAACAAAACTATCTGGTGTGTTGTGGCTATCTCAATCCCAGATATTGCTGCAGCCTCTGTGTGTGTTTGTGTTTTCTGGACATTCTCTATGAACTTTAAGGTTTTGAATTCATTTTAGCAGGACCCTTTTTGTTTTCTGCTGGCAAACGCTAATTGGTTCCACCTGGAGTCAAATCCTCCACACATTCGAGTTTTCTAGGAAGAAAGCTTCAGAAACCTGAGAAAACATGATATTTCTTTCTGTAAACATGACATTGGATGTATTGGCTGAATAGGAAGATTGTGCTTTTCTCCAAAAGCACTTTCACGGTGATTTTTGGTTAAATTTCACCCAAAATCCACAACTATTTGTCCAGATACTCCTGGATGAAAACAAAACTATCTGATGTGTTGTGGCTATCTCAATCCCAGATCTTGCTACAGCCTCTGTGTGTGTTTGTGTTTTCTGGACATTCTCTATGGACTTTACGGTTTTGAATGCATTTTAGCAGGACCCGTTTTGTTTTCTGCTGGCAAACGCTAATTGGTTCCACCTGGAGTCAAATCCTCCACACATTTGAGTTTTCTAGGAAGAAAGCTTCAGAAACCTGAGAAAACATGATATTTCTTTCTGTTAACATGACATTGGATGCGTTTGCCAAACAGGAAGATTGTGCTTTTCTCCAAAACCATTTTCACGGTGATTTTTTGGTTAAATTTCACTTCAAAACTACAACAATTTGTCCAGATACTCCTGGATGAAAACAAAACTATCTGGTGTGTTGTGGCTATCTAATTCCCAGATCTTGCTACAGCCTTTGTGTTTGTTTGTGTTTTCTGGACATGCTCTATGGACTTTACGGTTTTGAATGCATTTTAGCATGCAAGGTTTTGTTTTCTGCTGCCAAACGCTAATTGGTTCCACCTGGAGTCAACTCCTCCACACATTCGAGTTTTCTAGGAAGAAAGCTTCAGAAACCTGAGAAAACATGATATTTCTTTCTGTAAACATGACATTGGATGCATTTGCCAAACAGGATGATTGTGCTTTTCTCCAAAACCACTTTCAAATGATTTTTGGTTAAATTTCTCTTCAAAGCTACAACAATTTGTCCAGATACGGTTGGATGAAAACAAAACTATCTGGTGTGTTGTGGCTATCTCAATCCCAGATCTTGCTGCAGCCTCTATGTGTGTTTGTGTTTTCTGGACATTCTCTATGAACTTTAAGGTTTTGAATGCATTTTAGCAGGACCCTTTTTGTTTTCTGCTGGCAAACGCTAATTGGTTCCACCTGGAGTCAAATCCTCCACACATTTGAGTTTTCTAGGAAGAAAGCTTCAGAAACCTGAGAATACATGATATTTCTTTCTGTAAACATGACATTGGATGCATTGGCTGAATAGGAAGATTGTGCTTTTCTCCAAAAACACTTTCACTTGATTTTTGGTTAAATTTCACCCGAAATCCACAACAATTTGTCCAGATACTCCTGGATGAAAACAAAACTATCTGTGGATTTTTAGCTATCTCAATGCCAGATCTTGCTACAGCCTCTGTGTGTGTTTGTGTTTTCTGGACATTGTCTATGGACTTTACGGTTTTGAATGCATTTTAGCAGGACCCGTTTTGTTTTCTACTGGCAAACGCTAATTGGTTCCACCTGGAGTCAAATCCTCCACACATTCGAGTTTTCTAGGAAGAAAGCTACAGAAACCTGAGAAACCATGATATTTCTTTGTGTAAACATGACATTGGATGCATTTTCCAAACAGGAAGATTGTGCTTTTCTCCAAAACCACTTTCACGGTGATTTTTTGGTTAAATTTCACTTCAAAACTACAACAATTTGTCCAGATACTCCTGGATGAAAACAAAATTATCTGGTGTGTTGTGGCTAACTCAATCCCAGATCTTGCTACAGCCTCTGTGTGTGTTTGTGTTTTCTGGACATTCTCTATGGACTTTATGGTTTTGAATGCATTTTAGCAGGACCCTTTTTGTTTTCTGCTGGCAAACGCTAATTGGTTCCACCTGGAGTCAAATCCTCCACACATTCGAGTTTTCTAGGAAGAAAGCTTCAGAAACCTGAGAAAACATGATATTTCTTTCTGTAAAGATGACCTTGGATGCATTTGCCGACAGGAAGATTGTGGTATTCTCCAAAACCACTTTCACGGTGATTTTTTGGTTACATTTCACTTCAAAACTACAACAATTTGTCCAGATACTCCTGGATGAAAACAAAACTATCTGGTGTGTTGTGGCTATCTCAATCCCAGATCTTGCTACAGCCTTTGTGTTTGTTTGTGTTTTCTGGACATTCTCTATGGACTTTACGGTTTTGAATGCATTTTAGCATGTAAGGTTTTGTTTTTAGCTGCCAAACGCTAATTGGTTCCACCTGGAGTCAAATCCTCCACACATTCGAGTTTTCTAGGAAGAAAGCTGCAGAAACCAGAGAAAACATGATATTTATTTTTGTAAACATGACATTGGATGCATATGCCAAACAGGAAGATTGTGCTTTTCTCCAAAAAACTTTCACGATGATTTTTTGGTTAAATTTCACCCGAAATCCACAACAATTTGTCCAGATACTCCTGGATGAAAACAAAACTATCTGGTTTGTTGTGGCTATCTCAATCCCAGATCTTGCTACAGCCTTTGTGTTTGTTTGTGTTTTCTGGACATTCTCTATGGACTTTACGGTTTTGAATGCATTTTAGCATGCAAGGTTTTCTTTTTAGCTGCCAAACGCTAATTGGTTCCACCTGGAGTCAAATCCTCCACACATTCGAGTTTTCTAGGAAGAAAGCTTCAGAAACCTGAGAAAACATGATATTTCTTTCTGTAAACATGACATTGGATTCATTTGCTGAACTGGAAGATTGTGCTTTTCTCCAAAACCACTTTCACAATGATTTTTGGTTACATTACACTTCAAAGCTACAACAATTTATCCAGATACTCCTGGATGAAAACAAAACTATCTGGTGTGTTGTGGCTATCTCAATCCCAGATCTTGCTACAACCTCTGTGTTTTTGTGTTTCCTGGATATTCTCTATGAACTTTAAGGTTTTGAATGCATTTTAGCAGGACCCTTTTTGTTTTCTGCTGGAAAACGCTAATTGGTTCCACCTGGAGTCAAATCCTCCACACATTCGTGTTTTCTAGGTAGAAAGCTTCAGAAACCTGAGAAAACATGATATTTCTTTCTGTAAACATGACCTTGGATGCATTTTCCAAATAGGACGATTGTGCTTTTCTCCAAAACCGCTTTCACGGTGATTTTTTGGTTAAATTTCACTTCAAATCTACAACAATTTGTCCAGATACTCCTGGATGAAAACAAAACTATCTGGTGTGTTTTGGCTATCTCAATCCCAAATCTTGCTACAGCCTTTGTGTTTGTTTGTGTTTTCTGGACATTCTGTATGTACTTTACGGTTTTAATGCATTTTAGCATGTAAGTTTTTGTTTTGAGCTGCCAAACGCTAATTGGTTCCACCTGGAGTCAAATCCTCCACACATTCGAGTTTTCTAGGAAGAAAGCTTCAGAAACCTGAGAAAACATGATATTTCTTTCTGGAAACATGACATTCGATTCATTTGCCGAACAGGAAGATTGTGCTTTTTTCCAAAACCACTTTCACAATGATTTTTGGTTAAATTTTACTTCAAAGCGACAACAATTTATCCAGATACTCCTGGATGAAAACAAAACTATCTGGTGTGTTGTGGCTATCTCAATGCCAGATCTTGCTAAAGCCTCTGTGTGTGTTTGTGTTTTCTGGACATTCTCTATGAACTTGAACGTTTTGAATGCATTTTAGGAGGACCCTTTTTGTTTTCTGCTGGCAAATGCTAATTGGTTCCACCTGGAGTCAAATCCTCCACACATTCGTGTTTTCTAGGAAGAAAGCTTCAGAAACCTGAGAAAACATGATATTTCTTTCTGTAAACATGACATTGGATGCATTTGCGGACAGGAAGATTGTGCTTTTCTCCAAAACAACTTTCCCTGTGATTTTTTGGTTAAATTTCACCCGCAATCCACAAGCATTTTTTCAGATACTCCTGGATGAAAACAAAACTATCTGTGGATTTTTAGCTATCTCAATGCCAGATCTTGCTACAGCCTCTGTGTGTGTTTGTGTTTTCTGGACATTCTCTATGATTTTACGGTTTTGAATGCATTTTAGCATGTAAGTTTTTCTTTTTAGCTGCCAAACGCTGATTGGTTCCACCTGCAGTCAAATCCTCCACACATTCGAGTTTTCTAGGAAGAAAGCTACAGAAACCTGAGAAAACATGATATTTCTTTCTGTAAACATGACATTGGATTCATTTGCTGAACAGGAAGATTGTGCTTTTCTCCAAATCCACTTTCACAATGATTTTTGGTTACATTTCACTTCAAAGCTACAACAATTTATCCAGATACTCCTGGATGAAAATAAAACTATCTGGTGTGTTGTGGCTATCTCAATCCCAGATCTTGCTACAACCTCTGTGTGTTTTTGTGTTTTCTGGACATTCTCTATGAACTTTAAGGTTTTGAATGCATTTTAGCAGGACCCTTTTTGTTTTCTGCTGGAAAACGCTAATTGGTTCCACCTGGAGTCAAATCCTCCACACATTCGTGTTTTCTAGGAAGAAAGCTTCAGAAACCTGAGAAAACATGATATTTCTTTCTGTAATCATGACCTTGGATGCATTTGCCGACAGGAAGATTGTGGTATTCTCCAAAACCACTTTCACGGTGATTTTTTGGTTAAATTTCACCCGAAATCCACAAGAATTTTTCCAGATACTCCTGGATGAAAACAAAACTATCTGTGGATTTTTAGCTATCTCAATGCCAGATCTTGCTACAGCCTCTCTGTGTGTTTGTGTTTTCTGGACATTCTCTATGGACTTTACAGTTTTGAATGCATTTTAGCAGGACCCTTTTTGTTTTCAGCTGGCAAACGCTAATTGGTTCCACCTGGAGTCAAATCCTCCACACATTCGAGTTTTCCAGAAAGAAAGCTTCAGAAACCTGAGAAAACATGATATTTCTTTCTGTAAACATGACATTGGATGCATTTGCCAAACAGGAAGATTGTGCTTTTCTCCAAAACCACTTTCACGGTGATTTTTTGGTTAAATTTCACTTCAAAACTACAACAATTTGTCCAGATACTCCTGGATGAAAACAAAACTATCTGGTGTGTTGTGGCTATCTCAATCCCAGATATTGCTGCAGCCTTTGTGTTTGTTTGTGTTTTCTGGACATTCTCTATGGACTTTACGGTTTTGAATGCATTTTAGCATGTAAGGTTTTGTTTTTAGCTGCCAAACGCTAATTGGTTCCACCTGGAGTCAAATCCTCCACACATTCGAGTTTTCTAGGAAGAAAGCTGCAGAAACCAGAGAAAACATGATATTTATTTTTGTAAACATGACATTGGATGCATATGCCAAACAGGAAGATTGTGCTTTTCTCCAAAAAACTTTCACGATGATTTTTTGGTTAAATTTCACCCGAAATCCACAACAATTTGTCCAGATACTCCTGGATGAAAACAAAACTATCTGGTTTGTTGTGGCTATCTCAATCCCAGATCTTGCTACAGCCTTTGTGTTTGTTTGTGTTTTCTGGACATTCTCTATGGACTTTACGGTTTTGAATGCATTTTAGCATGCAAGGTTTTCTTTTTAGCTGCCAAACGCTAATTGGTTCCACCTGGAGTCAAATCCTCCACACATTCGAGTTTTCTAGGAAGAAAGCTTCAGAAACCTGAGAAAACATGATATTTCTTTCTGTAAACATGACATTGGATTCATTTGCTGAACTGGAAGATTGTGCTTTTCTCCAAAACCACTTTCACAATGATTTTTGGTTACATTACACTTCAAAGCTACAACAATTTATCCAGATACTCCTGGATGAAAACAAAACTATCTGGTGTGTTGTGGCTATCTCAATCCCAGATCTTGCTACAACCTCTGTGTTTTTGTGTTTCCTGGATATTCTCTATGAACTTTAAGGTTTTGAATGCATTTTAGCAGGACCCTTTTTGTTTTCTGCTGGAAAACGCTAATTGGTTCCACCTGGAGTCAAATCCTCCACACATTCGTGTTTTCTAGGTAGAAAGCTTCAGAAACCTGAGAAAACATGATATTTCTTTCTGTAAACATGACCTTGGATGCATTTTCCAAATAGGACGATTGTGCTTTTCTCCAAAACCGCTTTCACGGTGATTTTTTGGTTAAATTTCACTTCAAATCTACAACAATTTGTCCAGATACTCCTGGATGAAAACAAAACTATCTGGTGTGTTTTTGCTATCTCAATCCCAAATCTTGCTACAGCCTTTGTGTTTGTTTGTGTTTTCTGGACATTCTGTATGTACTTTACGGTTTTAATGCATTTTAGCATGTAAGTTTTTGTTTTGAGCTGCCAAACGCTAATTGGTTCCACCTGGAGTCAAATCCTCCACACATTCGAGTTTTCTAGGAAGAAAGCTTCAGAAACCTGAGAAAACATGATATTTCTTTCTGGAAACATGACATTCGATTCATTTGCCGAACAGGAAGATTGTGCTTTTTTCCAAAACCACTTTCACAATGATTTTTGGTTAAATTTTACTTCAAAGCGACAACAATTTATCCAGATACTCCTGGATGAAAACAAAACTATCTGGTGTGTTGTGGCTATCTCAATGCCAGATCTTGCTAAAGCCTCTGTGTGTGTTTGTGTTTTCTGGACATTCTCTATGAACTTGAACGTTTTGAATGCATTTTAGGAGGACCCTTTTTGTTTTCTGCTGGCAAACGCTAATTGGTTCCACCTGGAGTCAAATCCTCCACACATTCGTGTTTTCTAGGAAGAAAGCTTCAGAAACCTGAGAAAACATGATATTTCTTTCTGGAAACATGACATTGGATGCATTTGCGGACAGGAAGATTGTGCTTTTCTCCAAAACAACTTTCCCTGTGATTTTTTGGTTAAATTTCACCCGCAATCCACAAGCATTTTTTCAGATACTCCTGGATGAAAACAAAACTATCTGTGGATTTTTAGCTATCTCAATGCCAGATCTTGCTACAGCCTCTGTGTGTGTTTGTGTTTTCTGGACATTCTCTATGATTTTACGGTTTTGAATGCATTTTAGCATGTAAGTTTTTCTTTTTAGCTGCCAAACGCTGATTGGTTCCACCTGCAGTCAAATCCTCCACACATTCGAGTTTTCTAGGAAGAAAGCTACAGAAACCTGAGAAAACATGATATTTCTTTCTGTAAACATGACATTGGATTCATTTGCTGAACAGGAAGATTGTGCTTTTCTCCAAATCCACTTTCACAATGATTTTTGGTTACATTTCACTTCAAAGCTACAACAATTTATCCAGATACTCCTGGATGAAAATAAAACTATCTGGTGTGTTGTGGCTATCTCAATCCCAGATCTTGCTACAACCTCTGTGTGTTTTTGTGTTTTCTGGACATTCTCTATGAACTTTAAGGTTTTGAATGCATTTTAGCAGGACCCTTTTTGTTTTCTGCTGGAAAACGCTAATTGGTTCCACCTGGAGTCAAATCCTCCACACATTCGTGTTTTCTAGGAAGAAAGCTTCAGAAACCTGAGAAAACATGATATTTCTTTCTGTAATCATGACCTTGGATGCATTTGCCGACAGGAAGATTGTGCTATTCTCCAAAACCACTTTCACGGTGATTTTTTGGTTAAATTTCACCCGAAATCCACAAGAATTTTTCCAGATACTCCTGGATGAAAACAAAACTATCTGTGGATTTTTAGCTATCTCAATGCCAGATCTTGCTACAGCCTCTCTGTGTGTTTGTGTTTTCTGGACATTCTCTATGGACTTTACAGTTTTGAATGCATTTTAGCAGGACCCTTTTTGTTTTCAGCTGGCAAACGCTAATTGGTTCCACCTGGAGTCAAATCCTCCACACATTCGAGTTTTCCAGAAAGAAAGCTTCAGAAACCTGAGAAAACATGATATTTCTTTCTGTAAACATGACATTGGATGCATTTGCCAAACAGGAAGATTGTGCTTTTCTCCAAAACCACTTTCACGGTGATTTTTTGGTTAAATTTCACTTCAAAACTACAACAATTTGTCCAGATACTCCTGGATGAAAACAAAACTATCTGGTGTGTTGTGGCTATCTCAATCCCAGATATTGCTGCAGCCTTTGTGTTTGTTTGTGTTTTCTGGACATTCTCTATGGACTTTATGGTTATGAATGCATTTTAGCAGGACCCTTTTTGTTTTCTGCTGGCAAACGCTAATTGGTTCCACCTGGAGTCAAATCCTCCACACATTCGAGTTGTCTAGGAAGAAAGCTTCAGAAACCTGAGAAAACATGATATTTCTTTCTGGAAACATGACTTTGGATGCATTTTCCAAACAGGAAGATTGCGCTTTTCTCCAAAACCACTTTCATGGTGATTTTTTGGTTACATTTCACTTCAAAACTACAACAATTTGTCCAGATAATCCTGGATGAAAACAAAACTATCTGGTTTGTTGTGGCTATCTCAATCCCAGATCTTGCTACAGCCTCTGTGTGTGTTTGTGTTTTCTGGACATTCTCTATGAACTTTAAGGTTTTGAATACATTTTAGCAGGACCCTTTTTGTTTTCTGCTGGCAAACGCTAATTGGTTCCACCTGGAGTCAAATCCTCCACACATTCGTGTTTTCTAGGAAGAAAGCTTCAGAAACCTGAGAAAACATCATATTTCTTTCTGGAAACATGACATTGGATGCATTTGCGGACAGGAAGATTGTGCTTTTCTCCAAAACAACTTTCCCTGTGATTTTTTGGTTAAATTTCACCCGCAATCCACAAGCATTTTTCCAGATACTCCTGGATGAAAACAAAACTATCTGTGGATTTTTAGCTATCTCAATGCCAGATCTTGCTACAGCCTCTGTGTGTGTTTGTGTTTTCTGGACATTCTCTATGATTTTACGGTTTTGAATGCATTTTAGCATGTAAGTTTTTCTTTTTAGCTGCCAAATGCTGATTGGTTCCACCTGCAGTGAAATCCTCCACACATTCGAGTTTTCTAGGAATAAAGCTACAGAAACCTGAGAAAGCATGATATTTCTTTCTGTAAACATGACATTGGATTCATTTGCTGAACAGGAAGATTGTGCTTTTCTCAAAAACCACTTACACAATGATTTTTGGTTACATTTCACTTCAAAGCTACAACAATTTATCCAGATACTCCTGGATGAAAATAAAACTATCTGGTGTGTTGTGGCTATCTCAATCCCAGATCTTGCTACAACCTCTGTGTGTTTTTGTGTTTTCTGGACATTCTCTATGAACTTTAAGGTTTTCAATGCATTTTAGCAGGACCCTTTTTGTTTTCTGCTGGCAAACGCTAATTGGTTCCACCTGGAGTCAAATCCTCCACACATTCGAGTTTTCTAGGAAGAAAGCTTCAGAAACCTGAGAAAACATGATATTTCTTTCTGTAAAGATGACCTTGGATGCATTTGCCGACAGGAAGATTGTGGTATTCTCCAAAACCACTTTCACGGTGATTTTTTGGTTAAATTGCACCCGAAATCCACAAGAATTTTTCCAGATACTCCTGGATGAAAACAAAACTATCTGTGGATTTTTAGCTATCTCAATGCCAGATCTTGCTACAGCCTCTGTGTGTGTTTGTGTTTTCTGGACATTCTCTATGACTTTACGGTTTTGAATGTATTTTAGCGGGACCCTTTTTGTTTTCTACTGGCAAATGCTAATTGGTTCCACCTGGAGTCAAATCCTCCACACATTCGAGTTTTCTAGAAAGAAAGCTTCAGAAACCTGAGAAAACATGATATTTCTTTCTGTAAACATGACATTGGATGCATTTTCCAAACAGGAAGATTGTGCTTTTCTCCAAAACCACTTTCACGGTGATTTTTTGGTTAAATTTCACTTCAAAACTACAACAATTTGTCCAGATACTCCTGGATGAAAACAAAACTATCTGGTGTGTTGTGGCTATCTCAATCCCAGATATTGCTGCAGCCTTTGTGTTTGTTTGTGCTTTCTGGACATTCTCTATGGACTTTATGGTTTTGAATGCATTTTAGCAGGACCCTTTTTGTTTTCTGCTGGCAAACGCTAATTGGTTCCACCTGGAGTCAAATCCTCCACACATTCGAGTTTTCTAGGAAGAAAGCTTCAGAAACCTGAGAAAACATGATATTTCTTTCTGGAAACATGACATTCAATTCATTTTCCAAACAGGAAGATTGCGCTTTTCTCCAAAACCACTTTCATGGTGATTTTTTGGTTACATTTCACTTCAAAACTACAACAATTTGTCCAGATAATCCTGGATGAAAACAAAACTATCTGGTGTGTTGTGGCTATCTCAATCCCAGATCTTGCTACAGCCTTTGTGTTTGTTTGTGTTTTCTGGACATTCTGTATGTACTTTACGGTTTTAATGCATTTTAGCATGTAAGTTTTTGTTTTGAGCTGCCAAACGCTAATTGGTTCCACCTGGAGTCAAATCCTCCACACATTCGAGTTTTCTAGGTAGAAAGCTTCAGAAACCTGAGAAAACATGATATTTCTTTCTGGAAACATGACATTCGATTCATTTGCTGAACAGGAAGATTGTGCTTTTTTCCAAAACCACTTTCACAATGATTTTTGGTTAAATTTTACTTCAAAGCTACAACAATTTATCCAGATATTCCCGGAAGAAAAAAAACCTGTCTGGTGTGTTGTGGCTATCTCAATCCCAGATCTTGCTACAGCCTCTGTGTGTGTTTGTGTTTTCTGGACATTCTCTATGAACTTGAACGTTTTGAATGCATTTTAGCAGGACCCTTTTTGTTTTCTGCTGGCAAACGCTAATTGGTTCCACCTGGAGTCAAATCCTCCACACATTCGTGTTTTCTAGGAAGAAAGCTTCAGAAACCTGAGAAAACATGATATTTCTTTCTGGAAACATGACATTGGATGCATTTGCGGACAGGAAGATTGTGCCTTTCTCCAAAACAACTTTCCCTGTGATTTTTTGGTTAAATTTCACCCGCAATCCACAAGAATTTGTCCAGATACTCCTGGATGAAAACAAAACTATCTGTGGATTTTTAGCTATCTCAATGCCAGATCTTGCTACAGCCTCTGTGTGTGTTTGTGTTTTCTGTACATTCTCTATGAATTTTAAGGTTTTGAATGCATTTTAGCATGTAAGTTTTTGTTTTTAGCTGCCAAACGCTGATTGGTTCCACCTGGAGTCAAATCCTCCACACATTCGGGTTTTCTAGGAAGAAAGCTACAGAAACCTGAGAAAACATGATATTTCTTTCTGTAAACATGACATTGGATGCATTTGCCAAACGGGAAGACTGTTCTTTTTTCCAAAACCACTTACACGGTGATTTTTGGTTAAATTTCACCCGAAATCCACAACAATTTCTCCAGATACTCCTGGATGAAAACAAAACTATCTGTGGATTTTTAGCTATCTCAATCCCAGATCTTGCTACAGCCTCTGTGTGTGTTTGTGTTTTCTGGACATTCTCTATGAACTTTAAGGTTTTGAATGCATTTTAGCAGGACCCTTTTTGTTTTCTGCTGGCAAACGCTAATTGGTTCCACCTGGAGTCAAATCCTCCACACATTCGTGTTTTCTAGGAAGAAAGCTTCAGAAACCTGAGAAAACATGATATTACTTTCTGTAATCATGACCTTGGATGCATTTGCCGACAGGAAGATTGTGCTATTCTCCAAAACCACTTTCACGGTGATTTTTTGGTTAAATTTCACCCGAAATCCACAAGAATTTTTCCAGATACTCCTGGATGAAAAGAAAAGGATCTGGTGTGTTGTGGCTATCTCAATCCCAGATCTTGCTACAGCCTTTGTGTTTGCTTGTGTTTTCTGGACATTCTCTATGGACTTTACGGTTTTGAATGCATTTTAGCAGGACCCTTTTTGTTTTCTGCTGGCAAACGCTAATTGGTTCCACCTGGAGTCAAATCCTCCACACATTCGAGTCTTCTAGGAAGAAAGCTTCAGAAACCTGAGAAAACATGATATTTCTTTCTGTAAACATGACATTGGATGCATATGCCAAACAGGAAGATTGTGCTTTTACCCAAAACCACTTTCACGGTGATTTTTTGGTTAAATTTCACTTCAAAACTACAACAATTTGTCCAGATACTCCTGGAAGAAAACAAAACTATCTGGTGTGTTGTGGATATCTCAATGCCAGATCTTGCTACAGCCTCTGTGTGTGTTTGTGTTTTCTGGACATTCTCTATTTCCTTTACGGTTTTGAATGCATTTTAGCAGGACCCTTTTTGTTTTCTGCTGGCAAACGCTAATTGGTTCCACCTGGAGTCAAATCCTCCACACATTCGAGCTTTCTAGGAAGAAAGCTTCAGAAACCTGAGAAAACATGATATTTCTTTCTGTAAACATGACATTGGATGCATATGCCAAACAGGAAGATTGTGCTTTTCCCCAAAACCACTTTCACGGTGATTTTTTGGTTAAATTTCACTTCAAAACTACAACAATTTGTCCAGATACTCCTGGATGAAAACAAAACTATCTGGTGTGTTGTGGCTATCTCAATCCCAGATCTTGCTACAGCCTTTGTGTTTGTTTGTGTTTTCTGGACATTCTCTATGGACTTTACGGTTTTGAATGCATTTTAGCATGTAAGTTTTTGTTTTTAGCTGCCAAACGCTAATTGGTTCCACCTGGAGTCAAATCCTCCACACATTCGAGTTTTCTAGGAAGAAAGCTTCAGAAACCTGAGAAAACATGATATTTCTTTCTGTAAACATGACATTGGATTCATTTGCTGAACAGGAAGATTGTGCTTTTCTCCAAAACCACTTTCACAATGATTTTTGGTTACATTTCACTTCAAAACTACAACAATTTGTCCAGATACTCCTGGATGAAAACAAAACTATCTGGTGTGTTGTGGCTATCTCAATCCCAGATATTGCTACAACCTCTGTGTGTTTTTGTGTTTTCTGGACATTCTCTATGAACTTTAAGGTTTTGAATGCATTTTAGCAGGACTCTTTTTGTTTTCTGCTGGCAAACGCTAATTGGTTCCACCTGGAGTCAAATCCTCCACACATTCGTGTTTTCTAGGTAGAAAGCTTCAGAAACCTTAGAAAACATGATATTTCTTTCTGGAAACATGACATTGGATGCATTTTCCAAACAGGAAGATTGTGCTTTTCTCCAAAACCACTTTCACGGTGATTTTTTGGTTAAATTTCACTTCAAAACTACAACAATTTGTCCAGATACTCCTGGATGAAAACAAAACTATCTGGTGTGTTGTGGCTATCTCAATCCCAGATATTGCTGCAGCCTTTGTGTTTGTTTGTGATTTCTGGGCATTCTCTATGGACGTTATGGTTTTGAATGGATTTTAGCAGGACCCTTTTTGTTTTCTGCTGGCAAACGCTAATTGGTTCCACCTGGAGTCAAATACTCCACACATTCGCGTTTTCTAGGAAGAAAGCTTCAGAAACCTGAGAAAACATGATATTTCTTTCTGGAAACATGACATTGGATGCATTTGCCAAACAGGAAGATTGTGCTTTTCTCCAAAACCACTTTCATGGTGATTTTTTGGTTACATTTCACTTCAAAACTACAACAATTTGTCCAGATACTCCTGGATGAAAACAAAACTATCTGGTGTGTTGTGGCTATCTCAATCCCAGATCTTGCTACAGCCTTTGTGTTTGTTTGTGTTTTCTGGACATTCTGTATGTACTTTACGGTTTTAATGCATTTTAGCATGTAAGTTTTTGTTTTGAGCTGCCAAACGCTAATTGGTTCCACCTGGAGTCAAATCCTCCACACATTCGAGTTTTCTAGGAAGAAAGCTTCAGAAACCTGAGAAAACATGATATTTCTTTCTGGAAAGATGACATTCGATTCATTTGCTGAACAGGAAGATTGTGCTTTTCTCCAAAACCACTTTCACAAGGACTTTTGGTTAAATTTTACTTCAAAGCTACAACAATTTATCCAGATATTCCCGTATGAAATAAAACCTGTCTGGTGTGTTGTGGCTATCTCAATCCCAGATCTTGCTACAGCCTCTGTGTGTGTTTGTGTTTTCTGGACATTCTCTATGAACTTGAACGTTTTGAATGCATTTTAACAGGACCCTTTTTGTTTTCTGCTGGCAAACGCTAATTGGTTCCACCTGGAGTCAAATCCTCCACACATTCGAGTTTTCTAGGAAGAAAGCTTCAGAAACCTGAGAAAACATGATATTTCTTTCTGGAAACATGACATTGGATGCATTTTCCAAACAGGAAGATTGTGCTTTTCTCCAAAACCACTTTCACGGTGATTTTTTGGTTACATTTCACTTCAAAACTACAACAATTTGACCAGATAATTCTGGATGAAAACAAAACTATCTGGTGTGTTGTGGCTATCTCAATTCCAGATCTTGCTACAGCCTTTGTGTTTGTTTGTGTTTTCTGGACATTCTGTATGTACTTTACGGTTTTGAATGCATTTTAGCATGTAAGGTTTTGTTTTGAGCTGCCAAATGCTAATTGGTTCCACCTGGAGTCAAATCCTCCACACATTCGAGTTTTCTAGGAAGAAAGCTTCAGAAACCTGAGAAAACATGATATTTCTTTCTGGAAACATGACATTCGATTCATTTGCTGAACAGGAAGTTTGTGCTTTTTTCCAAAACCACTTTCACAATGATTTTTGGTTAAATTTTACTTCAAAGCTACAACAATTTATCCAGATATTCCCGTATGAAAAAAAACCTGTCTGGTGTGTTGTGGCTATCTCAATCCCAGATCTTGCTACAGCCTCTGTGTGTGTTTTTGTTTTCTGGACATTCTCTATGAACTTGAAAGTTTTGAATGCATTTTAGCAGGACCCTTTTTGTTTTCTGCTGGCAAACGCTAATTGGTTCCACCTGGAGTGAAATCCTCCACAAATTCGAGTTTTCTAGAAAGAAAGATTCAGAAACCTGAGAAAACATGATATTTATTTCTGTAAACATGACATTGGATGCATTTGCCAAACGGGAAGATTATGCTTTTTTCCAAAACCACTTACACGGTGATTCTTTGGTTAAATTTCACTTCAAAGCTACAACAATTTATCCAGATACTCCTGGATGAAAAAAAAACTATCTGGTGTGTTGTGGGTATCTCAATCCCAGATCTTGCTACAGCCTTTGTGTTTGTTTGTGTTTTCTGGACATTCTCTATGGACTTTATGGTTTTGAATGCATTTTAGCAGGACCCTTTTTGTTTTCTGCTGGCAAACGCTAATTGGTTCCACCTGGAGTCAAATCCTCCACACATTCGAGCTTTCTAGAAAGAAAGCTTCAGAAACCTGAGAAAACATGATATTTCTTTCTGTAAACATGACATTGGATGCATATGCCAAACAGGAAGATTGTGCTTTACTCCAAAACCACTTTCACGGTGAATTTTTGGTTAATTTCACTTCAAAACTACAACAATTTGTCCAGATACTCCTGGATGAAAACAAAACTATCTGTTGTGTTGTGGCTATCTCAATCCCAGATCTTGCTACATCCTCTGTGTGTGTTTGTGTTTTCTGGACATTCTCTATGGACTTTACGGTTTTGAATGCATTTTAGCATGTAAGGTTTTGTTTTTAGCTGCCAAACGCTAATTGGTTCCACCAGGATTCAAATCCGCCACACATTCAAGTTTTCTAGGAATAAAGCTTCAGAAACCTGAGAAAACATGATATTTCTTTCTGTAAACATGACATTGGATTCATTTGCTGAACAGGAAGATTGTGCTTTTCTCCAAAACCACTTTCATGGTGATTTTTGGTTAAATTTCACCCGAAATCCACAACAATTTGTCCAGATAGTCCTGGATGAAAACAAAACTATCTGGTGTGTTGTGGCTATCTCAATCCCAGATCTTGCTACAGCCTCTGTGTGTGTTTGTGTTTTCTGGACATTCTCTATGGACTTTACGGTTTTGAA